>NW_020173022.1:2532035-2666514 GCF_003031525.2 Neophocaena asiaeorientalis asiaeorientalis | reverse complement strand
AGAGAGAGAGAGAGAGAGAGAGAGAGAGAGAGCGAGAGAGAGAGAGAGAGAGAGAGGTTAACCAAGGTGTGCTGTGAAAGCTTGGTAGGTTAGAGCTCTGCCTAGCCAGGCTGGGAGATAAGCTCGCAAAAGGTGGTTTGGGGCTGATCTCTAAGGCCTTTAGTACCATGTCTCTGCCTCATGTATTGAGCTAGATGACTCTTCTGCTTTGTACACTGTAATCAGTGCACAAAGAAAAGGGCAAATGGACAGAACAGAAAGACTTTGAATTTAATTCCTTCTCATGACAGTTTACCCCCCTCTGTTTCCTTAGCTCCTTCTAAGTCCCAAACTCCCTTGGCAGTTGGACTTTCTGCTGCTGGGGTCTCCCTCATGACATTCGCATCATTTCTCCTCTGGCTTCTGAAACGCCTTCAGAAGAAAGGTAAGGGCATTTATGAATGTACTCCAAAAAGGTTTTTTGAAAAAAATTATTTTCTCATTGATGAGTCATGTTATCTCTCACAGATTTAAAAAGTAATTAGAATCTAGTCACTAGTCATTAAACACTAATAAACTGCAGGGTAATTAAGCAGAAGTCTTAGGGAAAGAGTTTCAGGAAATACAAATGTTAGTGTGCTAACATGGTACAGCTCCAGGGGATGCTATTCACATTGAATGCTGTGGTCTCCCTGGGAGTTGCTGCAATGAGGCTGCCATAATTAGCGGTCCTGGGAAAAATCAATAAGATGTTTCCAAAAATTTTATTTGGAATACAGGCTTAAATATGGGAGTATCTCAGGGGATATGCAAACACATCTAGCCACACTCCTGGTTTGTTTGCCCTACAGAGTCTTTAACATGTTTTGAATTAAGTTCTGACATTTACAGAATAGGAAATTTCACATCTAATCCAGATCTGAGATTTCTCATGGCGAGTTGGAAGACAGCAGAACCTGGCAAGCAGAGCATGTTGCTATCCGCTTGCATTAGGAAGCTGCTGTGACCTCTGCATGAGTGTGCACTTTGCATCCCCTGCCCTGCCCCCTTGTTGCCACCAAGCTGTGTCTGGGCTCTGATAATTACAGGGGCCGTGTAGGTACTGAGTTTGCAACCCCTGATGAAAAGAGTCATACTGTTTCAGGATTTAATGTACCCTTAAAAGTCATTTAGTCTAAACGAATGGTTTTCTTTCTCTTGCAGCAAAAAAATTTGTTCCTGCCAGGTAAGCTGCACTCTTGTATAAAGCATGCCATTGAACATTTTACACATTTTTCTCTCGTCATGCTGGAAACCAGTGCTTTACTTAGTGTTCTCATGTATTCCACAGCAGCTGCCAAAGCCTTCAATCAGATGGATCCTACCAAACGATTTCCGAGTTAATTTAAGTCCAAAGGAATCAGGTAAGACTTGAAAATCACATATGGTTTTGAAAGAAGATATCTTCTCTACATGTTCTGTTGCTCCTGGAACCTTCTGAACCTGCAGTGTCTAGGGAGGAAATCACCACCTTCATGTTATTTTAGGGAAAGTTGTTTCATGTTTTTGTCGGAGGAGAGGAAAGGAACAAGGATCTGGCCTTTATGGAGTCATTTCATTTATGAACATGAATAATAATAATAGCTAACCTTATATGGCACTTACTATGTTCTAGGAACCGTTCTAAGCTAGGAATTATATGAGATAAGGGCTATTGTATTTATTATTATATAGATGAAGAAAATGAGGCACAGAGAACTTAATGCCTAAAATCTCAAAACTAGTAAGTGGTATAGCCAGGATTCACACCCAGGCAGTCTGGCTCTAAAATCTGTGTTCTTAACCACCCTGCTCTGCTTTGTGATCATTTGGAAGGCTCAGGTCCCCTCTGAATAGATTTTTTAAAATTAATAGACATTTTTGTGTGTGCTGTTTCAGGTTCACAGGAAATTCAGTAGAAAGTACAGAGTTCCAGCATAGCCCCTCGTGCCCTCCAATTTCCTCTATTATTTTTTAAAAATTTATTTATTTTTTTTATTTTCGGCTGTGTTGGGTCTTCATTGCTGCCCGCGGGCTTTCTCTAGTTGCGGCGAGTGGGGACTCCCCTTGTTGCGGTGCGCGGGCTTCTCACTGCGGTGGCTTCTCTTGTTGCGGGGCACGGGCTCTAGGCGCTCGGGCTTTGGTAGTTGTGGCACACGGGCTCAGTACTTGTGGCTCGTGGGCTCTAGAGCGCAGGCTCAGTAGTTGCGGCGCATGGGCTTAGTTGCTCCATGGCATGTGGGATCTTCCCGGACCAGGGCTCGAACCCGTGTCCCCTGCGTTGGCAGGTGGATTCTCAACCACTGTGCCACCAGGGAAGCCCTCCTCTATTATTAACGTCTTACATTTGTATGGTATTTTGTTACAATTGATGGGCCAGTATTGATACATTATTATTAACTAAATCCCACAGTTTACAGTAGGGTTCACTCCTGGTTTTGTATATTCCATGGGTTTTGACAAATGTATAATGACATGTATCTGCCATTAGAGTATCATACAGAATAGTTTCACTACCCCAGCTACAGAGGATTTTGCGGTTTGTATTTGGACTAGCCTGTGAGAGTGCACACAGTTGTCTGTGCTAGAAGGGGAATTTTGTCGCTGCTGTTAGTATGCAAAATATTAAATGTCCTGCCCGCATGCACTCTTATCATTGCAGGAGCACAGGTACATTAGGGAACTAGAACGATACCCTGAAGACGGCAGAGACAGAGGTCTGCTTGGGTCTCTGGCCCTACTCACCTACTACACCCGCTGGTTGCCTTTATAGCTGGGACTATGGTACCTATAAGGACTTCAACGGACTAAAATCCAGTGGGCAAGTCCAGCCTGCCACCAAAAAGACTCAGTTTTCTCCTTTCCAGTGCTGGCTACTGGAAGGAAAGAATATTCGCTTCCATGCAAGAGTGAAGAGACTAAGGCTCTGGAATCTCAGAATTCCTTCTCTAACTCACCCTTCACTCACTGTAAAATCTTGTGGTGTAACACACTATTTTGTGGCGCCGTTTCTTTCTTTTGTCCCTCGCAGTGTTTCAACTGCTGCTTATGTAGTTGCTGTCATTGGGATGAATAATACGTGTCAAGAGTTTAGAGGAAACAAATTGGTCAAAGATAATCTATTAACAGACCTGGAAAAAAAAATGACAAATTTTTAATGCCATGGGGTGACGACATGGGAAAGGTTGTTAATGGTGGAAATTCTATTTAGCACTCTGTGGGAGTGCAAACATTGTCTCAATCACTTTTATCCCTGTGGGATTCAGTGCTTTTTAAAGTATATTTTAGAGGCTGTGTGTTCTTTTTACTTGCATGGACTATAGTATAAAGTCCATAAGTCTTAATTCAGTACAAGTGTGGTAGGGACTTTAAAATATGTAAATATTAGGACTATATTAATTCAGTACAAGTGTGGTAGGGACTTTAAAATATGTAAATATTAGTCCTGTAATAATTAGGACTATAAATATTAGGACTATAATAAAAGTTGCTTATCCCAGATCTTTATTAACAAATTCTAAAGTTTCATCTGTAGTAAATGTATTTCAAAAAGGGCAAATACTGTGCCCTAGCAATGCATAAACCAGTATAAAGTTCTGAATGTTTGACTACAGTTTCTTTAAACACAATGAGTAGTCTCAGGAGAGCAAAATCCGCATGGCACACACTTGTACACTGTCAGGTATTTTTTCATAGCTATATGGTTTCTATGATGAAAAACTTCCATGAGGTTAAATGTTCTGATTTGATAAAAGCATAAATGCAAACAAAGGTACAGTTTTATGAATGTCTTTCTTTAAAAAAAACATATAGATATATATGTGTTTTGCATTACTACAAAGATGTTTGTCAGATGTGATGTGTCAACATACAATTCTTGTATATTACATAAGATTTTAAATCCATGCTAGAAACATACCGTGTAATGGATCTGTCCAGTGGATTTTTTTTAAAGTCAAGATGTCTAATAAGTATTCCCTAATTGTCTTATTCTGTCCGTTCGGGTGTTCTTAAAGAGAGAAAAGCCTGAATGAGCAAGTATTTGTATTTATTTATAAGAGAGTTTAAAATTCCTAAGGAATCCCTAGTCATTGATTGATCACTGGCCATAAGAGATACTGGGCCAGTAATTGGCAAAGCTGCTCCAACCTTGCAGGATAGTATGAGAATCAAAATTCTCCCACCCTTTCATTAACTTAGGATGTGTTGAAAAAGCAAAATTTCAGAGAAGTGCTGGCTGCACACTGGCAAAGACAAAACCGAAAGGAAACAGAGAGATATGATAAGGATCAGAACAGCAGAGGTTTTTAAGGGGCAAAAGAACTCTGGGAAATAAAGGAGAGAGAGAAAAAAAAACAAGTATTATGAGCAGGATACATATGGAATGAATCACTGTTTTCTTTGAAATTGTTCAAATGTTGTAAATATTTGTATATACTGCATTGGAAATAGCTGTGTGAAATATAAATGTGGTCTGTGTTTGGGTTTTATAAAGTATTTAAAATTATGATTTAAAATGTTTTAAGTATGTATTTATTTAAGCTTATGTCATACCTATTGTATTTGACATGGCATTATGAAGTTTTATAATAAACATGTTTATATTTAGCCCTGTGTACAGGCTCTTTCTTAAAAATTCGGTTTTACTTAGATAAAAGATACCATAAAATTCACCCTTTGTAAGTGTACAATCCAACAGCTTTTGGTATATTTACAAGATCCTGTGACCATCACTGCTATCTAACTCTGGAACACTTCTATCTCCCCCAAAAGAGACCCAGGATCCATTAGAAGTCACTCTCCATCTTCCCCAGCCACTGGTAACTACTAATCTACTTTTTGCCTCTATACATTTACCTACTGTGGACATTTCATACAAATAGAATCATACAGTACGTGGCCTGTTGTGTCTAGCTTCTTTCATTTAACATAATGTTTTCAAGGTTCAGCCATTTTGTATCATGTATCAGTACTCCATTCCTTTTTATAAACTGAATAATACTCTATTGTATGAACATGCCACATTTTCTTTTTCCATTCATCAACTGATGGACATTTGGATTGTTTCTGCTTTTTGGCTATTGTGAATAGTGCTGCTATGAACATTCATGCACAAGTTTTTGAGTAGGCTTATGTTTTCAGTTCTCTTGGACATATACCCAGAAATGGAATTGTTGGGTCCTATGGTAACTTCACGTTTTACTTTTTGAGGAACTGCCAAGTTGTTTCCCAGAAGGGTAGCACCATTTCACAACCCCACCAGCAATGTATGAAAGTTCCTATTTCTCCATATTCTGTTCAATACTTGTTACTGTCTGTCATTTTGATTATCACCACCCTAATGGGTATGAAGTAGTATACATACGGGCTTTTGCATCAGTACTCCACAGTTGTCTGAAAAAGTATTAATAATCTGAAAACAGTCATTAAGCTCAATGAAACAAAGACTCCTGGTGTCTTTGCATCATGCCAGTCTCAATTCTAGGCTGCTCAAGTCAACCAATTCATCTTGATTTATTCTGTAGACTCAGTTATTCTCCAGGATTAGAGCCACGGCTTTTTTTCCACCCAAAATATGTGTCTTCTCTTTTCTAGAATAGTGTCAATGCACAAAGCCTGGTGTGTACCAAACTAAAAACCACCTCGACAATCTCATCGCTATCAAAGAATCCGAATACCTGAATTTCCTAAGAAAACATGGTTTAACTTTTGGCTTGGTTATCCAGACTAAAAAAGAAGAAATGTGGCTATAACACTGTTACAGACTACGGTTGTTTTCACTTTGATTTTATACTTCTTAGCTCAAAGTATTACTTAAGAGAAAATTGAAGAAAAAAATGAAAAATAAGGATAGATTCTGCTAGTTAGGGCTGTTTTCATGTAGGACTGAAATGGGTACACACTTGAGACATCAGCTTGAAGTGCAGAGAAAGCAGGAATGTTAGCTTTTCCAGGTCTAAAAAAAAAAAGAGAGTAAATTGAACAAATTAAATGTATTCAGAAGGGAAACAGGTGCCGAAGTCAAAGGGACATAGGCAAGTAGAAAGCACAGAAGTGCAAAGTAGAACAATTCTTGGAATCAGCAGATTAAAAGATTAGAAAAGAACTTTTTAATGAAAGAAAACAAACATCTACCTAAACAGAAAGCGTTTGTTCTTCTTTCAATTGGAAATAATAAATATAGATTCTACCTCAAAATTTTAGGATCTCTCTCCCAAAAGATTCTAAGCCAAGAGAAATTAAAATATTTCTCTCTTCATTTACACATACATATAGTCATGCTGCTGGTTTATAAAATTATTTTACTGCAAAGGGGCATGTAGCAATAAGACGAGCCTCCTGTCTTGCCAATCAACCAACCAATCAATTAATAAAACCACAACAGACATTTGGTCAAAATCAAGGAGATTTTTTCCCCACTCCTTGATCTCCCAATGGTGCCAAATCCTATCAATAGTCCCTTTAGTAACTTTCATCCACTGATTCCCACTGATAGCTCTCAGAACGGCGCCTCTTTAATTCTCTCACGGCCCATATTCTTCCTTCCTTTAATTGTGATTAAATAATTATATGTGTAGTTATTTGTTGAATATCTGTCTTCCCCACTGGATTTTAAGTTTCTCAGGAGTAGGAACAAATTACCTTATTCATTGATATATATCTAGAAACTGGCATATTCCTGACACATAGTAGATACTCGACAAATATTTATTGAATCAATGAATAAATAAGCGGATAAACGAAAGCACATTTGGGCTCATCCTAAGGAGCAGGACTGCTTTTCACAAATAGAATGAGTTGTCTCAGAAGGCAAAAATCTTAAAGCCAGTTATATAGCAAAATATGTTTCGCAACAGTACAGCATGGAATGGAAATAAAGAAGGAGCAAACTGATGGCTAGAAACAAAGGAACTAGTTAATGGCCTAGAGGTTCAGTGAGGTAGAGTTAAGAGGCAATGCAATGAGATACTTGAATAATAAATTACAAGAATAGGAGACTGTGATTAAAGAGTGGGATGCTTGATTATATGATTTTTTGAGTTGATAACATTTAAGGGTGATGGCAAGGTTCTGGCTATGTCCAGGAGAGAAGGTAACTCAAGCTGAGTGGAGGAGCATGCTATGGTAGAACTGGGAATCTAAGCTCTGGGATGGGTAGTGCACCTGGATAGTGATGTCATATGGGATTACAGGAGTTGCTTAAAGAGGAAGGAAGTCCAGGAGCTAGGTGCCGAAGTCATCAGTGTATGAGGGGCTGGTAGGTCGTTGCAATGAAGACAGTGAGAAGATCATATATCTCAATGTCATGAGCTTCAAAGGAGGAGGGTTATTTTATTTCTTCTTTTCTTTTCTTTTCTTTTTTTTTACAAGGGGCTGGAAGAGCAAAGATTGGTAAGAGGGATTCATCATAAAGGAGGACAATCAACTCTGCTTTCCAACCCTGAGGTGTGCGGAGTGTGAGAGAACATTATCACCTTGAGAGATCTGCAGGGGAAGTGGTGCTCTTGGGAGGTCAGGTTCTATTAAAGCAGGAGGTAGAAGAAAGTTTTGGAGAGGAACTGGAGGATATATCGGAGTTTGTTGATTGTAAAACAGGAATTACAGAGGATGGCAAGGAAGAGTTTGGGAAGAAAAGAAAGGTCAGGTCAGGAGACAGCAACTTGGGTGAATTGTCTAGGAAATGGAAGGTGATCAGAGGGGCTTACACTCCAAGTGTAAGGAAAATAGGCAGCCATGGTGGATTTGGTCTTGAAAGGACTGTGGAGGAGGATGGACATTTAGGTCTAACTCTGGCCTGGAGTGAGGTCTACTGGTTGTTGTGTGGGGCTGTGCATTCCTTCTATCCATGATAAACTAATGTTGGCAACTGCAGCGAATGCAGCCTTGGCTGGCAGCAGTGAACAAGTCAACCCTGTGGTCATCTTCGTTGGGAGTGTAGGCTAGGGAAAGGTTGGGCATTGGTCATTTTTATGGACGTAGGCTGCTGCTTTCAATGACATTCGATGACCCTTCCCTCAGCTATCTCATGGTGGGCAAATGGTCCTTCGGTATTCCAATCTCTCTGATTTTGTGATGCTTTTATAGTGCTCACCTACTCAATCTAGTTCTACCCTTTGGGGACCATGGAATAGCCTAATAATTACTCTTCTCCTGACCATCCTTTAAGTCACTGCTACCATGTCCCTGTGACCTTCGTACACCAAATATTCTCTTTAGGCTGGCTGTGCACTATTATTTTTTAATTTAGGCAAAATTTATACAACATAAACGCAACCATTTTAAAGTGTACAATCCAGAATACTATTTAGTACATTCACAATATTATGCAAGCTTCACCTCTATCTAGTTGAAAACATTTTCATCAAAAGAAAATCCTGCACCCATTAAGCAGTCAGTCCCTCTCTCCCCTCCCCCTAGCACCTGGCAATCATCACTTTGCTTTCTGTCTCTATGAACTTATTTATTCTAGATATTTCATATAAATGGAATCACACAATATCTGTCCTTTTGTGACTGGCTTCTTTCACTTAGCATAATGTTTTCAAGATTCATCTGTGTTACAGCATATATCAGGACTTCATTCCTTTTTATGGCTGAGTCATATTCTATAGCATAGGTAAACGTGTATTAAATTTAAAGCAAATTTCTCACTGTATTCCCCCCCAAAATGTTTTCAACAAATGTAAGATCCATCCATATGATTCAAAGGCATCCATATGAAAAAAAGCTTTGATAAAAGCCAAAAAACACAGCATTGGTGAAGTCAGTGAGAGGAATTTAGTGAGAGGCTAAGCTGATGTGGTGCAAGTCTTCTAGAAATCTACCTTGATATAAGAGCAGAATTTAAAATGTATGAAAAAGTGAATGGATTGCATGCATATTTGACAATGGTCACTACATAGCTCCCACACACACCATAAATAAATAAATAAGGAAAGAAAGAAAGAAAGAAAGAAAGAAAGAAAGAAAGAAAGAAAGAAAGAAAGAAAAAGAAAGAAAGCAAACTTTGGATGGGACCTAAGGTGCTCCATCTCTCTGACAAGGGCCTCAAGTGTCGGGATACCATGTAGACATCATGCAACCCTGGGACATGATATAATTTTGGCTGGGTGCCAGAAGACCAAAACTAGCTTTCTGAAGAAAACCCTGGCTATTTCTACAATTTTTAGAGAAGAACAGAAATGTCCAGAAAACTAATAGCGTAACAAAGATATCCAGAAAAATAATGACTAAGAAGAAAAGGTAGTCTTCCCTTTAAAAAAATGTCATTTATAGTTTATGACCACGAAGGGGTTTGTTTATCCATTTATCCATCCTTTTGTTTAACTGATATTTACTGAATGCTGGACCTTCTCCTTCTGGAAATATGGAGGATCAATATTCTGAAAACCCCTACCAGTATAATATTAACAATTGCTAGGTGGATTACAACAGCTTGCTTTAAATGAATAGCTGAGCTTACAAAAAACAATGGGAATCTCAGAGGACAAAAATGACTAGGGAGCAGGGACCTGACCATCCAAGACTTTGTAAGCCAACGTAAGGACTTTAGATTTTACTCTGGGTGGGATGAGAAGCCGTTGGAGGGTTTTGAACAGGGGAGTGAAGTGGTCTGACTTGTGTTCTTTCGTGCTTGTTATCTTCTCCCCCTGTCCAACTGTCATCTAGCATCCATTCCCTGCTCAGTTCCCCCGGGGGGCTGACCTCTGCAGATTGCATCACCAAGTCACTGGTGGGCTGGTTTCCAATTGGTTTAACTAATAAGGGGCTCCTAAAGGAGACCAGAGAATGAGAAGAGACAGTGGTCAGGGTGTTTCTCACCCATTCTTTTCCCACTTTGGTGCTCTTTCTGGAAGCAGCTGCATCCTTCCTCCACTACGACTTCTCCTTTAGGGTCCCAGTCCTCACTGGGTCATGATACACTATCTCCTCCCCTTGAATTTTTAGTCCCAGAGATGCAACAGCTTCCTATATTGCCAGTCCCTGGATAGCTCATTTTTTTTTTGTTTGTTCTCTTAACCTTGTTGTTAATCTGTTGCAAGTGACCCCTCCATTAAAGGCTCTTCAGTGGGTGAAGAATTCACCCATCTGGGGTCAATTTTGTTTCTGGCTGGGCCCCTGAATGATACACATTTTAGCTGAATCACTTAAGTTATTTTGTTGAAAACAGGCTATAAGAGGAAAAGAGTAGAAACATGGAGTCCAGGTGGGAGGCTTTTGTAGCAATAACATAGATGAGAGATGATGGTGGTTTGGATGTGTAATAAAATAAAAGTGAGTGAATGCTGAAAATATTTTGATGATAAAGCCAAAAAATTGCTGACATATTGGATATGAGTTGTGAGAAGAAGAGAGGAGTCCCAGTTAACTCGAAATCTTTGGCTTATGTAACTGGAAGGATGGGGTTATAATTTACTGAGATGGGAAAGGCTGTGGGAAGAGCCCACCAGGTTTGGAGGAAATTCAGAAGTTCAGTTCGATACATGTACAGTTTGAGAGGCTTATAAAGGAACTAAATGGAAATATGAGGTAGGCATTTGGCTGGGAATGGGGAACATTCCCAGGGCAGGGGGATGGGCTGGATGAAAACATAAATTTGAAAGTCATCAGCATTTAGCTGGTAATCAAAGTGAAGAGACTGGATTGGATCATCAAGTTTGTGAAGGTAAATAAGAAGAGAGAAGCAGTGGACACTGGAGTACTCCAAAGATTTTGTGGTTGGACAGATGAGGGAGGATCAACAAATGAAACAGAGAAGGACTAGTCAGGGAAGTAGGAGGAAATCTAGGAGCGGATTGGTCAAATAAGATGAGGACAGATAACTGGCTTGTGGCTTCATTGAAGTGGAAGACCTTGGCAAGAGCAGTCTCAGGTGTGGTTGGAAGCCCGGTTGGACAAGCGTTGAGAGAACTGAAGGAAAGGACTTAGAAACACTGGTCTAGACATGTCTTTGGGGAGTAGCAGCAGTACTGGCACTTCCGGGTCTTCTTGGCTCCAGGTTGGTCCCCACTTCAACATGTCTTCCGAGCTCCTTCCAGCAGTGCAGCTTAGCCATCAAGAGCATAGTTTCCAGTACCGACTGGCCCTGGTTCAAAACCCCAGCCGTGTCTCTTACTAGCTCTGTGACTAAGGCAACTTTCTTAACCTCTCCGAGACTTTTAAAAATGGGGATAATAATGGTATCCACTGGGAAGCAGTAATATTTAAGCTTTATAAAGGTTAAATAAGGTAATAAATATGGAGTGTTGAGCTCTACAGCTATTGTTATTCTTTTTAAAAATGCTAATCTGATTATGTCAGTGAGTCTTTCTTTCTATTACCCTCCATCATACAGGTCCTAATTTTATATGCAGACTATCTCCTTTACATCTTAGCCTCCAGAAATGTAAATGTACCTGTAGGCCCTGAAACCTGCTAGGGCAAAAAGCTAGAGCTGCTTTGCTCCCTTCAGGACTCACTTTTAGGAGGTGCCATTAACAAGAATGTCCACTAGAGGGTGAGCAAGGAAAGAGGGAGGAGAAAGCTGAAATTAATCCAGTCTTTTGGGTTAGCTCTACTGAAGTTTAACACACTATAAATTTGTCTGAAATAATGTTTTTTTCCCATTCTTTCTTTTTTAAAAATTTAATTTGTTTTTTATACAGCAGGTTATTAGTTATCTATTTTATACATATTAGTGTATACATGTCAATCCCAATCTCCCAATTCATCACACCACCACCACCCCCTCCCCACTCTCCCCCCTTGATGTCCATACATTTGTTCTCTACATCTGTGTCTCTCAAAATAATGTTTTGATTGTGTGGTGCTTGCAATTATCAGGGGCCCTCTACCATGGATAACCAGGAGTTAGTCTAATGTTTATAAAAAGAAAGGAGAGAGACAGAGACAGACAGAGATAGAGAGGAGAAGAAGAAGAAGATAGAAGAAGGAGGAGGAGGAGAAGGAGAGGGAGAAGAGGAAGAAAAAGAAGGGGAGGAGGAGAAGAAGAAGGAGAGGGAGAAGAGGAAGAAAAAGAAGGGGAGGAGGAGAAGAAGAAGGAGAGGGAGAAGAGGAAGAAAAAGAAGGGGAGGAGGAGAAGGAGGAGATTGGAAGGATGGAAAGAATGAAGGGAGGGAGGAAGGAAGTGAGGAAGGAAATAGTGAAGGAAGAAGGGGGAATCTAGCAATAATGTCCTTGGTCAGCAGCTCTTTTTTTCTCAGGGTAGGTGTTAGAGACCAGACTAGGAAAGGGGTGGGGAAAGAGGAACAGAAGAGGTGGGGGAAGGGGAGGGATCAGGGGAGGGGGAGGATGTGAACCTTGGTTAGAGAAATAAAAGAAAGTAAGTCTTTCTGGGGACAGTGAGTGCAATCTCCCTGCACACCCATCCTTGGGCAAGGACCCAGAGACCTCTGGTACTGAGCGCAGAGGCTGAAGTGCTACAGAAGAACTATAGAAGGACGGAGCAAAGCCATGGTAAGCTTTTCAGCCTAAAAGATTTCCAGATGCTCAGATAGAACCTCTTCTTGGGATGCAGAGGCAGGTGGCAAAGGAAAAGAAGCAACTCATTTCCTATTTGGTTTTAAAAAAGCCAAAACTAAAAATGCTGTGTTTAATTTAAAAAGTGCTCCTAGAATCTCTCTTCTCAGTTGTGCTGATTTCTTCTCCTTGACTTGTCTCTGGTGAGGTTCTTGAAGAAGTACTACTATCTGGTTGAAATTAGCACTCTTGTGACTAAACATTGGCGCTACCTGAGAATTGATACACTTCAGAAAAGATGGTGTTAAGGTGTGAAGAAAATTTGTGCTTTTGTCATTTGAGTTGCTCAAAATGTGTTTCTCTCTAGTTGAAAAATAAATGAACTCCTTTTTTTTAGTAGTGTCTTTTTGGTTACCCAATTCTTTTACGTATTTGAAGCATTGACCCATCATAGTCAAGTGTGAGATTTTAACATTAAATCTAGACATCAATAGTTCATTAAAGACCAAAGAACACTTTAAAAATACACATACTAAATATCAAATAGTTTCATCTGACAGCTCAGCAGATAAGTAGATACAAAAAAATTACTAAAATGTAGAAAAAATCAGAACAGTAACAAACAGCGACTTGAGGCTAAAATATGAAAAAACAATAACATCAACTCTGCATCAGTTTTGAGGCAAATTTAATTCTACTTTTTCACCCATGTCTGAGAAATCTCTTGCCTCAGACAGGTTTAGTAGGCGTAAGTGTTATACTTTGAACTTTGAGAAAGTTGTAGGCATCTCCTCAAGTTGCTATAAAATTGTGATTTAGAGCATAAGTCTGAGTATAATTTTGTATTTTATTTGCAGATATTTCCATGGAAATGCCAGAGCGCTCAGAGGAGCTTATGGAATGTTTTTGAGCTGTGGGTCTGGACTGTGCTCTGTTGTGGTATGTTATGATATTTATATATTACTAAGCTTTTTAAAAAAGTTATGTTCATATTTTGGTAAATGTCCACTGGGTGTACATATTCACAGGTAAAATTATTAGGTAGATAGCTACCCTTTCTACAAACATCCCTTTTCTTCCTCTCACTTCCCCAGAAAACTCCTAACCTTGCCCCACCCTTTGCTGCAGGGTTTATTTTATGACATTCTTTACTCATTAATCATAACTGTCTCCCAGTTCTCTGTACATTTTTGATATGTTTAAGTTGATCAAGATTAATTATGTTTTCTTTGCATGTGTTATTCCTTGCTCAGAATACTTAGGAAAGTATAAAAATTGGATCTGTGTTTTCTTTGGTATTTCTCCGTAGTATTTTCCCTACACAGTGAAAACTCAACAAACGGTGATGGCTGTGAAAACCTTTACCTTATGGTATAATAGTGCTTCACATAGATCATACCATGCTTAGAATGGCATATATTATTATGGTATCATTGTGTAATTATGTGTTTGTTTTGGTTTCTTCAAAGCCCTCATATTTGAAGCACCCTTATGATTATTATACACCAACAGTTGAGTATCTCTGTGTGCATAACATAATCTAAATCAATTTCATAATCCTACATCATTTGGTTTTTTCAATTGTTCTTTTTATTATGTAGTTAGATATATAAGGCTTGGGCTGTGTGCTTTCCCCAGAAGAAGCTCTTCCTATGGTGAAACATTATCTTTTTGATATAAAAGAGATTACTTAAAAGTATGCCATTATTCCTGTTCTTATTTTACTTCTCCCTTAGAAACACAAATATTGGCCTTTAGGAAATTATCCCCAAATAAAAGAGTGGACAGTAAATTTTAGGGCTATATGATATTACACTTAAATTAACTTTAAATGATTGACAACTGCTAAGATAAAGAAATATGGATTTCTAAAAAATGGTGGTTAAATTTTACTTGAAAGAATTTTGAGAAAAAACTGTTTTATGAAAATAAATCTAAAAAGCCACCAAATTCATCTAAAATAGAGTTATGAGCAAAAGTATTCTATATCATGGTGAAAAGTGATTAGGGCTAGAGGTTCTAGGTTCTACTCTTCAAATCGGCAAATGACTAATTCCATCACCTCAAGAGGGTAACTTACCCTCTTGAGGTGTCAGCTTCCTTGTCTCTGGCAGGCTCAGCCTGGATTAGTTCTGGGCTCTTTTCAGCTATAACCACGAGGCTACATAGTTCACACTGATGTCTTTCAGATTTATTCGCACATCATGGAACCGATTGCTGGACTTACCATTATTCTAAAAGACCCATGACCTGGGAAAAGGCTAGAATGTTCTGCAGAAAAAATTACACGGATTTAGTTGCCATACAAAACAAAGGGGAGATTGAGTACCTGAACAAGACGCTTCCCTTCAGTCCTAAATACTACTGGATAGGAATCCGGAAGGTAGGAGGGGCATGGACCTGGGTAGGGACCAACAAATCTCTCACCGAAGAAGCGGAGAACTGGGGCCATGGGGAGCCCAACAACAAGAAGAGTAAAGAAGACTGTGTGGAGATCTACATCAAGAGGGCAAAAGACGCAGGGAAATGGAATGACGACGCCTGCCACAAAGCAAAGACAGCCCTCTGCTACACAGGTAGGAGTGAGCATACTGCTTCTCTGAGAATGACAGCACTAACCCCATGGAAACCTGGGGGAGCAGAGAAGTTGCCAGGACATTCTGAAATAAGTCCAGTCCTCTAAATAAGCGTGAGTCACGTCACTTCTGAGCATTTTTGGTGTGGGAGGCTCGTCCCTATACCCAAAATCTATACCCCTGAATCACTTTTACATCAAGATGATAAATATATGTGGAAAGTAAGGAGGAAGAGCTAGACAATCAGTGTTGCTGATAATAAGGCAAGGAAGTGGAAGCAGAGAGATGGAACCAGCCAAGAGCTGAGGCTCATGTCACCTATTTCCTCCTCGTAAAGTAGGCGGCTTGGTGCCATGTTTCCTTCTTGGTCTAATCTTATATAATTCTATATAATGAAACTTTGCAGTGTTTCATTATCTGTGGTATATGAAAACTTCTGTAGAGACCATGATGACAGTTCCAAAGCAATCAGCATTTTTTCCAAGTCATTTTTAACAGTGAAACATAGTTCATTTGGTGTCTTGTAAATTGGACTCTCTAGTAATGTAGCAAGTTCAGATTTTCTAATATCTATTCAGTACTTTCTATAAAGAAAGGGATTGCCAAACATACTTCGGAAACGATTGGGGTCAGGTCATAGTTTAATACACTTACTACCTTAAAATCAAAGAAATTTCAAGAGTTTCAATGTATGTCAGTAAGTTCCCTCAAATGTTATAGAGTATTAGCATTAGTAAATTCATTCTTAAAAAAATGTCTATGGCTGTATCACAAGTATACAACATAAATAAAAATTTTAGCATATGATTTTTATGCAAAAAATGCTATTAATATACAAATAAAGTTTTCCTGTTTATTAAAGTAGTCACAGCCCCAAAGTTATCTATGTTTAAAGAAATGACTAGGAGTACTAAAAGAGTATTCATCTTAATATAATTTCTCACCCCCTTAAAGCTTCTTGTCAACCCTTGTCATGCAGCGGCCATGGACAATGTATGGAAATCATCAATAATTACACCTGCAACTGTGATTTGGGGCACTACGGGCCCCAGTGTCAGTTCGGTAAGCCACTTTTGTTCCTTTGTTTCTTCGTATGTAAAGTATTGTAGTTTATGAAAGTTGGTTGAAGGAAAAGGATATTAGCCATTCTGAGAAATGAGAAGTTTTGATCAGTAGGCTATGCTTGCACAATATTGTTACCTTTCCGTAAAGATTTCATAAGTCAGCATGAAGTTTCACTGCACTTCTCAAAAAGTCTTTTTCAGTGTTACAAAGAATATTGCTTTGGGATTAAAGCTGTAAGGATTCCAATAATGAATCAGGCTTGGTAGGAATTCATAATCAAGTAAGCTTACTGGATTCATTAGAACTCTGAAACTGAAAGAAACAATAGCATTTATCATCAGGAGGGTGAGTTACGCAGAAGGTAATCTTGCTTTTTCACGTCATCCTCAAGATCATGACAGGGCAAGGCCAACAAGAAAAGTTCACATCATGATATCCAGTATCTGTTGGAAAATATAATAATAAATCCAACGCATTTACTTGGGCTGGCATTTCAGGGGGTACAAGGACAAATCTATTACAGATCCTGACCTTAAAGGATTTACAGTTAACTAGTGTAAATTATACATGCTTATAATTTAATGTGATGGAAAGCCAGATAAGCTGGAGTAAACCTGTGGAGACTGAAAGCTGCCTAATGAAGGAATCTGCCCTTTATTTGACAGTGAGAGGCCACTTAGCAACTAAACCCCTTCATTTAGGGCCATTACCCTAGAAGCGGTACATAAGATGGATTGAACAGAAAGAGAGAAGCTGGAGAGCATCATCAGGGGCCTATTGAAGTCATTCAGAGTCACAGTGGTAGGAACAGAAAGGAAAGAATACGTAGATTCAAAGACATGGAGTCTTTGACCTAGTCAACTCACTACTGAAAGAAACTTCATGTCCTTCAATTGGTATTGGTTGAGTTTCAAAACTATGTTTGAAGTATCTGGTGCATAAAATAGAAAATTATAATAAGAAAAAAAAAAGCAGGGTTTGCAATGAATAGATAAAGAATTAAAGCCAAAATAACATGTAAATGATCAACCAACTGGAACAGATCTGACTCATTTCAGTCAATCCCTGAGCCATGACTTCTACCAATACTTTACTTTCACTCGATTTCTAAATTTTAAAAAATTCTTATGTCATTGGCATGCCCATTTCACTCCTTTTTGAACATTTTACTCTGTTTTTGTCTTGGTCTCCATCATATCAGTCTTTCCTGGTTTTCTTTCTACCTACGATCATTTCTCCTTGGGTTTCTTCATGGTCACTTATCCAAGCTCATACACTTATTGTTATGTCTCATCTTCCATCTTTTGTCCATTGCTCTTCTGACTTTATGTGCCCCCTTTGGTCAAACCTAGCAACTTATGTGGACTCACAAATCTATGTGAACTTTGGACTGACAAATATGTATCCAGCCTGAACTCCAAATATGCTAAGCATAACCTTTGGGATGCCCGAAAGACTGAAAATTCAATTGTCCCCAGCCAGCTTTCCTTTTTGTATTCCTTATCTCAGTGTGTGGTTCCACGATTTATATGGGTACTCTGGTAAAAAACTCTCTCACCTCCCCCTACAGTTATGCAAAGTAACACACTACTCTTTTTTTTAAAAAACACCTTTATTGGAGTATAATTGATGGCCATTCTGACTCGTGTGAGGTGATACCTCATTGTAGTTTTGAGTTGTATTTCTCTAATGATTAGTGATGTTGAGCATTCCTTCATGTGCTTGTTGGCAATCTGTGTATCTTCTTTAGAGAAATGTCTGTTTAGGTCTTGTATGCCTACTTTCTGGAGGGATTTTATCATAAATGGGTGTTGAATTTTGTCAAAAGATTTTTCTGCATCTGAGATGCTCATATGTTTTTTATTCTTCAATTTGTTAATATGGTGTATCACAATGATAGATTTGCGTATATTGAAGAATCCTTGCATTCCTGGGATAAGCCCCACTCGATCATGGTGTATGATCTTTTTAATGTGCTATTGGATTCTGTTTGCTAGTATTTTGTTTAGGATTTTTGCATCTATGTTCATCAGTGATATTGGCCTGTAGTTTTCTTTCTTTGTGACATCTTTGTCTGGTTTTGGTATCAGGGTGATTGTGGCCTCATAGAATGAGTTTGGAGTGTTCCTCCCTCTGCTATATTTTGGAAGAGTTTGAGAAGGATAGGTGTTAGCTGTTCTCTAAATGTTTGATAGCATTCGCCTGTGAAGCCATCTGGTCCTGGGCTTTTGTTTGTTGGAAGGTTTTTAATCACAGTTTCAATTTCAGTGCTTGTGACTGGTCTGTTCATATTTTCTATTTCTTCCTGCTTCAGTCTTGGAAGGTTACTACTCATTTTTCTAACTTACTATTTCTCCAATTTGTCTTCTACTTATTAACTCTACATTATTGCCTTCATTATCTTCCTCTTAGATTATTGCAGTTATTTCTGAGCTGAGTTCCACATCTTTAAATTAGCTCCTCTCAAATATATTATTCATACTATAGGCAATCTGATCAATTTTAAATACCAAGTAAACATCACACATACGTGACCATCCACCCTTTAATTTCTACCTACCATTCGTCCTACAGAATAAAATCTAAACTCCTCAAGGCATAGAGTAATGCTTGATATATAGTAGATACTCATTAAACCAATGAAAAAAGATAAAGGCATTTTGTCTTAGCTCCTATCTTTCTCCCTAATCTCATCTCACATCATCCCTTGCCTCCTCTTTCCTTTTAGTAACATCAAAATGCTTGTAGTTCTCCACACTTACCATATTGCTTTGTATATCAATCATTGAATTGCTCAGGGCTTTCTCATTTTGCACATGACTAACACACCTGTTTACCTGGAAGATAATAGTTCAGGGACCATTTCTTTCAGGAAGATTTCTTTGGATGCCAAGACAGGCTAAGCATCCCTGTTCTGTGTTCCAATAGCTCCATGTATTTCTTTCTTATTTATCCCACATTTGTTGAAGTCATCAATTTTTTTGTCTGTATTCCCCAGGAGACTGACAGCAACTTGAGATCAGTCAGCATCTTATTTATCACTGCATCTGTAAGATTGAGACTAGGCACTTGCTTGTGGGCATGAACTGTATGGGACAACATAAGTTACTTTCATTTGGACTTGTACTGTATATGGAAAATATTAAAATTCTTCTAATTTCTTGAATTCATTCTTCATTGAACTCTCAAGAAGAAGTTTAAAATGATGGTTTAAATTTGATAAGGAATAAGACACAAGAGTTGCAATATTTGCCTAAATGATATGGCAGGGCCTAAAATGTGAAGATTGAATTCCAAGTCTTAATTTGATCTATTATGCCACCAATCAGGCGAGGAAGTAGACATACTTTCTGGAGAGGACTGGAAAAATCAAAAGAACTAAAGTTCTGGAACTGAGCTAGAGATGGGGAAGACAGAATCCAGGCTAAGACACTTCCTAAAGCTTTTATCTTCTCCCCTTTTAAAGAAGACCAGTTATGGACACTCAGTCTTTCTCCGAACTTCCTACTTTCAACAGTCTAGTATACTCTGGGGCTTTGATGTGACAGTTATTTCCAAACTGAGCTGGTCATTCCCACTTAAACCTATCTACATTTAAAAGCTCTCTCCCCAGGTAATGCCAAAGATAATAAGATTAGTTAATGTTTAATTAAAGCTTCCTATGAGCCAGGCTCTAAGTCCTTGACTTGTATTAAATTATTTAATTCCCACACCAACTTTAGGAAGTCAATACAATTATCATTATCCCTCTTTTAGAGGTAAAGAAGCTAAGCTGGAGGGGTTAAGTCACCGTGCTTAAAGGCACTTGTTTATCAAGTATCAGAGCTAAGATTCAAACCCAGTCATCAGGTCCCTGGAACACTGCCCAGTGTTTTTTTTTTTTCTTATTGAAGTGACTCAGTGTGAGCCTTTGGAGGCCCCAGAGCTGGGTACCATGGCCTGTATTCACCCTTTGGGAAACTTCAGCTTCACATCACAGTGTGCCTTCAACTGCTTTGAGGGAGCAGACATAGTTGGGATTGAAGAAACCACTTGTGGACCATTTGGAAACTGGTCATCTCCAAAGCCAACATGTCGAGGTGAGTAACTAACTGTTCAAACTAGAGAGTTGTCATGGCAATCCTGTGTTTATAGACTGAGCAAATGTAGTAGAGTCTTGCTAAGAAGTCTGTATCCTCTTTTGAAGCATAATTTAACCTAACTTAGATTATACTGTGATGATTTTCAAAGAGGTTATTGTTACTAATTAAAAAGAAAAACCACAAACAAAAAATAACAACCAAATACCTCTGAGACTATGTCACAGAACATATATATAATTTTCAGCAATACAGTGTGGTTATACTGTATATTTTTAAAATTAATTTATTTATGGCTGTGTTGGGTCTTCGTTTCTGTGCGAGGGCTTTCTCTAGTTGTGGCAAGCAGGGGTCACTCTTCATCGGGGTGCACGGGCCTCTCATTATCGCGGCCTCTCTTGTTGTGGAGCGCAGGCTCCAGACACTCAGGCTCAGTAATTGTGGCTCACGGGCCCAGTCGCTCCGTGGCATGTGGGATCTTCCCAGACCAGGGCTCGAACCCGTGTCCCCTGCATTGGCAGGCAGACTCTAAACCACTGCGCCACCAGGGAAGCCCTATACTGCATTTTTATTTTATTTTTATTTTCTCATTGCTATGGCATAAATAATCAGTCTTGCTGAACTGCAGTTGAATTTTTGTTGTTCTCTCCTTTCAATAACACCTATTTTATATGGTGTCCTACTTAACAGCAAGCAATTTCCTTTTTGGGAGTGGGGGGGCTAGAGGTCTTTTTTGATTGTTTTATTTGGTTTATTCTTAAAATCATTTTTTAGATTTCCTCCTCCATGAACTCTCAGGAGAATAGCAAATTCTGTGAAAAACAAAAACACAATCTCTTGATTTTTTTTTTTCATTTGAAATATGGTGTTTTTTGGTTTTTTCTTTTTTACTGTCAAGAAGATTATCCCTTTAGGGGAAAAACTGGTGGTGTCTAAACTTGCGAAGTTTTGGTTACATTTTCTACGTTTATGCTTTTGACTCACTAGTTTAAGTGGCTGAATTCTCAAAAGAACTATCCAAATCATTTTTTGAAATCATAGAACTAATTGACCAACCTGTTGAATTTTATAAAAGTTGAGGGACTTGCTTCACAGAATGGGGATGTTTTTCACAACTGCTTGGGTAGACTTTAGAAGAGGTGAAAGGGTGGAAATTCTCTACATTCATTGATAATGCACCATAAGAGCTCTTGAGGCCAAGGCCACATAGCATGGCACTTCCAGCAGACGGAGAGTTACCAGGGCTGGGGCAGTAATCTGAAAGAGCCAGCCCTCCCCTCCTTTCCCCAATGCTCCCCTGCCCACCCAGGGCTTTCTGTGTTCTCCTGGCTTCACCTCTGACTCACCACTCTCCATCATTCTCAAGAAAATAAACTCTGGAAGCATCATCAGAAGTAATTTCTAGAAATTAGAAATGTTAGATTCATGTCAATGGTTCCACAGTTGAGTTAGGCAGTTTGCCTAAAAACTATTTGTCATGGGAGGGTCTCTGCTTAGAAATACTGATTTTTTCTTTTTCACTGAAGTGATTCAGTGTGAGCCTCTAACAGCACCCGATTTTGGAACCATGGACTGTAGTCACCTCCTGGTCGACTTTGGCTTTACCTCCACGTGTACCTTCAGCTGCTCAGAAGGAGCTGAGTTAATTGGGGAAAAGAAAACTGTTTGTGGATCATCTGGAAATTGGTCCAGCCCTAGTCCAATATGTCAAAGTAAGTTTGCCCCAATATATTAAAGACTTAAAGAGGTAGCTTATTGACAAGCAGATGGTGGGGAAAGATAGATTAAACTTTTAAGTTTATTTTGCTAAATGTATGTCACTTAAAAAAAATTTGTACACATTAATTTACCATAAATTAGCTGCTCTTGCCTCTTTCTTCAATGACAGTGATTTCCCCTTTTTTTTTTAGCCAATTCTCAACTCCTCCTATCTTAGCCCTTAACATCTAAACTCACTGTCTATACTGACTTATTTCTTATCCATTTTTCGATTCCACTACAATCTCACTTCTCTGTTAGTCTACTAAAATGTCTCTACAAAAGTCGCCAATGACCACTTAATTCCCAAAGTAATGGATACTTTTCAATTATCACTAATCTGATGCCTCCCAAATCTGTCTGTGCATAAGAGGATGTGTCTTCCTCATCTCTATATATCCTCTACCTGACACAGCACCTGGCAATAGATGCTCAATTAATCCACGTCAAATTAGCATGTGAAAGAATAGCTACCCATGTTTGCTCCGGAGACTATCTATACCAATGACAGAAGTCTTTAAATGGTAGGATTTGTAGAAGCTGATCTCTCTGTGGCTCGGGGCCAGGAAGTGGGGTAGGGAACTGGGGACATGGCATGGGGTCTTTAGGGGAGGATTGTACATCAGGCTTATGGGGCATTTCCTTTTAAGGCTGGACTAGTGTCTGTTTCCTCATCCTCATGCAGTTCATAGGTGTGCTCTGTTTGGATCCTCTGGGAACTTGCACCTCCTTTCCACTATACATTTGGGTGTGGGGATGGAAGCACCTTGAAAGGGTTCATCAAAGTAATATGAAGAATAAGGGACAGTCAGATGCTGTGCCAATATGCAAAAGTAAGTTTCTTCAATTGGTGGTATCAGAAGAGAGGTTTTTTTCATATCAGTATTTTTTCAGTAAAGGTCCCCACATGAACTTAGTTCATACTTATAAGAGGATATATAGATGTATCCTTTTACTTATTTGTGAGGGAAATGGTAGGACTACATCTTTTTGTGTGTGTGTGTGTGTGGTATGCGGGCCTCTCATTGCTGTGGCTCTCCCATTGCGGAGCACAGGCTCCAGACACGCAGGCTCAGCGGCCATGGCCCACAGGCCCAGCCACTCCGCAGCACGTGGGATCCTCCCGGACCGGGGTACGAACCCACGTCCCCTGCATCGGCAGGCGGACTCTCAACCACGTGCCACCAGGGAAGCCCAGGACTACATCATTTGAAAGACACATTAGTGCAGGTCCTTGGCATGTAACAGCATGTGCATATGTTTGCACAGCTGCTTCAAAGCATTAATAGATTCCTTTTTTTCTTTAACATCTTTATTGGAGTATAATTGCTTTACAATGGTGTGTTAGTTTCTGCTTTATAAAAAAGTGAATCAGCTATACATATACGTATATCCCCTTTGCAGCTCTATTTACAATAGCCAGGACAGAGAACAGATTCCTTTTATTGATAAGTTGCCTGGTTTAGGTCACTGGCTTTTATTTTTCCTGAAGTTGTACTTAACTTTTTAGCTCTTCTCTGTGTTTGAGTCCCAACCATTGAACAAGGCCATGGAGCTAAATACAATGATGACCACTTTTTGCCAAAATATTTAGGTACATCTCCCAGGAATTCCATGAATCACAAATCTGTGGGTTGAGATTCTATAGGCGTTGAGCTAGAAAAGTTGGTCTAGTCTTTTCTCTGCTATAGACTCATCATGGGCTTTCCCATACTGATTTCCTCATCTGTCAAATAGCATCAAATGGACAATTATTAGAAGATGTAACAAGGAAGAAAGTTTAATGTCATGAGAAGGCACTAAGGAAATAATGCTTGTGGCCTCATGCTACATGCCTTACTAATTTCTCTTGCAGAAGTGGACAGGAATTTCTCAACAATCAAGGAGGGTGACTATAACCCCCTCTTCATTCCGGTGGCAGTCATGGTTACCACATTCTCTGGGTTGGCATTTATCATTTGGCTGGCAAGGAGATTAAAAAAAGGTATGTGAGTTTACCTTCATACAAAAATAATACAACTTTAAAGTGGAAAAAAACATAGAAACCCACAGGAAATTAAGTATGAGAGCCTCAGCTAAAGCAGGATACCAAGCTCTGGGTTCTATAGACATCAGTCCCTGGAGATGTGTGAAGCAGCCCAGAACACACTTTCATCAAAACAAGTTGGCTGATTTTTGCTTTTCATTCTGACAAATCTTCTAAAAATGCCTACTGTCTTCAAGGTACCTTGCTACCACCCTTGCTAGGGTGTTAACAGACAAATAAGAAATTGTAATTGTTCTTTGCTATTATTTAATTCTAAAAAAAAAAAAAAAGGGATATGTGATCTTGTCCTATAAGAGCCTACATGGTTTTGATTTCAGTGCAATTCCACTAGGAAATGAATCTAATGTCCCATAAGGTTTTCAAAGCACTTCTCCCAAATACCTAGCCTTGTCAAGAGTCAGATGATACCTGTCTGGTTCCTGACATGTGGGAGTTGTATTGTCCCTTAGGGAAATCCCCACATTTTCTCCCCAGTGTCTATTCACCAAGGTTACAGCTTTAACCAAATGTACCCCATACTCATGCTTTCCATCCACTCTGGACTAGAGAAGAAGGGGAATTAAGGAGGGCTGCCTCAAGAAACTAGTATCTGCTGCTTGGAATAGTAGATGAAACAAACACCACTGGAGAAGAACAACAGCATCACTGCCCTCACCTCCCTCCTGAGTGTGTCCAAACCCTCAAGCGGGACAAACCTGCCAGTTACAGGCCCACAGTCGGGCAGGCCTTGGGTATGTGCTGCCACATTTGGCCAAAGTCATCAGACAGAAACATTCAAGATTATGACATGTATGGATATTAGGCGGCTTTAAAGATAACCTTGCTTCAAGTTCAGGGGCCATCAATGACCTCAAAACAACTGCTAAACAACTGCTCTGTGTTGCCTCTGTGGGGCCATTGTAATTTCAGTTCCATCAAATTAATTAGTATGTATTCTATTCCATGAATGGTATGTAAAGGCTGCCCCACCACCCATTCTTACTGGCAATTGCCGGAATATTATCTACCAATCCCTAATGGTCTTCTGCTATGACCTGATCTTTCAGTCCAAATTTAAGACTAAGGGTACTAGATTAGTTTTATAACTCAGAAACACAGAAAGGGTACTAGATTAGTTTTATAACTCCAGAAACACAATGGACGGGGGTGTTATTGATGTGCAAGAACTTCAGTAACTGTAAAGTAAGAGCCCTGAGCAGTTAAAATGTCTCTGCTCCTGCTCTTGGAACTTCTGCTAAGATTAGATCCCATTGTCTTAGAGTACTATGCTATTTACTTAAATATGGCAGTAAGGCAAAAAGAGAATGAGATTTTTCTCCCACCGTTGATCGTCCTTTCCATTGAGACTTAAAGACTGCCCCCAATCATTCTTTCTTTCCTCCTGCCTTGAGTGACCTTGGCAGAAGTGAGGGGGTGGAGAATAGAGTGGGTAATTTACACTCCACCCTCTGGGATAAGAGGGCTATTATCTAAGTAACCATTAAGGACTTTGGGGCTGGGAGTCACCTTAGTAAGGAGATATTGCCAACTTCCAAAATCTTTTAATAAATGTTAGTAGAATAAAAAGCATAGAATTGAAGTCATGTGTATTTAGTGGTGGGGTGCAGGAGGTGGGATGCTGCCTAAGGCTGTACTATAAGCAGTGGTGAGAAAAGCAGTGGGGTTGTTTTGCAATTTTTTTTACCTTGGAGTCATTTCTGTACAAGATCTCAAACTGATAACTTGAAAACTGCATGCCCCTACTTGGGGAATCAGTGTGGGGCAAACAGGAAACAGAAAACGGGCAGTTAGGCTAGTTACAATTATGCCAACAAAGAGCACAAGAGAACAGAAGCCCCAAAAGATCACTGACTTTGTAGGAAAGTCAGGGTATCTTTAATCTCACACTAAATAGTCTTCATTTGTGAAACATCTTCTGATAGCTCCAACTTTCAAGTGACTTTGCCTTCTAAAACTTTTAGTTGTAAGTTAGTTCTTTGAAACACGAAGAATATTTTTCCTATAGAGACAATTATTAGAAATGATGGATAGGTTCCCAGGCTAAACCCCTAGAGCTTTTCTAATACAATAAATCTGCATGTATACAGTATTCATCAATCCGATAATTTTATAGGCTTTTGGTGTTCCAAAAGCTGGAAAAAGGGGACAAGCAAATATTTAGAGCACAGAAGCCAATGAAATGACCAGACTCTTGACCCTTGTCCTGTCCTCAGATGGATCTTCTGAACCTGTACTTTGGCCCCTGCCCCAGTTGTCTTAATACCCAGACTTCAGCTCCTTTTTTCGGAGAAAAGAATAAGGGTGGGTTCCAGAAACATGCTTCCCTGTGCATGGGCTTGTCTAGAAATATTTTTTTTCTCCTAGCACCATCATTCTCTGATTGGGCATCATTACTGGCCCTGTTCAGTAAATGAGGAAACTGAAGCAATGATGTTTTAGGCCAAATCTCTAAAATTCCATATCAGCAGTGGCCGGAGTCAGAGATCAGACTCCCATCCAGATATGCTCCCTAAAACCACTGGTCTTCAGATTAATAAGGCTCTACTTTTTGACCCACAGAAGAATTGTTTACCTGAACCAACACACAGGGTGAGAACAGGGCACAAAACTGAACACGGGCCCCTTAGTTCCCTTTTTCTTGAAAAAGAAACTTTCTCAATAGGAACAGATTCTTGCTCATGTATGTGTTTCATTGTTCCTAAAACAAAAATATATTCATATGAAAATGAATGGAACCTGAAATTCATTCAGATTTAATTCTCCCTGCTCAAGTGCTTTTGGCTCATGTCACCAGCTGGCTAAATTTTGGAAGAAAAAAATTAAAGTAGTAATTTCTAACATTTTAAAGGTTTAAAACAAGAATTGAGCACTGTCTATGCTCTAGGCCCTGGCCTAAATACTTTGAATACATTTTATCAACTCAGTGAGGAAAATATAATTATCATGACCCTTTCACAGATGAAGAAATGGTAGCTTAGAGAGAATAAGTAGCTATTCAAAGACACACTACAGTTGGCAAAAAAGGACCTGGACCCAGACTGGATGATCTAGAGCTCTAGTTTATAGACACAGAAATATATTGCCTCCCAGTGATTTTTTTTCCTCCTCAAAAAGCATTTTTTGCTTTTATTTCCTCTGGAGCCTAGCCCTGCAGTTCATTCATCTACTTATTTATAGTCTGCTTTTTTTCAAAAAGAATGTAAGAGAGTTTACCAAATGCATTCAACACAGCAAATTAAAATTAGTTTGAAAGTAAGAAAAATAAGGCCCAAATTTAGAATACCAAAAATAAGTCAGAGCCAGGGGTAAAGTTAGGATAGAAGAGGGTTTCAGATCTGGCTGAGTTTCCTTGTAGCCAGTCAAAGAAGGAAACATAACCAGTGATGATACTCACTGTGTTTGTAAAATAAGAATACAGTGGTTACCCAGATGAGGCATGCAGCTCCTACCGCTGAGACCTGAGTGTAATTTCTCTTGTGGATTTTCACAGAGAGGATGGCATGAAGTGTAATGATACATGTTCTTACAGTATTAGCAGCTGAATCTCTTAGGGAAGAATCTGCAGGTAGGATGAGATGGCAGATCGGGATGTGTAAACACAAGAATGGGTACATGGGGCCTTATCATCGGATAGCTCGGGCTGGACTTCTGTCTTTATGAGCAGCACAGTGGATGAAACGGTGCTCTGAGAAGCATCTGCATGAATGAGTCTGTTCTACCACTGTTCGAATTAGAACATTAAGACAGTACCTCAAATCCCCTTAGACACCATGCGGTCCACCTAACAAATACAAAGTACACTTCAAGAAACAGTTTTGAGAGAGGGAATCTCCCTTCTCTCTAAGTATAAAAAAATTGAAATTGTCTCCTTTTTCTGATGCCATTTTTCTCTCCTATTTTTAGGCAAAAAGTCTCGGAGAAGGTAAGTTTTATCAGCAAGAAGTTTCGATATCTGTTGATGCCTTCTCTACCCTCTGCTTACAGAGGGTAAGTATTAAGTATCTTAATACTTCCTGTTATAGCTAGACACATCAGCTCCTTATTAGTTATTTACATGGGGTCCATCCAAATGAAATTTCCAGATAAAGTAATAAGTCTACTAACCTTCCTTAAAAGCTGTCAGGTTTTTTTAGTGCTAGAGGAGCTGAATGAATGAATGAACAAGTAATGCCCTATTAAGAAGGGGTAGTTTATGTAAAGACAGTTCTTTCTGATTGCTTCTGAATTTTCTTTGAGGATTGGAAGCATTATGGTTTATTTCTTCTTATTCTGGCTGAACATGGGGGGCAAGGCTAAATACAGTATTCAGGAAACATTCAAGTCAACAAGGATTTATTGAAAAACTAATGAATCCCAGGCTCTACGAAAAAGGTATAATTCCAGACACCAGGACCTCAGCACCTAGCACAAGATGGCAAATGACCTCTGATAGGCATTGTCCTTCAGAAATGCGGGAGAGGTGAGGAGCCTGAATTCTACTTGCAGCTTCCCCAAAGAGGGGGAAGTTTTTTCGCTTGGTCTTGAACCTCAGATTTCTTCAGTTGCAGAAACACATACATGTGAAAATACAAGGCCTACCGGGCAGAAATGAAGATAGCAAAACACTTCTCAGCTTCAGGGTTTAGTGACTTGCTTTGAAATATTAAGAAGGAAAGTATAAGTCAAGCGAACGATGGAGATGAGACTTTGGTGACAGACTACCCAGCTAGACAACTGGGTACCTTTCCAAATGCTGGAGGAAATGAAGCAAGATGGTGCCTGAGGAGGTTGGTTTCTTGTTCAGACAACCATCCTACCAACCACAGATTGTTACTGACAAGTCCTTAGTAGTTTAGTGAGCTGTAGTTTAAAGTACAAAAGAAAAACTGGAGAGACAGAAGGCAACAGAGGACAATTATAAAGTAACTTATAAGCCATATGAAGGAGTATAGACTTAATCTTGAGGTCTTTGGGGTATTAGTAACAGGGGTTGAAGCAGGTGAATGTCATGCTGAAATTTGCATCTTGGGAGGATCACTCTGCATAAAAGTATGCAAACATGGGAGATGAATGACTCTGGGGGCAAAGAACTGTTTTGGAGGTATTTGAAGTTATTAGCTTAAAGCCGATGATGTCTGTCTAGGGCAATAGCAATGAGGATGAGTTCATGAGATAACTGGTGGTAGAATCAACTGAATATGATTATTAATTGGCTAAGAGAGAGGGAGAAGAATCAAGTAAGTTGCCATGGTTCTGATGTAGGAACTGGTAGATGGTTACCATCTCTACTGTATTATTTACTGAGAAGGGAACACGAAAGAATGAGAAGTTTTGGAGGTGGCAGTCATGGGTTCAGTTTTGTACCTGTTAAAATTTAGGTGTCTGTGGTTCAACCATAATCTGTTGATTCTGTCTGTAGCAAAAGGGCTACCTTGGGGCAGAAGAAATGGATTTGGAGGTTCTCACATTATAGGAGGTAATTGTATCTCAGGAGCAGGTACAATCACCCAGGGAGTATGTGCAGGGTGAGAATGGAAGAGGATGTGGGAGAGAGGGTAGGAGCCAAAGGAAGGTCAATATCAAAGAAGTCAGCTAAGGTAAAGGTGAATGGGAAGTTGTTCCCAGAGATGTAGAAGGAAAATGAGGAGAGTACGGGGTCATGATCCTAAGGAAAAAGGGAAATGGAAACTATTTCAAATACTGCCACGATCCACTGGATATAATAAGGGTATCAGTAGGGAAATTGTTTTCAATGCTGAGGTCATGACAGAAGTCCTGTAGCCAGGGGTTGAGGAATCAGTGGGGAGGAGAACACAGAGGCAGAACGTATACATTATCTTTTTCATAAAACTTGGCTGGAAGGAGATGAAAGAGTCAGGAGGGGTAACTGGATGAGGACATAGGGTCAGTGAAGTTTCTTTTATTCTATGTTCTTTTATTGCCCTATCTTCCATTAGATAGTGTAGATGGGGTCCCTGACTCTTCTCTAGGCTGAACTCCCTATCTCTGTGGGCAGGAAATCCACAAGATATAAAGATTTCTTTCATGCTCACACCCACTGAGTGAAAGTCTTTTCTGGCACAATCTACCCAGAGCTGTGTTCTGGCCACAGGAACCACCTGTGTTTTAATTGCCACTAGATGGAAGCAGATCAATTTTTCAGATGTCCTTGGGCGACAGGAAGAGATGCTGGCAGGAAGAGCATTAGGATTAAGTACCATATTAAGCTAATTGCCATATTAAGTTTAATGGTTCACTGATTTTTACAATGAACCAATCAATAGCTGTTTATTAACACCTTTTTGTTGGGAAAATGTTAAGCTTGACTGAGACACCAAGAGAAGTAAATCCTTGTGCCAGACCTCAGGGAGATTATTATCTAGTTGGGAAGTTAAGACAGAAATATAGAAAAAACACTTCAGAAAAATAAAGGCAGAATATGATAATGGTCAATGAGTTCTGTACTGAAGTCCAGACTGCTTCAGAAGATGTTTGGTGACCGCAGAAAACCTTACAAAGAAGATGGAACCTGGGTTGGTTTTTTAAGGATGGGTAGGATTTAGGTGTATGGACAGAAGCAGGGAAGGCAGTCTGGAAGAGGGAAATGATGTAAATGGTATGGTACTGGGACTCTGAAAACATTCAGGGGCCAGTTAGTAGAACTACCTAAAGCCCATGGTGTATTGAGGAGCTGTGAACAGAAGTTGGAAGGGAAGCCTTGCCCCATCAACACAGGTTTTGCACACTTCACCAGACATTCTAGAAGGACGTGGCAAAGAAGAATTATTTGCCCAGCTGCCTTGGGATACTTCAAATTTATTGGCCAAAGTGACCATAGAATCATAGAATTTTAGTTCTGGAACGGACCTTGGCATTCAAACTCTCTTGATAATTGAGCTAATTAAATAACTTTCCTATAGTGCCTGAGCTAGTGACAGAGTTAGTTACAATAGTAACAAACATTTATCAAACATTAATTCCATGCCGTGCACTGTTCTGAGGGTCTTGCACGTCTTAAATCATTAAAGATTGCCTACAAGCCTGTGGATGTAGGTACTATTAATATTTCCATTGTAAGGTGAAGGAACGATGAACTTAATTAACTACCTGAGGTCACTGAATAAATGGCAAAGCTGAGATTTGCATCCATCTAGATCCAAAGATCATGTTCTTAACGTTTATGCTTCTAGAACCCAGGTTGAAGGTGTAAGTCACAGATACCCTCCTCCTCCAGTATTGTAATTTTTTTGCACTGAAACCATTGTGTGGTGGCACTGAGGAAGGGTGGAGTGGAAGAAGTAGGGTGTGTTTCTAAAACGAGCCAAAGGTAAAATGGACACTCTCACACTCAACACCGTGTATCAGTTTTTTTTAAGCCCTTGAGCTAACACTCATAGTCCTTTGTGCTGATTCCTATTAGCATTTGGTTGGCGAATAACTGACTCCTAGTGCATTTGTGGTTTCAATTCTTGCTGGGTTATTTTGACTCTTCTGCAAACTGGTTCTGTTTATCACCTCATTTGGTTTCTAGAGTCTAAATTCTGCCTGGGTAGAAGCTACACCCAAGATACACAGGAAGATACAATGCCAACCTCAGAGAGGAGGTTTATATGAAATTTTGTTTTCAGAAACATTTTTATCTCGGTAATTGGCAAGCACGCTTGCAGCTGCTGAACTGTGGTTTACCCTGGCAGTTCACCATGACAGCAGAGTGTCAGAATCTGGTTCTCCCTTTGAAAGGTGTTATTCAGACATACCCTACTTGGTTCTCCCTTGTTCTCTCCAAGAATGAATTGTTTTACACACACAAGTGTCATTTTTCTTTTCACAAAACTAAATTTGTCATCATCTCCTTAAATCATATCCCACCAGAATCAGGCGTGCAGAACCTAGTACCGTACCTTTCACGAGTTTTGATGTTCTCTAATTTCTCTTTCCATTTAAATACGTCTTATTTTACTTTTCTGACTTTCCACTGTTCAAAATCTATCAAAATGCCCTTCATATTTATTAGATCTGAAGACAAAGCCTGTACCGCCAAAATTTCTCTCAGTGTGTTCTGAGGACTAGCCACTTAAGCACTACCAGGGAGCTTGTTAGAAATGCAGAATCTCAGGCCCACCCAGACCTGAATCAGGGTCTGTGTTTCAACACCGTGTCTAGGTGGTAAGCACCTGAAAGGGTGAGAAGCGTTGCTTTAGGCTTTTCTTCTCATTCCTGTGCCTTAGTGAATGTCCTGCATCTTGTAACTCATCTGAAAGAGTTCCTTTACTCTTCTGACCTTTAGTGACCATTTACCTTTACTACCAACACTTAAATTTTTGCAATTTTTAGGCTCCTGAGTTTAATTTATTTTCTCTTGTTTATCATTCAGCATGGATGAGCCGTATTAAACAACCTGCTGTGAAAGAAAATTCTTGGGAAACTGAAGTGTCACTGGATCCTTCGAATCCCCCTCCATGCAAAGTTTTGCCTGGTGGCATCTTCTACACTGAAGATGAAGTGTGTCTATTTCAGTACATCTGAAAAGTTTTCAATACGACCAGCTGCTCCTTCTGTTTCCATTTTGCCCCATCACCCCTACCCCCGCAAGTTTCAGTGTGCAGTTGTGGGTTTTATAGCTCAGTATTTTATTCTTTTTTCCATGGACAAACAAGACCATGGGAAAAGGATTACTGTGGAATATAAATATGCCAATTTCACTCTCTTTCTCAACTCTGGCTTCCAGCTTCAATTCTGAGCTGTACCTGATGACATATACTTTGAAATATAGCGAAAATTTGATACATATGCAACTACAGGCTCAGTTTTGTTACAGATCACATTTTACCTCCCCAGCCCTCCAGTGTACTGTGGAGACATATTCCTATAGAAAGTTTATAAAATTGATGTTACCCTTGCTTTCCAGCTCCAGCAGAGTAATGGGGATCTGCTCCAACTAGGAAAAGTCCTGTTTGCACTGCAGCCCCAGCTTCTATAAATGGTAGGCCATCCTATTTAACTGCCCCAGGCTCCCACCTTCTTCAGCCATCTCCCCTTCTCAGTTGCCTGACTTCCACACGGAGCAGCTCATGACCACCAAGCAAAACGAGAGATGAGAAAGATAGCCTGCACTGTTGGGTTTTTCTTTTTGGATTTGGGTTTTAATGTCGCATTTTTGTTATTGCGGGTCCTTCCTCACCCCCAAATCCTCTTACGTATCCACCTAGATTCTATCTACTCTTTATGATTCATCTCGGGCATCCCCCACCCTTACCACTGTTTTCATAACAAGTCCTTAACTAGTCCAACCTGTGACAAACTCCCCTTCCTGGCATCCTACTGCGAGCTTAGTCAGTAACATGCAATTTTGCACTTAAATACAGTTTTTAAAAAAAATATTACCTAGTTTGTTAGTTTTTATTTATTTATTTTGAGGTCCGCGGGCCTCTTACCGTTGCGGCCTCTCTCGTTGCGGAGCATAGGCTCCGGACGCGCAAGCTCCGGACGCGCAGGCTCAGCGGCCATGGCTCGCGGGCCCAGCCGCTCCGCGGCATGTGGGATCTTCCCGGACCGGGACACGAACCCCTGTCCCCTGCGTTGGCAGGCGGACTCTCAACCACTGCGCCACCAAGGAAGCCCCCCTAGTTTGTTATTGTTAAAATTATGGTATGTGTGTTTTCTCCCCAGTGAACTTCTACCCCCTTAAAGGCAGAAACTGGGCCACATCCCTGGAACGTCTAATTCATTACTTGACACTTAGTAAATGTGCATTCAATAAATCTGAAAGAGAACACAGTGTACTGTTGATATCACTTGCTGCGAACTCTCTTTCCATGGCATGTGATAACCCATACAGATACTCAGCTAATGTCAAGGGCTGAATTCTTATAAGAGAATAGGGCCCTGTGTAAAATCTAGTTGGAAATACCTCCCTTGTGCCACGGCCAATACAGCTTTCATATAAACTTCTACATTTTATGAGAATGATTTTTTTGGTAATGATTACATGTTCCTTTCTCAAAGCCATCTCAGATTTTGCACAACACCAAGGGCTGTTGCAAAAGATTCTCCATGCTGTGTACCATAAATTGAGGATGTGCCATTCACATTCACGTAGCTTCGAATGCATCCCTCAGAGTTATACAGCGCACAACCTGCATGGACTCCCGTGGCAGCCCTGACTGCAAGAGCTTATTCAACTACGACATCAGGATCAAAGAACACAAGGGGAGGCTACTCGTTGGGGGTAAGATGTATACAGACTTAAAAACACAGTCCTATGCTTAAGCCCTAAGGCTACTATATGATCTTAGGAATTAAGTCATGCCACATTCCTTAAATAAAGATTCATAAATAAATAAATAAAGATTCATAAAATAAATTTCTCAAAGACCTTGGGTTTAACCTTCCTGAGACTTGGTTGTAAGAATGAAATATGCCTTGTTTACTTCACAGGGTTATTGCGATGACTGACTTGGGTACGAAATTTCTTTGTGAACTGAACCTTAAATGTAGATTATTCTTCCCACCCAAATCTTGTCTTTCAAGCATTCTTAGTGTAGGATTCTCGGTCTTACGCAAGGTCTTGAACAGAAGCAGGTCTGAGGCCTGCTCCTGAGACTAGAAACTAGAGAGATTCCTTCACTTGTGTTCAAATTGCAACTCAGTGCTCGGATTTTCACGGCAGAAGGTCAGCTCCACTACCTGTGCCCTTTCTGCGGTGACATGGAAGGGAATGGTTTGGGGAGTCAGACCCACTTGGTTGGGATCCTGTCTCTGCCTCTATGGGGTGAACCTGTAAGTCATTAACCTCTCTGAACTCCAGATTTATTTATGAAATAGGGATACCATTATCTTCCTTACACAGTTATGCTCCAGATTAAATGAAATAACCCCTTTCTCCCATAACCCGGAATACCAGCCTTTGTGAAATCAACAGAATACAAGGGACACAGAAGGATCCATTCCTCTGGATTTGTTTGCCAGAGCTCAGTGGACCTGGGCTATATTATTTTAGTTTCCTTGAGAAATAGTTTATTAAATTATGACTTAATCTTATGACTTTAGCTCTGATAAGAAAAATCTGTCCCCTGAATGTTACCTGCTTCCCATGTGTGGCCCTAGTTTTCACCCCTAAGACTGTGCTCTGTTCTTTGACACATGTCTGAAACAGAACTAACTCCATAATAATTTAATGAGAAGAGATGAGGCAAGAAAGAGGCTTTAGATCCAAACCACACTGTGGAAAATTAATTAAGTTATCCTTTGGACATCTATGCTCTTCCCATTCAAAGTTCCTATTCTCTGCAAGCACAAACCTGTAAAAATTCTACTACAAACACAGACCCGTATTCAGGTTGCTTTGAAGGAGGAGTTTAAGGTAAAGAGACTGCTTCCTTAGTTTGGGAAAACAGCAGATATGAAAGAACAGCCACAAAAAGCAAAGTTGGAACAAAATATTTTGGCAAAAACAAAATATTTAGAAGAAAATCAGTACCAAAGTGACCATGAAAATTAAGCTGTCTGAGAATTTTAAGAACTTCCTCAGAGAGGGTTTTGGGCTTCCATAATGATCAGTAGTGTAATGCATTGTATAATCTTTTAATAATAATCCATAAAATCCATTAATAATCTGGATTTTAAGGGGCAGAGAGACCCTACCTGACATCTGGGTTACATTTCTCATAGAATTTAATCCTTGGCCACAGGTATTATTATCCCCATTTCAAATTTTAGGAGACTGAGGCTCAGAGACATTAAATAACTTAAGTCCACATGGTTAGTAAGTGTCTGTTTAACAAGTAAGGAAAGGTGATATTAAAAAGAGCTGTGTGTGACAAGGGTTTAATTTCCAAAATATACAAACAGCTCATACAACTCAATACCAAAAAACAAACAACCCAATCAGAAAATGGGCAGAAGACCTAAGTAGACGTTTTTCTGAAGAAGACATACAGATGGTCCACAGGCCCATGAAAAGATGCTCAACATCACTAATTATCAGAGAAAGGTAAATCAAAACTACAACGAGGTATCACCCCACATCAGTCAGAAAGGCCATCATTAAAAAGTCCACAAACAGTAAATGCTGGAGAGAATGTGGAGAAAAGGGAACCCTCCTACACTGTTGATGGGAATGTAAATTGGTGCAGCCACTATGGAGAACAGTATGGAGGTTACTTTAAAAATAGAGCTACATATGATGCTGAGCATATATCCAGAGAAAATTCTAATTTGAAAAGATGCATGCACCCGAATGTTCATAGTAGCACTATTTACAATAGCCAAGACATGGAAACAACCCAAATGTCCATCAACGGATGAATGGAAAGAAGATGTGATATATATACACAGTGGAATATTACTCAGCCATAAAAAAGAATGAAATAATGCCATTTGTAGCAACATGGATGGACCTAGAGATTATCATATTAAGTGAAGTCAGACAGAGAAAGACAAATATCATATGATATCACTTATACGCAGAATTTAAAATATGGCACAAATGTACATATTTACAAAACAGAAACAGACTCGTAGACACGGAAAACAAACTTATGGTTACCAAAGGGGAAAGGTGGTAGGAAGGGATAAATTAGGTGTTTGGGATTAGCAGACACCTAATCTATATATATAAAAGAGATAAACAACAAGGTCCTACTGTATAGCACAGGGAACTATATTCAATACCTTATAATGAAAAAATATGAAAAAGGATATGTATAACTGAATCACTTTGCTGTGCAGCAGATACTAACACATTTAAAATAAATAAGTAAATAAAATCAAAAATAAATAAAATAAAGACATTAAACTAATACATTAAAAAATAAAAAATAAAATAAAATTTTAAAATAAATAAATTAAAAATAAAATAAAAGGAGCTATGTGTCTAATGCTGAAAAGGGAATTAAAAAATCACTCAAAGTGGATTTTATTTTATTTATTTATTTTATTTTTTAATTTTTAATTTTTTTGACCGCACTTTGGTCTTCATTGCTGTGCATGGGCTTTCTCTAGTTGCGATGAGCAGGGGCTACTCTTCGTTGCAGTGCACTGGCTTCTCATGGCGGTGGCTTCTCTTGTTGTGGAGCACGGATTCTAGGCACGTGGGCTCAGTAGTTGTGGCAGGCAGGCTCTAGAGCACAGGCTCAGTAGTTGTGGTGCATGGGCTTAGTTTCTCCGCGGCATGTGGGATCTTCCCGGACCAGGGCTCAAACCCATGTCCCCTGCATTGGCAGGGGGGTTCTTAACCACTGCGCCACCAGGGAAGTCCCAGATTTGATTTTAAATACTAATGCTGGGCTCCTTGAGCAGGCGAAAAGAATGTGTCCATTCCCCAGTTCACACCAAAATCATCCAAGAAAGTGACCTTGAAAGAACAGGCTGTGTTTCTTGATCTCAGCATCCTTAGAACACATCTCTATATATGGAGGTCAATAGATGCTCAAAATGGTTATTGAGTGTTAAATTATATGGGCATGTTTAGTGTGAAGAGGGGCTGATGGCATGGGATAGTGGTTTTCAACTAACCAATTAAACATCTACTGCAAACTCCCTATTATAAGAAATGTTACCAGAGGCTGGAACACACAGGGGCTGAGTCATGCCCTGAGGGACCCAGCATCTGGAGGTGGAGGGAAGAAAACACCTCTAACTGCAAGTGGAGGCAGTGTGAACTATGGCATGCTAGGTGTGCAAGCCAAGAGACACCACGGTCCAGAGTAGACAGGGGCCACTTGTCAAAGGGCAGCAGAATTTATAGCTAAAGTAGATTCTGAGGGAGGTCTAATTAGGAACCAGAAGGTAAGTTAAGTATCCAAGACAAAGGTATTGAAGTCAGAGATGTCAGACAGGTTTATAAGCTTAGCAGAGAACCAGCAATGGAAAAGGTACAGAATAGCTTTAAACACCAGACTAACACTGGTGAAGTTTACTCGGTAGTTTCTGGGAAAACTTGAGCAAGAGAGGGACAGGATCACAATGATATTCTGGGAAGATCAGCACGTCTAGGGGTTTAGGAATGGAAAGAAGAGGAAGGAGGGAGGCTGGCCAGTAAATGTAATCATTCAAGCATGATGACTACGGTGGAGCCAGGAAGATTCCAAAGTGAAACATAATCAAGGCTTTGGTCACTGGTTGGGGTCCAGAGACTGGGAGGGGGACTGCAAGGGAGTGTAACAAAGAATTCAGAAAGGAAAGACATAAAACAAAGACTCTGGTTAAAAATGGTTTATGCAAATGTTCTTCTTTTTTTCTTTTACAAAGATCTTGTAGGAAAGTCCCTCCTTTGTTATATTTCCTCTGCTTGAACATATCTCTTTTATTCTTAATATAGGATTGAGTCAAGCATATGTCAAAATGGCTTTGGATTCACGAAGACAAGTGGTGGAGGAGATTGAGGATGGAAAAATTTCCCAAACTAAGGGATTTTCAAGATGTGGGTTTGAATCAATTCTGACCCTTAAATGAAAGCAATCTGAGTTTAGTTTCCAAAATACAGTTTTGACAGAAACCCTCATGCAAACTGGCCTCCCCTGTCTCAGTGTGCTGGGACCTGTCCATTGAGCTCATTTTTGATTATGTGGTCAGTTTCAGGCAGATTTAGAGTTAACAGACAGGAGGCATGTTTGATGATACCTATGACATACACAATTGAGCTAGTTACTTCTGAAGCATTCACTGTGTGAATGATCTAGAGAAATCAGTATTTCCTTAGAAAGCATATACTCACCGGAGTAGTTTCTGAACTTTTCTATTATGAAGAATACTCATTAAAGTTTAAAAATTACAGGATAGTAGTTATTTTTTACCCACTAATTGAGAAAATACAGATTATATATGGATGCTAAAAATAAAAGCTCCTTACCCAGAGGGAAGTTAAGGCCCAGAGATTAGAAACTACTGCTTGTTGCTACACTGCAATATGTTTAAAGAGCCCAGCTTTATAGATATCAGGCCTCTCATCTTCATCAAAGAGTATATTCAACTGCAATCCTCATGCAAAAACGTCTATGTTTGATTTCATGGAGGTGTATAGAACACAACAATTAATCAATTCTATTACACATGGAACATGTACAGAAATAGATCATATAATAGACTATATAGCAGGTGTCAGTAAGTTTTAAAGAACCAGAATCATACAGATCAAAGCTTCCTCTGTTATAAGTTAATTAAAAAAAATAAACTTTTGAAAATCCCAGTATGCTTAATAATTTTAAAATATTTAAATAACTCCTAAGTCAAAAAAAAATCACAAAAATTTGATTATAATTGAATAATATTTAAGATAATACATTTGGTAATTGTGGAGTACAGCAAAAGAAATATCAAGGAAATTTTATCATTTTAATGCTTATATTAGAAAAGCAAAAAGGCAAAAATTAAACACCCCACTTAAGAAGTTAGAGGACAAAAATGATAGAATAAACCATAAGAAAGTAAAAAAAAGAGGGAAATAATAAATTTAAGAGCAGAAATTAATATATAGAAAAAAATAGAGAATCAAAGAGGATCAAAAAGTAGACAAACTGATCAAGGAAATAAAGAAAAATGGTATAAATATACAACATTAGGAGTATAGAAAAGATACTGCTAATGGTATCAGAGATGATTTTTCTTTAATTAAAACATTAAGAACAACTTAATAAAAATATATTTGGTAATAGTCAAAATAAACAAATTTGCTGAAAAAACTGTACTTGCCAAATTTACTATTTACTCCTGAAGAAATAAAAAGCCTGAATGGTCTCCTATAATCAATAAAGAATTTGAAACTGGAGTTAAAACTCTTCCCACAAAGTAAACATCAGGCTCAGATAGTTTTACATGTGAGTTCTACCAATTAAAAAAAAAAAAAAACTACCCAGATTTTTTCCAAATATATCCAACATTTTCTAGAGATATGAAAAGAACTATCCCTCAATTATTTTATGGAGGCCAAAATATCCTTGATTTAAAAACCAGATAAAGACTTTGCAAGAAAAAGAAACTACAGTCCAATCTCACTTATGAATATATGTGAAAAAATCTTAAACACAGTATTAGCAAGCCAAATATAGCAGAAAATAAAAAATATAACTTCATGCTTAATTTATTTCTGAACTATAAGGGTAGAATTTGCATTAGAAAATTTTTAACCATAATCACCTTCTTAATAGCTTAGTGGAGAAAAACCCCATAATCAACTCAATCAATATTGCAAAAAAAAAGAATTCATGATTTTTAAAAAGGAAAAGAAACCTCAACTTAGGTTCTAGACACACTAGAGTAGTTGCTTTTCCTTGAATTCACTCTGTGCTTTTCTGTTTCCGAATCTTTACTTGAGCCATTACCTCCACTTTCCCCATTCTCCATTTATTTAAGTCTAGCCCATCCTATAAGACCCAGCTCACAAAAGGGGGTTTTTCCTAAATTTCTAAATTGGAGTAATCTTTTCCTCTACTAAAATTCAACAGAACTCTGTGAATTCCCATTGTGTCATACATATCTTATTTATGTGTATGATTCTTCTTCTAGATAATTAACTCCTGAAATTGCCCACAGCTAGATAATTAACTCCTGAAAATTGCTTGCAACTGTGCTCATAAATGTTAGAATTATCAAGATCAAAACCTAATCCATCTATAAAGATATATATAATAAAAAAATGAAATAATGCCATTTACAGCAACATGGATGGACCTAGAGATTATCATACTAAGTGAAGTAAGTCAGACAAAGACAAATACCATATGATATCACTTATATGTTAAATCTAAAAAATGATAACAAATCAACTTATTTACAAGACAGAAATAGACTCACAGACATTGAAAACAAACTTATGGTTACTAAAGGGGAAAGGGGTGGGGGAGGGATAAATGAGTTTGGGATTAAGAGATACACACTATTATACATAAACTAGGTAAACAACAAGGACCTACTGCGTAGTACAGGGAACTATATTCAATATCTTGTAATAACTTAGAATGGAAAACAATCTGAAAACTGAGTCACTTTGCTGTACACCTGAAACTAATACAACATTGTAAGTCAACTATACTTCAATTAAAAAAAAACCTAATGCATCTATTTATGGGTTGCAAATAAAAAAATACTAATACAAAACATTTTCACTTATTCCAACACACTTCATCTCAGGGATAACAGAATAAATGTCAGCATGGATCCAAACCCTGCAGAGGTCTGGTTAGCTACAAGATCATTTTAGCTTTCCTTTTGCAGGAAGGACTCTGAACAGTTCTTCCCTGAAAAAAAAAAAAAAAAAAGTTCCAACATGTAATTAAACTAGTATTCAGGAAGCTCTCCTTTACATCTAGCTTAAATTCCTCTTGCTACGACCTCAGTATATTTTCTGTTCTTTGGGGGAACTGGTACAGACAGGTATGATTGACCAACTCTTCCACAAAGAGAAAGCCAATATTCTAGTTACAGTTAACCCAAGATTTTATTTTTGCCAACTCTTGAGTGCTTTTAAAAATTGTAACAGAATCTGGTGGTGGCCCTGAACTATTCCCCTCTGGGTAAGGGTCTGCTTCTCCTGGTTAGGGTTTGCATTTCTCCCATGGCTGGTGCTGTTCTAGGCTAGGCCACTTCCTCAAAGCAGGAGAGAGATTCGGTGGGTCATCTGGAAATACTCCCTGAGGTTATAGGTCACCACTTCCCCTTCCTGCTCTATTGAAATGTAATGCCCAAGCTTGCCTTCCTGGCCAAGCCCTAGCCAGCCCCCAGGTTGGCTCTTTTGTGTGTCAGCCTATGACTGCCTATCAAACACTTTCGGATCATGCCCATAATAAGAAAGTCCTGGGAAAACCTGTGGGCTGGGGTTCTGACTCATGCACCCCACCAACAATAGCAAAGGCAAACAAACAAGACATTTGGGCAGCAGGGTGTGCTGCCATAAGTGAAGATAAATCTTTCAGCTTTGTAATGCTGACAAGGAGTATGCCAAGAAACTCACTTTTCCTCAGAAGCAACTTGTTATTGCCAAATACCCTGTTCATCTGATTGGACAGGAGGTTCCCTTTGTATTCTGAGACTCCGTCCTGACTGTGAATACCAGCTGAACAGCATCCGCCCCAGGATGCAGGACAGAGATGGGGTGCAGAATGGAGTTGTTGTTCCTTAGCTCTGGAGCATCTGGTAGATGCTGAATGATAAATGAGCAGTTAGCACAAACACTGACACTAGTTAATCAGAGTTTGCTTTACCCTTCTTTCTCTGACTCTGTATTTATTGGGCTTTAGAGAATAGTGAACTTGGAATTTAAAAGGCTTGAGTTTAACCCCAGGTCCTGAGTGCATAGCTATGTCTTACTTTCCACGGCTTTAAAATGAAAATATCACCTGCAGAAGGTCTCTGCAGCTAACGTTGCTCCTAAATTGCTCTTATGGACCCCCAAAATACCCAAACCGAGAGACTCTAATACAGGGCTACTTTGTCATTTTTATAAATGTAATGTGGATACCCTCAAAGCTCCTGCAGTGACTATTCCAGGGGACACCGTTTATGTTGTATTCCACATGAATCACACCCCTTAGGGTTACATAATACTCTGGATACTATAACATGATATTTGTACAGGAAATAGTTACTCTTTATTGATAAACTAACACAATTGTCCCAAATCCACGTAACAATGTTGCAAGAAGGAACTGTTATCTCCATTTTACAAATGGGAAATCAGGGTCATAAAAGTTCAATATGTTGACCTCTCTTTCCCCCTAAGAAAGTAAATAGTTAAGGATGAGGAATAAGGCTTTGAAATCTGTTTGTCTGATTCTAAAATGTGGGCTTTTCTTACTACTCTATCAATATCAAATACCTTAGCTGTAAATGGGTATTCCCTCATCCATTCAACAGACGCTTATTGAATGCTATTAATAATAACAGTCAACAACTACTGACCACACACTATGTACCAGGCTGAGGACACAATTGGGAACAAGACCAACTTTGTCCTTGCATGCATGGAACTTACTGGAAAGAGAAACATTAGGCAACTAAGACAATAGCTAATACATTTGGGTTTAATATGTGACATATGTTGTTCTACGTGTTTTACATATATTTATTTAATCCTCACACCAACCCTGTGAGGTAGATATTATTTTTCTGTTTTGCAGATAAAGAAGCTGAGGAAGAAGGATGACTTGCCCAGGATTACATAGCTGGTCAATGACAGATCTGGGATTAAAGACCAGGGAGTCTAGCTCCAAAGGGCACTTAACTACTAGCAATACTAACGATGATATAAATCATTATTTCCTGACTACTGTAGTAAACACTATAAAGTAAAGGCATGGTGTGAAAGCATGTAATATTGGATTTATTTATTTTTATTCAAAGGACATTAGTCTCAGTTTTTATTAAAATCCATACATGCATTTATAAAGAGAAAGAAGTTTAGGAATATGTGTGTGTGCATATTTTTTTTAAGGACTTTAAACAGTTATTTATTTATTTACTCATATTTTTTTGGCTGTGTTGGGTCTTCATTGCTGCGCACGGGCTTTCTCTAGTTGCGGCGAGAGGGGGATACTCTTCGTTGTGGGTCGCGGGCTTCTCATTGCGGTGGCTTGTCTTTGTTGCGGAGCATGGGCTCTAGGTGCACGGGCTCAGTAGTTGTGGCTCGCGGGCTCTACAGCACAGACTCAGTAGTTGTGGCACATGGGCTTAGTTGCTCCACGGCATGTGGGATCTTCCTGGACAAGGGCTCAAACCCATGACCCCTGCATTGGCAGGCGGATTCTTAACCACTGTGCCACCAGGGAAGTCCTGTGTGTGCGTATTTTATATCGAATTCTTAACCACTATTTTCTAGGAGTTCAAGCAATTTAAAAAATTTTATTATTTATGATTTTTTTGTAATATCCAATTTTTAAAAACAAGAATAACCTATTAATTTTATCATTACAGAAAATGATAGAGCCCTTTTAATCTTGGGAAAACGCTATAAAAACTGGATTTTGATTAAGAAATTATCTTTTAGTGGGGCTGAGGGGGGGAAAAACTGATGTTCAAAGGAAAAAAAAGTTCACGATGACTCCATGATTCACCTCTGTGGTCAAAATAAATAAAAACCACTAAATATTTCAACTAAATATTGAATAAGAGTCCTTTGGCTTCAGAAGATCTCGCACTATACTCAAAGTTTTTAATTCAAAATTTTGATTTAAATCAAATAAGATGAACACCAGTAAGGGCCTACTCTTCATGAGAGGTATGTTATAAGGAAAGACCAAAGCCTTCTAAATCATTCAGAACTGGGTCCAAATCCTGACTCTTCCACTTCCGAATTAAATGAATTTGCCACACTTATTTAATCTCTCTGAGGCTCAATTTCCACATTTGTGTATAAAACAGAGGATGTGTCAGTGCTGCAGGGTTGTTATGAGATTAAAGGCCACTGTGAGATTAAATATCATCTACATAGGGTACCTGGCTTTTGCTCAATAAGTCATAATTTCTCTAATAAAGTAAACATTTTGTTTTAATATGAATGCTCAGGTTCATACCATAAAGTTTTTCAACCCCTGCCCTTTTTAGTGAAATGTGTTATAAGCAACACTCGGTGCTAGTAAGAAAAAGAAGTCTAGAATGATATACATATATACATGTGTGTATATATATGTGCTTATTTATATATCTAACTCTGCTACTATTATCTCTTGGTGTTAGGATTTCAAGTGAGTTTTAAAAATGTCTCCTTATTAAGGTGACTTCCATCTGTGCTTTTCTGGGAGGCCCTACCTGGCCCTAGTCTGCTCTTTCAGGGCTGGCTCTGGGGGTGAGGGATGAAGCAGCAGCAGCAGATGGGACAGTCTCTAGGGACATAGGGAACAGATCTCGAGAAAAAAGAAAGAGAAGTCTAGAATGTCCATCTGTAACATACATTTATTTGTTTTCAGACTCTCTTCCCCTGGAAAGTTTTAAATACTTTCTGTATCTGATAGGACATAAAACCAAATTTCTCCTACCAATACCTTTCCATGGTTACCCAGTGTGGTTAAATGCATGTCTCAGGTGCTGGAGGTGGAGGTTGTCTTTTTAGAAGAAAAAGACAAAGTGCTCTGACTCCTCAAGGGCTGGAATCAAGGAATAAACCTATGTTGCTGCAACCTGTGGAAAAGAAACCTATAAACCTAGTAAACCTAATGGCTCAGTAAATGACCCAATAAACCTAAGTTCTGAATTTTTTAACTTCAGATTTCCCCCTAAATTTGTCCCATCTTAAAATGATTGATGGCTTCTTTTCTAGAAAGATGAAACCATTATCAAGCCAGAATGCTGAGGCTAACTTAGCTAGTCTTTTTTTTTTGCGGTACGCGGGCCTCTCACTGTTGTGGCCTCTCCTGTTGCGGAGCACAGGTTCCGGACGCGCAGGCTCAGCGGCCATGGCTCACGGGCCCAGCCGCTCCGCGGCATGTGGGATCTTCCCGGACCAGGGCCCGAACCCGTGGCCCCTGCATCAGCAGGCGGACTCTCAACCACTGCGCCACCAGGGAAGCCCACTTAGCTAGTCTTGATTGCTAATTACTGTTTGAACTTTTTCAAAGTATAAAATACACGTGAAAAAGGGTACAGGTCAAGAATGTACAGCTTGATGAATTTTCACCAGCTGAACACATCTGCGTAATCAGCACCCAGATCAAGAAACAGATCATCACCACACCCAAGCAGCTTCCCTCACGACTTTTTCAGTCAAGGATAACCACTTTCCTGATTTTCAACAGCACAGGTTGGTCCAACCTGTTTTTGAACTTTATCTATAGAATCTTTCAACATGTTCTCTTTTTTTTAATCTGTTTTCTTTTTTCACTCAGCATTTCATCTATGAGACTCATCCATATTGTTGTGTATAGACTGTTCATCATCATTGCTTTAGAGTAACCTGTTGTATGTGTAACATTTTTTGATCAGATATTTATTTTCAACACATAGAGTTAAAAAATAATTATGCACTGGTGTTAAGGCTTTCTTTCTCTAATTTCCTAACCCCCCAACATGTAGTTTCTTAATGGAGTTAGTTAAGGAAACTTTTCATTATAGAAAGGAAAATGGATTCCCGTTAATTCTGCCTTGTTTAGATTTTTCCACAATGGGAAGTGTTAACAGGGGAAGTGTAATGATGCCTGGGAAAGACATCCACTGTTTGTCATCCAAATTTGCCAGGCCAGTGTAACTGACTTCCCGTGTAATTCCCGAGGCGCTTGAAGACAGGAAAAGATGCTGCCATCTCACTGCTCCCGCAGGAGCACCCAAACCAAAGCTGGAGCCAGGCCCAGGTGTGACGTGGTTTAAATTGGTCTCTGGTATTGCCCCATTCTCCTTATCACCATCTGCAATCTCCTATTGCTCACTAACAAGTCTGTGGTTATGGTCTTCTTCATCAGTAGATATACACCACCTAGAACTGACTTAACCCAGTAGTTTTCCATTATTTCACCACCTCTTATCAACCCAGTTGGGATTTTAGAGATAGTTTGAATAAGGCAATATCCCTAGACCATGCTACGATCTTTTGTATGTAATTGTGTCTTTATGTCAGAGATACTTGGAGATCAAGTGTCTCCTAAGGAGAGGAATATGAGTTGACAAACCTGGTAAGATATAGGAGACTGTAGTGAGAATATGAATCTTTTACAGGCAATGGAAAACAATTTGTCATTCCACACTAAAGAATGGGGTCTGCTGATACCATTCAGCATTCTTCTAGAATGGTGAGGTCAGTCATGTGCATGGAAATGGGAAGAGCCAGAAATCTCGTGCTCCCCTCTGTGTCTCCCTTGATCTGCTGTTATCACGGTCACAATGGGGAAACACACCTTACCTCACTCTTCAAAATACTGGTCATCTCTTCCCCCTTTTTAGTTAGGTCGTTGTTGAATAAACTTGCCTTGTACAAAGCAGATGCTCAACAACAATAATAATGTCTCCCTTTCCCAGGGATGTTGGCACTTTGGCAGAGGATCCTGAATGCCTAAATCTAAATCCAAAGGATACATGTCAAGTTTATAGGTTAGAATAAAAATAATAATAGGCATTAGTTTTCAGAGCATTTGCTAGGTGCTGGGTACTATGTGAAGCACTATAAATGCATTATCTTGTTTAATCCTCTTATTATCCTCATTTTATGACTGAAGCGTTGAGCTCTAGTAAATTTCTGAAGGTCAGACAGCTGATAAGTGGCAGAATTGTAATTCAATTACAGCCAAATCTGTCTGATCGAAGAGCCGAGTTCTCAATCATTGCAACACAGACACTTTCTTGTGGATTGTGCATTTACTTCTCTGCTGTAACAATTCTGCTTTTTACTGCTTACTGCCATTATTTTCTTTGCTCTGTCACATATTGCATCGAACTTGTTTTTTCTCACACCTGTCCCTGATGCCATATTCTCTTTTGTCTCATTGCACATAGCAAAGAGCCAGTTGTATAAAATAGTCTCCTGATTTTTCAGGTTCATAAAGTAAAATACTTTCTAGAGAAAGGCTTTTCTCAGCTCCTGGCTTGGTTCCTGTTTATTATGAAGCATTTCTTCTCCTTCCTGTTTAGTCTCCAAGATTTTTTAAAATCTTTTGGCTGTACCATGCAGCATGTGGGATCTTAGTTCCCCGACCAGGGATTGAACTCACACCCCCTACATTGGAAGTGCAGAGTCTTAACCACTGGACTGCCAAGGAAGTCCCTAGTCTCCATGATTTTGATTTATTAATGTTCATTGTCATTCACAAACCTGAAAAGATAGTTTCAAGCATTTGTCTTAAATTACTTACTGAAGCTTCTTAGGGCAAGGACAAGGTAGCAGGCTAGATGAAGTGGAAGCCCAGAACTCCTGCCAGTTGAGCTGCAGGGTTTCATTAGCTAGGACTAGGGGTACAGATCTCAGATCCCATTTCTGAGGCATGGCTGTACATAGATGTTCTCTCCACGATGCATCTGGGTACTGAGGTTAGGCAATTTAGAGGAGAAAGCCAGACTGTGGCAAAATCTTACTCACTCGTGATATAGGGTTGAGCCTTTGTGTCATTATTACTATAGTTACTGAAAAAAAAAAACAAAACACTGAAGTAATGGCGTTGGAGACAAGGAGATTGCTGACGTTTTCTTTTATTGCACAATCTTCCTAGGAATCCTGCAACCTGACTGTCCAATCATGGAATTTTTTAGAAACTGAGCTGGTCCAGGAAGGAGAGCTTTTTAGAGAAGCGTCCCTGAAATCACATCACAGCAACTGCCAACTTTGCCTAAACACAGAGCCCGGTGGTGCTGGCGTAAGTGAACACTCTACATGCACTTTGTTGCTGCTGCAGCTCTTAACTTGTGCAGCTTTGTGTCCAGGTCATATATACTTTGTGGAGATTTCAGAAGCATTTATGGTTCCATACAGGTACACAGAGGAATGTGCAGTGGCTGAACTTTTGGCCAAATGGGGTCTTGGAAACCTGCATGGTGACATGGGAAGAACAGGGGCTTTGAAGTCAGACTTCACGACCTTGGGTTTAAGAAGTGGTTCTAGTATTAGCTCTGCAGTCCTGGACAAGGCAACTAACTTGCTTAAGTTTCAATTTTATCATCTGCACAATGTCACTCACACAGCCTATAATCCACATCGCATACTAGTATTGCTGATTTTAAGTCAGTTTCTCCCTCTAGACTAAGGTCCATAAGGAGAAGGATATGTCTTGCTCATTGCTACATTCTACCATGCCTAGTACACCGTCTGGCAAGAACTAGGTGATCAATAAACAGTTATTAAGTTAATAAGAAGTTCTATAACAAAAAAAAATATCTACTGGGATTTTTATTATAATTGGGATTATATAGAATTAGATTAATTTTAGGAATATCTATATTTTTATGACTCATAAACATAATATATCTTTTTGTTTCTGTAATGTTTTCACTAAGGTTTTATAATTTTTGCTACAAAGACTCACACGTGTTTTGTTAGGTTTATCCCCAGGTATGTGAAGTTTTTATAACACTGTAAAAGTCTTCTTATAAAAACACCAGATTTTCTAATTCTTGGGGTTGATGCTTAGAATTGAAACTTAACTTTGTATATTACTTATTAAGTCACATTTTAAAGTTTTGTTACTAGTTCTAATAATTTATCTGTAGATTCACTGAGGTTTTCTACCAGACAATTACATCATTTGCAAATAAAGATGATTTTATTTCTTATTCTCAAGTCCTTACATCATTTTTCGTTTTATTCCTCGTCTTTTTTCTTAATTGAAGTATAGTTAATGTACAATATTATATGTTTCAGGTGTACAATATAGTAATTCACAATTTTTAAAGATTATACTCCATTTATAGTTGTTATAAAATATTGCCTATATTCCCTGTGTTGTACAATATATCCTTGTAGCTTATTTGATACATAATAGTTTGTGCTTCTTAATCCCCTACCCTTATATTGCCCCTCCCCGCTTCCCTCTCCCTACTGGTAACCACTAGACTGTTCTCTGTATCTGTGAGTCTGTTTCTTTTTTGTTATATTCACTAGTTCTTGTACTTTTTAGATTCCACACATAAGTGATATCATACAGTATTTGTCTTTCTCTGTCTGACTTATTTCACTTAGCATAATACCCTCCAAGTCCATCCATGTTGTTGCAAATGGCAGAACGCATTAACAAATTAAAGAACAAAAACCATATAATCACCTCAATAGATGCAGAAAAAGCTTTTGATAAAATCAAACATCCATTTCTGATAAAAACTCTCCAGAAAGTGGACATAGAGGGAACATACCTCAACATAAGAAAGGCCATATATGACAAACCCACAGCTAATATCATACTCAATGGTGAAAAGCTGAAAGCATTTCCTCTAAGATCAGGAACAAGTCAAGGATATCCACTCTCACAACTTTTATTCAACATAGTTTTGGAAGTCCTAGCCATGGCAATCAGAGAAGGAAAAGAAATAAAAAGGGATCCAAATTGGAAAAGAAGTAAAACTGTCACTGTTTGCAGATGGCATCATACTATACATAGAAAATCCTAAAGATGCCACCAGAAGACTACTAGAACTCATCAATGAATTCAGTAAAGTTGAGGATACAAAATTAATATACATAAATCTGTTGCATTTCTATACACTAACAACAATATATCAGAAAGAGAAATTAAAAAAATACTATTTACCATCTCATCAAAAAGAATAAACTATCTAGGAATAAACCTACCCAAGGAGGTAAAAGACCTATACTAGGAAAACTATAACACACTGTTGAAAGAAACTGAAGACAACACAGATGGAATGATACCATGTTCTTGGATTGGAAGAATTAATATCATTAAAATGACCATTCTACCCAAGGCAATCTACAGATTCAATGCAATCCCTATCAAAAGACCAATGGCATTTTTCACAGAACTAGAACAAATAATTTCAAAACTTGTGTAGAAACACAATAGACCCTGAATAGCCAAAACAACCTTGAGAAAGCAGGACAGAGCTGGAGGAATCACGCTTCCTGACTTCAGACTATACTATAGAACTATAGTGACCAGAGCAGTATCGTACTGACACAAAAACAGACACATAAATCAATAGAACAGAATAGAGAGCCAGAAATAAACCCATGTACTTATGGTCAATTAATCTGCAACAAAGAAGGCAAGAATATACAATGGAGAAAAGACGGTCTCTTCAATAAGTGGTGCTGGGAAAACTGGACGGCTACATGTAAAAGAATGAAATTAGAACATTCTCTATTCTTTGTTTTTTATTTCTTGTCTAAGACATCTAGAACAATATTGACTAGAAGTGAAAATAATGGGATCCTGTCTTGTTACTGATCTTAAAGGGAATGTTTACAGTGTTTCACCATTCACTATAATGCTTACTATAGATTTTCTTTGTAGATAACATTTATCACATTATGGAAGTTTCCTAATATTCTAATTTTTTTAAATAAATGGATGTTGAATTTCACTGAACATTTTTTTGTGTATTGAGAAGGTTACATTTTTTTCTTCTTTAATCTGTTAATACGAAGAATTACATAACTGGTTTTCTAATGTTAAAACAGTTTTGTCTTCCTGGGGTAAATCTCAGTTGCTCATGGTGCATTATGCAACCTCTTCATTGTTTACAATAGGTCACAAAGGGAAAACTGAACTAAGGGAAGTCGAGTCACTTGTCCAAGGCCACACAGCCCAAGTATTTATAAAAGGCAGACTACTGAAACCTTGAAGTTCTGAGTAAGGTAGAATGGATAAAATGGATTCAACCCAAAAGGTGTTTAGCGATTACCAGCAGACCACTCTATTCAGAAAGAACCACTCTCCCCCTTGGATAATAACATCTAGAACTAAACTTGCCTTGCAGCGGTGGGACCCCAACATTTCATTTAGGGTCATTCAGGGTCCCCATCATCTCATAAGTAAATCCTCAGGGAGGCTATTAAATCTCTGAGAAAAACAATTCCCTCTTATCAAGGGCCAGGATCATAGAATTACTTGAGGATCAATAACTCAGACTTGATTTGATTACTTCCAGCAAAATGACTTTATACAGTTGCTGATTTTCTACTTCTTTATTATATTATGATCTATTGTTTAATGTCACAGCTGGAGTTTATATGTATTTCATTCAATGACCCATTTTGATAACCAAGATATTTGGGTGCCAAGTGTTGTTCCAGAGTACATATGGAGTTTTTTATTATTCAGGTTCATGTTTACCAGAATTCTCCTCTTTGAGTTTAACCATTTTCTAGCAACGTAGTCCCCAGAACTCAGTAATAAAATAACCTAATTTTCTAAAAATGAGCCAACTGACCAATCCTGTAAAAGGCAGGCAAGCAGAAGTTGAACAACCACAAAAGCAGCAGCCACGAAACCCAGGGAGCAATCCATGTTTGTGTTTTGGACATCTACCTTTTCATTTGTTTTTCACCTCTGTTGAGCCTGCCACCATTCATGCTTCACTGCCAGTGACTGCATCAAAGTCCCCAAGCTTGCAAAGTGGCAGGAGGTGACATCCAAGGCATCTTTATGCAGTGTCCCAATGTTTTGTGTTACTTTCTCAAAACATTACAGATTGGGTAAGTGCCATAGTAATCTAAGTCCTAAAAAGTAGAAAAATGAGATTTTTGTTGTAGCTGTTTACCAGCTTGGGCATGAAGTGAGTATTAGAGCAGAAGTGAGGAAATGGATGCTTTCATATACTACTGGTGAGAGTTAAAATTTATACTTTTATCTGGAGGATAATGAAATAATATCTGTCATCATTTTAAGTGCAAATATACTTTGGCCTAGTAAATCCACTTCTAGAAATTTTCCTAGAGAAGTTATAGGACAAATATAGGTAAAGATAAATATCCTAAGATGTTTTGCAGTGTTGTTTATAATAGTAAGATTTTCATCAATATGGGATATTTTAAATAAGTTATGGTGCATTATAAATGGAATATTATGCAGCCCTTATAAAGGCTGATGTACGTATATATTTATTAACATGAAAAGATGTCCTTAGTATATGGTTTACTTTTAAGAACCAAAATATAAAAAATAAAACTTAAATCTATTTTTGTTGAAAAACTTTTTGTGAATATATGAATTAAAAAATTCTGAAAGCCTACCAAGTTAACAGTGGTTATCTTTGGGTAGGGTGATATAATGGATGATTTTCACTTTTTTTTTTTTTTTTGTCTTTCTGTATGGTATGGATCTTCTATAAAAGAATACATTACTTTTATATTTTCATTTTAGCAAAAGACTATTTTCCTTTGGGAATTGTTTTATTAATTACATTGACAGATGAGCTGAAAAAGTATAGTTTTATTGTAATAACAAAGAGTAAAATGGCAAGCTCTAGCTATAGAAAGAGAAGAACACTTATTAAGCACAGTTTAAGTACAACCGAGTCACCCAAATTAAAATCTCAAATGACGCCATTTCCCATCTCTTCATTGTTAAAGGAGAGCAAATTCCTAGGAGGCTATCATACATCTTGGTAAGACAATTCCCTTTTATTAGCAGCCAGGAGCATAGAATTATTTGAAGTGCTTTTTAAAGAGTTTAATGAAAAACTCACATTTTAGTGTAGTGTCATTTCAGCTGGACTTGAATTTGAATCCCATCTTTTTCATTTATTAGCTCTGTCATGTTGAGCAAGACATTTAACCCTCCAAGCTGTAATTTACTTTTTAATAAAATGTGTTCATAATAATCTCTGAGTAGATGAGCCAGCTGTGCAGATTGGAACTAACCCATAAGGCTGTTGTGAGGATTCAATGAGATACAGCTTTTAAATTGCTTAACATAGGGTCTGGCCCAAGAATAGGAGCTCCATAATAGTAGCTCAAAAAGGTAACACTATCTCTGTTTCACTTCCTCAGCGACTTTGAAAGAGTCTATGAGTGTTGTTCGTGTATGAACAGGTCACCAGTTTAATTGTGTTTCTAGTGTTCAACTGTGGGTGACAACCCTTTTGTGGTTATCACAGCCTTATGTTGATCAAAGGGCCCCAGACACAACATGCTCTTGGAAAGATAAAAATACTTTTAATACAAAAACCACTTCCTAATTCATCTGCTGAGTTTAGAGCATTTTCTGTATGTGCATGTCCAACCACTGAGCTTGCACAAAAGAATCTGACTTATTCTACTCAGCTCAGTGAGTAGATGCTGCTCTAAGCATCCTTTCCAACCACCTCTCCACTGCTGTCATCAGACTGAGTCAGATATCTTTTCGTGGAGCTCGCACAAGAACGTGTGTGTATACACCGTGTCCTCCATATTGTTAATTGTGTTTCTCTACCCATCTCTTCACTGGTCTTTGAGTTCCGTCAGCACCGGGACTGCGTCCTATTCATCTGCGTGTCTTCAGAGAGTAGCTTAGAAGATAGCGCAGAATGGGCCGTAACAAAAATGTGTAGGACAAATAAATGAAACTCTGGATGGGGCTAAGTGGGCATAAATGGGGTAATATGGAGTGTGTCCTGAGAATCGAATTTCTATTTACGGTTATGTGTGTAGATAGTTTTGTGAAGGTTCATGTTTACTGTTTGAGACCATGGCCAGTGACTGATTCCCTTGCCTTTCCTTCCCTTTCAAAAACTGCAGAGCAAAGATAGAGAAACAAAATGCTTGAGCATAATACCACAGACCAATTTAAATAGAATTTCAGTGGGAAGAGTTAGCAGTTCATGAAATTTGTGTAAGGGTCAGCTTTGTCCATGACTATGTCAGCCATCAGGGGAGTGACAGACACTTAGGGTTTTTTTTTTTTTTTTAGTTGTAACTAGAGCAGAAATATTGTATCAGAAAGGTTTATGATATATTATCAAATGACAAAAGCATTGTGCTGAATATACAATGTGATTCCAATTCCATTGGTGACAGTACTTTGGATAATTTTTTCCTTACTTTATGTTTTTCTTTTCTTTACAACAAACATATATTACATTAACAATGAGGGGGGAAAGCTATATGTTCTTCTTTTGAAGTTCTAACTTGTCATCCTACGGACTATTCTGTAGAAAGTTCCCTAGTCTTCTATGAGTAGAGGACCAGCTGTGCAGGTGGAACTTCCCTTAGAATTAACTGCCTTCTATTTGACTAGATGACAGATGCTACACGTGAAGATACAACCTTAACATGGCCTGTGGGACCCGACATGGTCTGGGTGCTCCCTAACACAGCTTCCTTCCCAACCCTCCAGCCACTGTGGCTATCTGGTAGCTCCTGGGCTACTCCAAGCCTCAACTGGCCTAGAAAGTTTCCCCACATCATTTTTTTTCTTCCTGCATTTTAACTGTGTGATTTTAATCTAGCATCCAATGCCCCACCTCTAAATAAAACAACTCTGAGCTCCACGAAGGTGTTGCTCATTATTGAATCCCTAGTGTTAGCACAATGCCTGAAGCCTTGAAGGCGCTTAAATATTTCCTGTGTATATGAATGCACCACTGAAATAATATAAATAGAATTCAGAGAGGAAGATGGGAGGGGACACTTTTATTGTGTCTACCCAGAGCCACCCACCTAATAAATGAGTCAACAAGTATTTGTTGGGTGTCTATTTGCCCTCTGCTAGATACTACAGGAAAAGCAAGACTAATATAAAAAGGGGCCCTGCCCTTTGGGAATTTCTAGTACAATATGAAGAGGTGAGAAAACATGATATGAAACAGAGAAGTAACACTACTAATTAAATTATACTAGAATCATCGTGTTTTTAGTGGCCACGAAATTAGAAACAATATAGATTTTCTACATAGACTAAATCCATGCAAGCAAATGGTATTCAGCCTGAACAGCTTTTAAACAAAGTCAATGGTATTTTCCTTCCATTCCTATTCCTTGGAATCCTTTCCTACTCCCCTCACACTCCCTAAACTTTAACATTATCCCACTTAAAACACATTGTTGGTAGAACCTAGAGTCTACAATAGCACCTTCCCTCATATCCATCTGAGAGATTTTTTTTTTTGAATAAGGCAATGCCAAGAAGAGGATCTGGAGAGTGAGAATAAGAACAGGAGGGAGTGGAGGCAAGTCTTAGAAAAATAATAGCTAGCACATCCACGGCACTTGCAGTGTGCCAGGGATTGTTCTGAGCACTTCACACGTATATCCATGTAACTGTCCAAACATCTCCGTGTGGCAATAACTGATGACTATTATCCTTATGTGTTAGCATAGCTGAGGGAACTGAGTCACAGGAGGACAGTAACTTGCAAGGTCACACAGCTTGTAGGCGGTGGAGGCAGGCAGTCTGGCTCTAAACCTCTGCATCATACTGCCCAAAGTCCCTCGTGCTTTCCTCTCTCCCAACATCCCTTGTTCTCCTGCTACCATTCCTCTATCACCGCCTCCTTCACCAGGCTTTCTATTTCTACCACGTATTAATCCTTTCCTCTTTATCCCAAATTCCCAAGTGCAAATGCAGGCCCAATCTCTTTAAGTCATCTTTATCTTTGGGCTTCCAGATTTTTCCATTTTATCCCAGTTTTAATCGATCCATTTACAAGCTATGATAACCATGGAGTGAATGAAGAATAACACCCACTACTGCACAACTAGAATTCCAAGGGGATAAACTGGAGTTACGGTTTTCTGACTTGACACTAAATGCTTGATACTTGATGTTGCTGTCTGATGGCAAATCTGAAAAGTGATAATAATGCCTACATTTGTTGAGCGCTAACTGTGGACCAGATATTGTTTCAAGCACTCTCCACATATCAATTCATTTAATCACATACAGCCCTGTAAGAGAAGTTCTGCTATAATCATTCTATTTCACAGTTTAAAAAAAAAAAAAAAAAGGTGTAGAGAGTTTAAGTAGTTTGGCTAAAGGAGAGCCACACGTGGAACCAAGTGGGGTCTCTTAACCACTGTACCACACAGCCTTTTACTTCCCCACACTAACCATTTTTACATCTTTTTTCTGATTTAAGAAGCAGAAGTCCCTTTCTGATAATGACCCATGTCTGTTTTATATTTTCACTCTCAAAGTCCTTCCAACAACCCCTCCAGTTGCCAGAAAACCCTCAGTGGCTTTCCCTTTCCCACCTAATTATTTTTTGTTACTATATTTGTCCCTTATCCGTCAGAAGCCTGCTGGAATAGAAAACATTCACTGAGACTTCACAGTAACTGGAAAACTTACACTAAGACATTATGATTAAGACAAAGTGAGTTTTCCAATATATGACCTTAAATTGGAGCTCATATCATCGTCAAAAGAAACCTGACCAGTGCGGGTGTGGGTACAATTCCTATACTACTCAGCCTGGAATGTCCAGGAGTGATTCACACTCACCCCTGTCTGTGGACCACCTCCCATGGAAGTCGGCAAAACCCCCCTGCCCGTCTCCTCGGTGACTGTTATTTCTAAGCTGCCAACACTGCTCCTGTATTATCTACATTCTAACTTCATGGGAAGGGCTGTGGTGACTTTCAGGAAAGTGAATAGGAAGTTGCTTTTCTAAACAGCCTGACAGCTGAGGGGAGGCAGCAAGACTATAAGAAGTCTGGGCTGCACAGACAGCAGTAAGCTGGCTGTGTCACAGAGGAGATGGTAAGTTCATTTCTCTTTACTATGGGAAGTGGTTGAGTTGAAGTGGTTTGGAGCTGAGTCAGGCAGGTAAAGCTTCCGAAAATGAGGAAGGGCAGTAATCATGGAGCTTTGTGTTGAGTAGCCTTCCAGAGTTTGTAAGCATTTCAAAACCTGCTGTCCACTCTGACCCTCCCCACATCTTTGTGAGTTGCTATGTCCATGTTACAAATGAAGCTGCTGTGTCTTACAGAGAGGCTAGGTGTTTTACCTAAGGTACACTGTTAGGCTTGATGTTGTCTGGATCTGAACTTCCGTCCTCTGAATCTACAGCTGCTGTTTTTCCTAGCAGGGCTTACAGGGACTCTCTTGGAGCAAACCTTGGTTAACCCTCAACCCCCTTCTCCAGGATTGCTCTTCTGTCTGGGTTGAATGCAAGGCTGAGCAAGTGTCCTGGGACAAAACTACAGTTAAATGTTTTCTCATCCCCAGCTCGCCTATTTCTTTCTCTGAGCCCTAAGAGTCTGCTGGGACTAATGTGGAATATTCACACAGTTCCCATTTCTGCCTCAGCTCTCAGTCCTGTTAGTGACTCAGTTTCCTCTTCTATAAAATGGACAGAATAATAGTACTCTACTTTGTAGCATCATTGTGAGAATTAAATAAGTTTACACTGAAAAGCATTTAGGTCTGAGCCTGGCACATAATTGTGGATTAGTAAATGTTAGCTGTTATTGTTACGAGAAAGAGAAAATTCTTGGGGTTTAGTGGGATTTGGGATCCAGGGAAGATCCAAGGAAAAAGGCTTTCTTGAACTCATTAACATTATCCTAGATAAGACACACACAGAGTTTTACCCTCGACTTACGAGGCATATCTCATACAGTCTGTGGCTAGAGAGGAGCCAGACTGTCCCTGTTTTTGAGCCCCTTTCTATGGGGGGATACCAGAAGAAAGGAGCACTTATACCCAATTCACTCCATCTCTTTGCTTTATTATAGTACCATTTTCAAATACTTGTAATGAGGATTTTCCAGGTTGGGGAGAATAGGGATAAAAGGACGATGAAAAGAAGAGGAAGGAGCTTGAGTCTGTCCTGAGTTTGAACTCCAATGATGTAAGAATGTGTTTTACTTTTCTTATCTCTTGCATAATTTTCCTGTATTGGTCAACTTAAATGAATGAACAGTTCTTTCTTTCTTCTGCCTATTCTCTTTGGGATCCTCCTCTATTTTAGAGGAATGTTAACAGATTGAATCATGGAGTTCTTTGAGATTCTGACGAAAGGTACAAGTCCTTTTCGTAGATGAAAATGCAGACATCCACATAAACACTGAGCTTTATGGAACCCCACCCTTTCGCCTCCTATGCTTTAAGCTCAGAAGTTCCTCCACTGGCATCCTGAAACTAGGCTGGAACTCTGCAGTGAAGTGCTAAGAACTCCAGCCCTGGAATTGTTTTGAATATTTCAATGACAAGACCTTTTCCTTTGCCCTTGAGTACATTTGTCTCTTGGGATTCCGGAACCTAGAACTCTGTGTGAAAATTCAACTTCAAGTTCAGAGTGGCTTCAATTAACCCTAGGACCTGAGGAAAGATGTTAAGGTTTCTCTGGTGGGGTGTTTTCAATCAGATGGATCTCAGAGTGGGGGAGCGCTAGACGGGGAACTTACAGTTAAATTATGCCAATGTTAGTCAGGGTGTGAGTGGACTAAGAAGCAGGTCTGGATTCATTTCCATTTATACCTTTTAACCATCTTAGGTCTGTTGATTCTAGTTCTTACTCTTCCTTCCATTACCTATTTTTCAAAATGTAGTTAAATTGTTTACACTCTCCTGGGCTGGCTGCTAGCTCTTAGAAAGTGAAGTTTCAGAATTTTGTAAGTGGAAGCTTATTAATCAAACCCTCAAACATCACAGTGACTTACTACTTAACAGGCGGTACTGGGGAAAGACTCTGGACCTGACCTTAGAGGGTAGGAACATGATGTTTCATAAGTGGAATTTATTATTACATTGTCTTCTAAGTGACTCATTTCTCTGTTTGAAAAGCAAAACAGAAATTTTATAAAGTCAAATAGACAAAATGAATCCTTTATATTTGTAGAGATATAGCTCAGCCATGGTCCAAATGGCTTAAAAAATCTTTTAAGTATGCTACTTTATATTTAATGCCAATATTTCATCCTAAATAACAGTGATCAGGAATCTAAATACATATATATGTGTATATATATGTGTGTGTGTGTATATATATATATATATATATATATATATATATATATATATATGCTTTGATTCTTAGTATTCATGTTGTCCTGGGCTCCTCTTCCTGTCTTTATTTCTATTTGCTATTTGGCTTATAGACCTCTTTGTTTCACTGCTTCATTTTCTGCCTTTAGGCTGAGGCCACTAATATCTGTGCTATATTACCACCATCACCCATAAACTTAAGGGAAATAATATGATATCAGTTGTACTGCTTGAAAATCTAGACTCTGCCACCGACAAGTTGTATAGTTCTGTCTCTTCAATGACTCTCATATCTGCCTTCCCTCTTTGTATTCTCACCGACCCCCTTTAATTTCCTTTCTTTCCCATAAGAAATTTCTAAGATAAAACAAACTGATTTTGTAGATATTATGATATCCAATGTTTGCAAATATTTATTCGGTGCCCCACCACGCACCTAGCAGTGTGCTAGAAGTATATGTAAATAAATGTTGAAAAGAAATCATCTGTTTAAAACCACCTGTAGACTTGCTTTTTAATTTGAAAGACTACAGATTATAATATTACCTCAAATTACAAAAAAGAAACACCATCATTAGATGCATCTATTCAGGACGCTTCTCTGTTCAAAACCCTGGCAATTGGATCCCTTCTGGAACTGTCATTTCCAACTCACAAGATCTGACTCCAGAACAACTTCTTTTCAACTAACCTCTAGGACTTCCCAATTTTCAGCAGCAATCAGACCACATCACTACCTCTCCTGAAATCTACTTGCTGCCCCATTTGTCTTGCACTTAGAACAAAAACCTCACCCCCTTGTTTTAGTTCCTAAAGCCCAGAGTGATCTGTCCCCAGCTTCATCTCACACTCTTCTACCCTTGCTCATTCCATTCCAGCGACACTGATGTTTTCATGTTCTTTGAACACTCCACATTTTCCTTCCACCTTAAAGCCTTCACATTAACATTTCCTTCTGTCTTTAATGCTTTTCCTCCTGCTTCTCACTGGTTTCTTCTGGTCATTCTGCTCTCAGCTTAAATGCCACCTTTGTAGAGAGGTCTTCCCTGACCTCCCTCCCTGTCTAATATAAGCAGCCCGTCCCTCTATCACATAACCTGGCTTTAATTCTCTACCTAGCACTTATCACTGTCTTCTATTTTTTTATGTTTACTCGTTCAGTACTGTTGTGTATATATTGGTGTTTGTTTCATTGTCTGTCTTCCACAGAATGTACATTTCATGAGGAAAGGAATCGTGTCTTCTTTTATCATTTTAATTGCCAGTGCCTATAACAGTGCCTGACACACTGTAGGCACTTAATAAATCGATAGTTATTGAAATAAATAATGGGAAAGAACACAGGCAATAACAAGGGCGTGCCTATCTTGGAGTGGGGAGGAAGGGATTGGTAATAGGGAAGGCTCCTTTGAGGAGGAGACTCTTGGACTTTTAGAGCTAGGCATCCACAGAAGGAGAGGGTGCCCTGGGCATAAAGAGAACATGGGGAACATGCTGTGCATTCTGGAAAGTACAAGATGTCGTGTTATAAACGCACCGTAGAATTGTGGTGGGGGCAGGGTGTAATTGAGGAGTAACGGCAGGAGATGGGACTAGACAAGTAGGAAGAAGTCTCACCTTGAAGAGCCTCACAGCGTCATCTTAAGGAGCTGGTATGTACTGCTCAGGGAGTAGGAACAGCTGATGGATTTTAAGTAGTGAAGCAATATGATCAGATTTTGTGTTAGGAATATCATTCAGACAGCATTAGAGATAAAGAACTGGAGATGGGTAATCTTGAGGAGAAGAGACCAGTGACAAGATGATTTCTCTGGTCCAGGAAGGAAATGATAATGTCTGAATTAATGCTGCAGCAATAAAGTGGAAATCTGCAGAATGGCCAGGTATCTCATCAGAAGGTAAAGTCAATAGGATTTGATGGCAGATTGACGTGAAGGGATCCTTGGTCTTCCCTCCCTGGTCCCACCTGATGGAGGACTTCAAGGTCTCTGTGGGCAGGTAGCTTATGGGGCTCAGGGCCAGTGATACTGTCTGTTCATAAGAACATGTATCCCTTACATGAGCCTTCTTCGGTGCTGGAGCCTTTCAAAGGGACACACCCACTCCAGAGAGTTACATGGAATTTGCCTTCACCTCTCCCTCTTCTAAGAGCTGCCACTATTTGATGCTTCTCCAGGCTTTCCTGAGACACACCAGCTATGATAGGTCCTGATTCCCCCACTTCTCCTCCACTTCTCCCCATCTGCCACCCGCATGGAGTTTAAGTGAGTCCTTCTCCTTTGTTCTCTCACATGGGATGTGAGCCATCATGTCCCTTGTTTCTCTCATACTCAAAGAGAATGAGACCAAGTGCCGAGAACATTTTTTTTTTGCACAGCCATATTATACTCTTCTACCTAATCATAATATACTTTTACCTTTGATACGATCACTGCTGTACCCATACTGTACTTAGTTCTAATTAACACATATTTCTTCAACATTTTCCCATTCAGCACGCCTGTCTTACTTTCAGTCATTCCCTTGCCATTTTTCACTTATTCATTCATTCATCTATAACATATTTATTAAGGATTAAGCATCTGCTCTCTATTATGGCTAGGATTCAGACATGAGTAAGTCATATCCCTTGCCCTGAGAAGCCTCTGCCAGCAGCTGCCTCCAGCTGCGTGTGCTCCTATGTTTGTTTTGCATTTGGATTGCAGACTTCATGCTCAGGAGGAAAGTCAGGGATGGAGATGCTGATGGAGAGCCACTGGCAAACAGACGACCATAAGGAGGCCCTAGGAAAGCAGAAGAGTGATAAGAGAATAGGGCCAGGGAAGTAGGAACCCAGGGGAATCTCTATCTCTACCTCTGCAAGACGGCTGATGTGGATTCAAGAGAAGACTCGGAACAGTTGCTCAAGATGTCAGAAAAGAATCGAGAGAAGAACCAAGGGAAGCATTTTAAGCAAAAGGAAATAGTAATATTTATTGCTGCAGAAAGGTCAAGGGAGATAATGATGGAAAGATTTCATCGGGTTTGGTAATTAGGAGTCAGGGGTAAAGTCAGCAGGAGCGGTTGTGTAGTCTGGTGGGACTGGGGCCTGGAGAGGAAAGGGGAGGCAAGGAAATTAAGAAACTGAGCTGTAAAGGAAGGAGAGAAATCAGACAGGGCCTAGGCAGAGGACAGAGGGTCTAGGGAGGGACACCGTAGGTTGTGCCTCTAAAAGTGCAAGGCTGTGGTCTACAACATAGACAGGAGAACAGAATCACCTTTCTTTAAAAAATTTTTTTCACGTCTTTATTGGAGTACAAATGCTTTACAATGTTGTGTTAGTTTCTGTTGTACAACAAAGTGAATCAGCTATATGTATACATATATCCCCATATCTCCTCCCTCTTGAGCCTCCCCTCCCAGTTTCTGCTGTACAACAAAGTGAATCAGCTATATGTATACACATATCCCCATATCCTCTCCCTCTTGAGCCTCCCCTCCCTCCCACCCTCCCTATCTCACCCCTCTAGGTGGACACAAAGCACCAAGCTGATCTCCCTGTGCTATGTGGCTGCTTCCCACTAGCTATCTATTTCACATTTGGTAGTGCATATATGTCAACGTTACTCTCTCACTTCATCCCAGCTTCCCCGTCCCCCTTGCCCGTTCCCTCAAGTCTGTTCTCTACATCTGCGTCTTTATTCCTGCCCTGCCACTAGGTTCATCAGTACCGCTTTTTAAAATTCCATATATATGTGTTAGCATACAGTATTTGTTTTTCTCTTTGACTGACTTATTTCACTCTGTATGACAGTCTCTAGGTCCATCCACCTCACTACAAATAACTTAATTTCGTTCCTTTTTCTGGCTGAAGTAATATTCCATTGTATATATGTGCCACATCTTCTTTATCCATTCATCTGTTGATGGATATGTAGGTTGGTTCCATGTCCTGGCTGTTGAAAATAGTGCTGTAATGAACATTGTGGTACATAACCCTTTTTGAATTATGGTTTTCTCAAGGTATATGCCCAGTAGTGGGATTGCTGGGTTATATGGTAGTTCTATTTTTAGTTTTTTAAGGAACCTCCATACTGTTCTCCATACTGGCTGTATCAATTTACATTCCCAGCAGCAGTGCAAGAGGGTTCCCTTTTCTCCACACCCTCTCCAGAATTTATTGATTGTAGATTTTTTGATGATGGCCATTCTGACTGGTGTGAGGTGATACCTCATTGTAGTTTTGATTTGTATTTCTCTAATGATTAGTGATGTTGAGCATTCTTTCATGTGTTTGTTGGCTACCTGTATATCTTCTTTGGAGAAATGTCTATTTAGTTCTTCTGTCCATTTTTGAATTGGGTTGTTTGTTTTTATGATATTGAGCTGCATGAGCTGCTTGTAAATTTGCTGCATGAGCTGCTTGTAAATTTTGGAGATTAATCCTTTATCAGTTGCTTCATTTGCAAATATTTTCTCCCATTCTGTGGGTTGTCTTTTCATCTTGTTTATGGTTTCCTTTGCTGTGCAAAAGCTTTTAAGCTTCGTCAGGTCCCATTTGTTGATTTTTGTTTTTATTTCCATTTCTATAGGAGGTGGGTCAAAAAGGATCTTGCTGTGATTTATGTCATAGAGTGTTATGCCTATGTTTTCCTCAAAGAGTTTTATAGTGTCTGGCCTTACATTTAGGTCTTTAATCCATTTTGAGTTTATTTGTGTGTATGTGTTAGGGAGTGTTCTAATTTCATTCTTTTACATGTAGCTGTCCGTTTTTCCCAGCACCACTTATTGAAGAGGCTGTCTTTTCTCTACTGTTTATTCTTGTCTCCTTTGTCAAAGATAAGGTGACCAAATGTGCGTGGGTTTATCCCTGGGCTTTCTATCTTGTTCCATTGATCTATATTTCTGTTTTTGTGCCAGTAGCACCCCTTAGGGGTGGGCGGGGCCTAGGCTCAGGACCCATGCAGCCAGAAAAGGCCTTGGGGGCAGGGCCTAAGCAGGGCGAGTTCAAGCATGGGGCGGGGCCTCTGCTTAGGACCTGTGCGGAAGGGGAGTGTGGAGCACTGGAGTGTGGAGTTGCCCAGTTTGGAGGCAAGGTCCTGGGTGAGGGTGTGTGGGTGGGGTTTAGGCCCAGCACATTGGAGGTAGGGCCCTGGGTGGGGGTGTAGGGGCGGGTCTTGGGCTCTGCGGGAGCCTCTGCGGGAGGCTCCGAGGGCAGAGGATTAGGTTTGAGAGCCCAACAGGCTCCCCGGTGCCTGTGTGGACAGGGAAAGCTCTGGCTGCTTTCCCTTCTGTCCCTCTGCCCCCCTCCACCACCGTCCCCCTCCCAGGGTCTCCCCCATCCCGCTGGACCCCTAACCGTGGGTGGGTCCCGCTGGGTGTAGGAACTCCTCCCCTCCCCCAGCCACCCCTCAGGGGTCCGGGTCCCGGAGGTCTGGCCTTTACTTTTGCTCCCCCTTCCCTCCCTCCCACTCCCTCAGGACCCGCGTGGCTGGAGGGGGCCTAGGTGGGCAGAGGATCAGGCCTGGGATCTCAACAGGCTCCCGGGGGCCCAAGTGGGCAGGGGAAAACTGGCCATGCTCCCTTTTGATCCTCTGCCCTCCCAATGGTCCCCCAATTTCCCCCTTCGGGTGTGGGATCCCTTCCCCTCCCCTAGCCGCCCCGCAGGGGCACCAGTCCTGTCCCGCCTCCACTCCTCCCCCACACTCCCCCCAATGCACCATGTCCTACCCGGTTGCTGGGGGTTCCTCCCGTCCCCTTATGTATCCGTGGTCCCCCACCGGTGCCTGGTAGGTGCCCTAGTTGTGCAGAGATGCGAATTCCACATCCTCATAGTATGCCATGTTGACTCCGCCCTCCCATCGCCTTTCTATGGTACAATTCCTGCCTACTTTATAAGCCACCCAGAATGCTGGCAGCCATGGGATTCCTACTGGCATTTACTACCTCTTTCTATGCAAAGGTCGAGGGAAAAACACTTCTGGCTCCTTCTACTTTGTCTCTGCCTCTCTCTTCACCCTGCAATCACTTTTAGTTATTTGAAAAGTAAAATTAAAGATTACCACGGTGCAAAGCAGCCTTCATGAAGGTTTACACAAGCACAGGATGTTATTCTAATAACCCCATCTCAGACTCCTTCCCAGTGACTTCCAGTTTGAAGCAGGTTGCCAAAGAACATTAAAGTAAAAATTAGCAGAGCACACGGCTGCTCCTCTAGAGAGGCATTTCCTGGTGTTTCAACACTTAACTTGTTTAGTAACAAACACCAGGACAGAGTCCTTAACTCTTCACCAATGTAGACCCCTGTCCTAAAGATGACACTGAGAGCAGGGGCAGATGTGAGAAGGCTTACCCACCCCAAGGAAGTTTCAGAGGGAAATTATTACTCGAATGAAGATTTTTAAGCATCATTCGTCCTCCACACCCACACACAAAACCCTTGTCCGTTGCCAATGAGTCAAGGTGCTGCCTTACAGTTAACACAGAGATTTGAACTTGGGGTCCATGAACCTTCTGAAATTGTCTAAAAAGTGGCAAGCCTAAAATTTTTTTTTTTTTTTTTTGTGGTATGCGGGCCTCTCACTGCCGTGGCCTCTCCCGTCGCGGAGCACAGGCTCCGGACATGCAGGCTCAGCGGCCATGGCTCACGGGCCCAGCCGCTCCGTGGCATGTGGGATCTTCCCAGACCGGGGCACGAACTTGTGTCCCCTGCATCGGCAGGCGGACTCTCAACCACTGCATCACCAGGGAAGCCCAAGCCTGCAATTTTTTTAAAAAAGAATCCTGACTATGGCTTTTATCAGACTTTCAAAGGAGTACACGAGTTCTGCGAAAATAAGAATCACTGTCTTAACCCAACATACATTCCAGTGCGGAAGCTTCGGCAAATCATCTAAATTCGCTGAGTCTCAGTGATAGGCAGTGATGGTGGTCCCATCTTGAGCATCCATGGTCCAAAAGACCTGCTGAAGAATGCTGGAGAAATGCCTAATTGATTTGGAGTAATCTTTACGGTTTCCTACAGCTCTCAAACATTCTATGAGAGGTGATTCTTGGTATTTGATTTTTAAAAACAGAAAAGTATGGTCAGATTAAAGTCGGGGACACACAATGACTTGCATTTTCCTTTCTTAGATATTGTTTCTTGATCAGAAGCACTTATCAGTCCTCTAAAACCTTAAAATGTTCAAAACTAGCACTCTCTCTCTCTATTTTGTTTAAACCAAACCATACTGAAAAGTTTAAACAAACAAGTTAAAACATAAAACAGCTCTGTTGGGATAGTGGGAGGAGTTGGGAATGGAGGTAGGGAAATAGGAGCCTCACCTGGTCACTGTCCCAACACACTTCCTTGAGCTGGTCCCAAAGCCAGAGAAACCCCTAGAAATACTCTCTACAGGAAGAAAACCACGTTCTAAGGGCACAGGAAGAGCACCACTAGATTAAAAACACTGCGATCCTCCTCCAATCTACCCGAGAAGAAACGCAGTAGAGTTTCAAAGGCAAATATTGAGGTCCTCTTCATTAGGCTACACTGCTGTGCTCTTCACCAGCAATAGTTTTGCTTCTGTACCTCCAAAAAAATCCTGAAAAACTAAATAACCTCTTGAACCTTTCTAAGTGGAGAGCTAAAATTTTTCATCATAAGTTTTTAAATAAAAGATGGAATTTCCAGTACATTATAAAGATTGGCCTTTTACAGTAAATAAATATAACATCATTTCCTAGAATTTGTCCAATGGAATAAAATACCATAGTGATCTGACAACACTTATCACATTAAAAAAACATAGTGATCTGACAACACTTATCACTTAAAAAAACATAAACTAGTTTCTAATAATAGGGAATTTTATATTATTCATTTTCTCTTCTTTAATGCCTATTTCTATTTCACTTCCTCTACAGAATTTAATTCATTTTAAGGTTAAAGTATTTTATTGATCACTATATCATACTTCTTTACACAAATAAAAACATAATTAAGTTGAAATGTAAAAGATGCAATTTTCTGAAACCATAAATCCCTGCTAAGTTTTTCACCTTTTTGACTGAGTTACCATGACAATTACTTTTAGTATACACTTAAGTAAAATAGCATAAACATACTACAAATTTTGATGAGTAATTTAAACTTCCCTATTTAAAATGCCGTTGAAGATGCATCTCTACATGAGAAGAGGGGCTTTTTCCCTATTCATGTAACCTTGTATGAATATTATTTATTGATACAATCAAACAAGTTCAGCATCAATTCTATTCCTAAATTTCGTTTTTTGAGGATTTTTAAGCATTAAGGACTTTTATTCATATGACTAAGTAAATGGAAATGGAAGCTTATTATAGCAATGTCTCTCAATTCTTTGAATTCCTTCCAAGTTTCATGTCCCAAATTACATAGTGATGTATTATCAACATGTAGTCAATGGTCTAGCATCTGACAATCTAAGTGGGTCTTCATCAAAGCTGATGCAAGGAGAGAAATGGAAACCCCTGGACTTGAAACAGATTTGTTACACTATCATTTGAAGCATTCAAGTTGTCAAGATCTAAACCAATATTTTGGATGGTCTCTGTTTGGCACACCCACTGATTTTTTACGTACAGAGGCAAGGCCTAATGATAAACAAGAGTCAAGTTATAAAAGGTACGATTTCTTTTACAAAATGGGAGAAGGACACATTTGTAGTCAGATTGGTTTTAGAAAAGTGCACATGTTGGAGTTGAGAATCTGAACACAGATTTACTTAAATCTTCCTTGTCTGTGTACCTCTTGGGAAGCCAGGCTCATTCTGGTTTAAAGATTTCTGCTACAGAACCTGGCATGGTACTCTTTGGGTACTGAATAGGAATATGGTACTAATAATAGCTGGTGATATAATACAATCCACAGAGAATTCCATGGGATTAAGTTTCCGCTAAGGGATTATTACCATGCTTCCTGTGCAAATAAACAGCACCATAAATCATAACATTATGATACTCCCAGTGTTTGATAATAGGTCCTGCAGAGGCCAGTTGATCGGTGTCCTAGTTCATAAGAACACAAAATGTGCCTGCTTATTAAAGCCAATATTCAGAAACTCCTAGATGGAAAAGTGCCAGGCTTCTTATACAAAGATAACCCCGCTGTCTGGGAGACTTGCACTGATCTGTGTGGTACCCACCTCACTGTCTGGTCTGGCTGTAGTCAACAGTGTGTATGCACTGTGCACCACCCACCCTCCCCGTACAGCCTACATCGTCCATCTCCAGAGCCCAGCTGTGGCAACTGAGAATTTCTACATGGGAAGGGTTTGGGGTAGCAGTCTGGCTGGAAGAGCAATAAAGCTTCAGCTGCAAAGCAAACGCACAATTTCTATGTTGGTGGTTATATTGGGGTAGCTCTGGATGAGTACAGATGCGGCAGCTAGGCTTGGTCATGTCACATATTCTATCATCGACAACAACGCAGCATGGATTTGAGAGCCTGGAGGTTTACAAAAGTAAGAAAGTAAAGTGGAAAAGGCTCTTGTTTCAAAGTCAGGCTCTGCTTCTGTCCTTTTGAATGTTACTTTAGACTCTTCAACCTTCAGTATTTTCACGTGTAACATGAGGGTGTTGGATGAACATTTACAGAACTTATTTGTCTAAAAACGCTTTAAAAATGTTACTAGATTTGATGAAATCCCAACAGAAGGGAGCTCATGAGAAATCATACTTGCTATAGATCCAAGGGAAATAAGTTTATTATTCATATATTAATAAAAATTAAATATGTATGTATATATACATGTATACATTAAGCATTGGATAATATTATAGATATATGCTGAAATGATAAAGCAAGAAAAGAAAACATAGGTCAATAATGCAGGATAGACGACATAGCACAGCACAATTAGTTGATGCTCTGTGCATCAAAGTATAGGTCAGACAACTGTATGGATCATGGAGTTTCTGTGTGACTTCTTAGTACTCTTGGGTATGGCATACCAGTTCTTAAAGGGGGATTATTGCATAATAATAATGACAGTGTTTATTTACATAAATATTACAAAATATGTCAGAAAAGCAAATACTAGTGGCACAAAGTAGTCACTCAATAAATATTTGTTGAATGAATGAAGAAATGAATTTTGTCCTGAGCCTTGGTGCAGTGTCCAACTGGGGTAGGACTCAAGCAGAGCACTGAGAAATAAAAAGGGAGCAGAAGGCTTGAGCCACCTCCTAATGGAAACAGGCAGGATTGTAACTCAATACCATGATTATTAACTAGAATTGTTTGGCCACAGTGATTGCACATGGATACTAAAAGGAAGTTTTCTTTTCTTATTGCAGGCCAGCTGCCTAAAAGCCATCTGGAACTGGAGATTTCAGAGAGTGGTCTTCAGAACCACCCAACTCTTTTGCTTCAGTGCCCTCATCTCTGGTAAAGTTTATGCTAACCCTTCACCTGGCCCTCAGTGATTGGGGTGACTTCTCCAAATGGGAGAAGTTAAGGATGGTAGCCGGTTGTTATGAGGCATTAGAAAACAGTTCAAGACCAGATTTCTGGAGGAAAAGTGCACCCGACACCATCCTATTGGTAGAAAAGGCTTCAGGAAGACCGTACACATATATACCCAGGGCCGACTTATCCATTAGACTCAATAGACACAGGCCCACGTTACTTTTAGGGACCCGTAAAAATGCTTTAATTTCTTTAAAAATCATTTCCTTCTAGGACCCCCCAAAATGTTTTAGTGTGTAATACTAATATGTTCATCTTTATACCAATGCAGTTAGAAAATACAGTTTTTAATATTTTATTATCGAGGAAGGGAACTCCAAAGGCAAAACTGCCTAGAGGCCATGCAAGCCAATATGCAGCCCTGGTGACATCAGAATAAAGCCTTCAGGCAAAAAAAATGCCACAGAGGTGCCTGTGAGGGAGGGACAAATGGAAACGACCCTCTTGTGGGCAGCAGGGAAGGTTGAATAGGAATAAGACTTTATAAACAGGAAATAGAGCCATTTCCAGGTTTGATTGCTGACATTGTATACCTCTTCACATGGGAACTGGCCTCTTCTGGCTGGGGTGAGCTCCCACCGGCTAGGATAACAATACCTCGCATCATAATACCCTTTATACCTTTAAGGGGCACATTCTTTCTTTCATTTGAGTTCACAAACATCCCTTTAAAAGGCCTGTTTTAAGCCCTGTTTCAACAAGTGAGTAAGCAGAGATGGAGGAAGTAGAGCAATTTATCGAAGGGAAACAGCCCAGAGCAGTGGGATGAAGTGTAAGATTGCAAACCGGGAGGTACAATGAGCCTCTGCCACAAACCTGTTGTGTTTCACCCAACAAGTATGGAGCGAATGCCTGTTAAGTGCCAGGCTCTGTGCTTGGTGTTAAGAATCCAGGGGTAAAAAGAGACCACCATCAGGATTCAAAATCTAGCACATGCGACCCACGTCATATAGACAGATGCTGCACTACCTGGCAGTAGGGGAGGTGGAGACAGAGAAGGTCGCGGTGGGAGCTGAATACCAAGCCCACCTGGAGAAGTCAGGAAAGTAGGGGAGGAAGGTTACCACGCCTCAGCGGGCAGGGCAGCCAGAAAAGCAGCAAGAGCACATGCAAAGGCATGGAAGTGGGACTTAACGTTTTGCTAAAAAAGTAAATACGGTGGGTGATGAGGCTGGACCAGCAGGTAGGTGCCACATCATAAAGCATCTTACTTTCCCCGTGAAGAGGTAGCACCTGGAGATATGAGGCAGCCATTGAGACATTTTACATGTCATTTACTCTGGGCTTGGGCACATTATTCAATGTCTCCTCCACTCATAAAAGGAGAAGATTAGATGACCTCTACGGTCCCTTCCAACTCTGGTATCCTATGGTTCCAGCTCTTGAATACCAAGGATCCTCAGAAGAGGACATTTTCTTATTCTGACTTCATGTATACTTTCAAGTAAAAGATGGAAACCACTCTTTTTCCTTAAAACAACTAGATGAGACATAAAACGGTCATGGTTTTGGTATTTGTCTTCTAGTCAAACTCATCTGACTACACAGAAGTGTACTTATGCTCACAATCTCCTTCTCATCAGGGGTGCTAACCTGACCCACACTTTCCTTTGCTTAGAGCTAATTAACCAGAAAGAAGCGGCAGCGTGGACCTATCATTACAGCAACAAATCATATTCATGGAATTATTCCCGGGTGTTCTGCCAGAAGTACTACACGGATTTAGTAGCTATCCAGAATAAAAATGAGATTGCTTACCTCAATGAGGCCATACCTTACTACAGTTCTTACTACTGGATTGGGATCCGAAAGATCAACAATCAATGGACCTGGGTGGGAACCAAAAAGACTCTCACTGAGGAGGCTGAGAACTGGGCTGACAACGAGCCCAACAACAAGAAGAACAACCAGGACTGCGTGGAGATCTACATCAAGAGTGTGTCAGCCCCCGGCAAGTGGAATGATGAGCCCTGTGGGAAAAAAAAGCGGGCACTGTGCTATACAGGTAGGGCCTTCTCTGCTCTGAAATCCGACTGTTTATAAAAAAAATGCCTTCCCTGGTTCGTTAACATAGCCCCTGAGTCAATAACATTGAGTCTCAAAGTCAGGGACATGAAAACAAAGAGTAAACTGTCAATCAAGCAGCATTATTGAGCACCTTGAAGAATATAAGTTCAGGATTAGAGAAAACTGGCCTTTTGAAGCCAGAAGGAAATGTTAATATCATCTGGTCCACCCTTCTAATTTATAATTGATAAAATAGATGCTCAGGAGATTTGTCTCCTAAAATTTACGTCCAGAGCTTTTTTGTACCACTGTGCCCTAGCATAAGAGACTGTGTAAGCTGAGAGGGAACTTGGCCTTGCCTCTAGGAGATACAGTTGTAACTAATACCTATCGAACACCAGTATGTTCCAGGCATTTCTATTAGTTCATGTGTCATTCGTCTATTTAGTATTAGTTGCATTTAGTCCTCATGAGAACCTCATCAATCAGCTCCTTCTACTGCCCTCATTTTGCTGATGAGGGAAAGGCTCAGAGCTATTCAAGAACCTACCCAAGATTCTAAGTTCCTTGATGATGGAGCCAGTTTCAAACTCATGTTTACGCCACAGGCAGTATTTTTAGCCACATATGCAACCACACTCCTTGCTCAACATTCTCAGGAGGCAATCTGAGAACATGACCAAGGATGACAGTGCTTTACAGATTCCCTTCAACAGCAACATATCTCCAGGTCCATTGGACTTTGGTAGGGGATGAGGGGCGAGGAAAGGGAAGAGGTAACTGAAGGTGAGATCCTGTGCGTATATTTAATTCTCCACTCTCCAGATTCCAGAGTAAGCAGACCTGCGTGAAAGCTTGGTCGTCCTGTGGTTGTGTGCCTCGTGCCAGAACTGATTCCATCTTTCCGATGTGGTTTCCCATCCAGAGGAGCCCACCTTGCCCCGGGTAGCATACAAACACTGTAGCTAGGGAGAGGATGGACTGCCCTGGGCAAGAGAGTCCTGAATACTCTGAAGCTTCTTCTTCAATAAATCATCCTACAGATGCCACACTCTGCTATATATGTTCTAAATTTGTTAGATTATAAACACCTCCCCTCAGAAGCCCTCAACCATAATGGGACAGAATACAGAGTATAGAGTATTCCCTGTACTTTCTCCCTCTCCTCATACAGCCTCCTAGCTGAGGGGAAGCATATCCATACACGCATTGTCACGTAGTCAGATCTCGTTTTACAAATAACTTATTATTATATTTAATAAATAAAATAATGACCTGTCCTTTATAGGCCAGGATGGACATCACGAAAGTGTTAGCTCATCCTACTGCTCTCTCAGTCAGCTCCCTACCCTTCCTGGGCTATGCCTCCCTACAACTGTCCTGATCAGATTATCTTGGCTGCCACGAGATGTTCCAATATGCCACTGCTTCCCCTCCCCACTCAAACTTCAGCCTCCATTTCTGCAAGACAGTCTTCCTCAATAAAGCTTGCAAGGAAGAAACGAGATTGCAAATTACTGGCATGAATGATAATGAACAAGGCCACTCCTCTAGCCTGCAACAATGGCAGGCATCACTAATTGGTACAATTTCACCCGAACGCAGTTGGCTTCCACCTCCACTCCAATACTCTAGGCATTGATTGCCATTTTGCTATCCAAGATGTAAAGAATGTAGGGAACCATCAGTCCTCTGTGGGAGATAGATGAGAAATAGATAGGTACACTACACTGCAACAAAAAAAACAAGCTGGAATACTTCCCTAATGTCAGGATTTCTTAGATCTCAGAACAAGGTGTCAAGGAAAACAAAAAAAAGATTGATTCATTGAATCACCATTATGTTCTTTCCTGGAGATCCAAGAAATAGATAAGTTATTAACCTGCCTGGAAACCCTGAAATGGAATAGAATGCAGAACATTGGCTGTTTTGCCATTCTTAGAGTTCTGAGACCCTGAGGAAGCTACAGTTAGAACAAAACTTTTATGCTCTGAGAGCATAGGGCAGGCAGGTATTACTGTAAGGCACTGGTGGGTCAAGGTGAATAGGGTGGAAGACATGGACCGAACTTCTATTTAGGAACTCCTGTTGCTTCCTGCATCTTCTCTTTACCGGGAACCCTTCCCAGTGGTTCAGTGCAGCTTAACCAAACTCACTGGCTGCCATCGGAACTTCCTGCTGTAGGACACTGCATGGCTTACAGAGCTACAGCATCTCAGGGTTAAGAGGGAATATAGAGACCAAATAGCACAACCTGCTATGTGACATATGGATTTCCTCTTGTGATAGACCCCAATGTAGACCAATGGTCGGCTGGGCTTAGGAAACACCACTAGAAAAGAGTCCAGCCACAGACCTTGCTCCCAGCTATGACCTCATCAATGAAAACACTCTCAGTGCTTTCATGGTATCAATTCTAATACTAATCTACCACCAAGGGCATAGTGCATACACCCTCAACAAGTCTCTTACAGGAAAGAAACTCTGCCCCTTCTCTGTGCTGTCACCCAAGTGGCATAGACTTAGTGAGGAGGGCCTGGCAGGTCAGTCATCTCTGTACCATCTAAATCTGGCGTATTTAGACTTGTGACACAGCTCCCCATAAGGTCATTTGTCCTTGACCATGAGTAGGTCTTAAACATCTCATTCAGGTCCTCTGCTCCTCCGCCACGTGGTGTCGGGCATAGACTTAGACCAAAGATGGAAGAGCTTTGGCCCTAACAGTGGGCAGGTTGGGCTCAAAGAAGTAACTTGCCTGATGCCACATAATAGGGAGTGGAGCGTGGATTCTGACTACGTATGCATGACCCCTGCCACCCCTGTGATATCTGTCATAGGAGTTTCCATAATAATACAACTCTATGAATGCTCTTAGTTAAAAGCCACAACTATTTTGTACCACACAGAGGAGTTTCACTGTCTACACATGTATTGGTGGCTCTATTTGTCCCTCTGTGTCCGCACATGGCAACCCCTCTTCAGGCAACACGAAATGCGGCCTCAAATAGAAGCCAGGGAATGCTCCAGCAGGCTCCGACAGTGTCCTTCCCAGGGAACAAGCTGGCTCTCCAGGGGATGCTGTGGTTTTTCTGTTGTCTGGCTAGATCAAGCTTACCCAAGTGGGACCAAGTCTGTGACTCGGAATAAGAGTCCAGCTTTTCTTCACACCTCCTGGGAATGCCCATGATTCTGACCCTTCTGTATCCACACAGCCTCCTGCCAGGATATGTCCTGCAGCAAGCAAGGAGAGTGCATTGAGACCATCGGAAACTACACCTGCTCCTGTTACCCTGGATTCTATGGACCAGAATGTGAATATGGTGAGGCCACTATTTTGTTGGTAGTATTGTGGTCCTTGGTCTTGTGCTAGAGGCGATGCCAGGGAGAAAATCATGTTGGAGTTGCTCCAGTGAGTAAAGGCTAGTCCTAGGGCCTCTCTCTACCATCTGTCAGTCTGCCTCACTCAAGTTGTCAGAGACACACACTCTGTGTTAAAACACTTTATTCTTAGAGAGAGCATTTCCTCCCCAGATCTCAAAAGGTAAAAGGGAAATGAAAAGGCAGTAAAACAAAGAGAACTCTTTCAGGCTAATTTTGCTTGTTGGGAATAAAAACCAGTGAAAGAATGATTATTTCCCAAGATGCAACCAATACAAAGCTAAAGATGAACGGGTTGGGTTAGAAGTCCAGGGAGATGGGTTTAGGTGGGTTATACAAACAGCTCAGCTTTTAGCAAACCTGACATTGTCTTTCCACCCGCAAAGAAAGAAATCAATATCTCGTCCCCACAGTCACAGAGTGTAGCGAATTTGACCTCCCTCAACACATGCTCATGAACTGCAGTCACCCTCTGGGAAACTTCCCTTTCAACACACACTGCAGCTTCCACTGCACTGAAGGGTACACGCTGAATGGACCCAGCGAGCTGGAATGTTTGGCTTCTGGAATCTGGACGAATACGCCTCCACAGTGTGTAGGTATGTACACCCGGTTCTTTCCATCTTCACTCACAACTAGAATTTCAGAGGGGAGAACAAGCTTCCCCCATTTAAAAGACAAGGGAAAGGATGGGGATCTACGTTAGATGGGAAATTCTGCTGATGACTATTACCCGTCAACCAGAGTAACACTAATTTTAATTTTCATGATTTTGTATCTGTGGAGTGAGGTAGTCAGTTTAGCTCTTGATTCTCAGGCAAAAGCAATACAAAAGGGTCCTTCTCCCTTTGTTAATTGCAAAGTGAACAGAGTACAGTAATGAGTTAGGGGTTGGGTATTGTTAATTTGATCATTTTACCTTGCTTCTTTAAAAAGTAAACAACAAAAGGATGCTTGGATCTTTCCAAACAGCTATTGAAAGTACCATTTAACCACCAAAGTTCATCACCTGCCTGACACTTTGGGAAGATGCGGACAGCTGTTGCAGCATCTCAAAGCTTCCAAGGTGCTAGGCATAATCTAAGGTCTCATGCCATTATTCTGTGGTTGTTTTTAGCTGTCCAGTGCCCACCCCTGAAGTCTCCTGAGCAAGGAAGCATGACCTGTCTCCACTCTGCAAAAGCATTCCAGCACCAGTCCAGCTGCAGCTTCAGTTGCGAAGAGGGATTTGCATTAGTTGGACCAAAGGTGGTGCAGTGCACAGCCTCGGGGGTGTGGACAGCCCCAGCTCCAGTGTGTCAAGGTGAGTTTCAGGCAGTTGGGGATGTATAATGTCCACTGCACCTGGTTCTTGATGGGAGCACAGATGAAACTGGCTAGCTTATGGAGAAACTGGCCTGAATCACCACAACTTGACTCTCCTTTGACCTACCACTCAGCTAGACTGTGTTCATCTGGGATAGGAAAAGAGTGTCAGGCTCTAGAAAAAAAAAAAGAGGCTGATTTTACTACTTATTTTAAACAAAATTTAAAAGTCCTCCTTTCCCCAAAACTCACTGCCCTCAAGCAACTTCAGAACGACCTCATTCATAAATTTCACATAAGAGGGAAAGGATAGCATCTACATCTGTAAGTAGACACTAGAAGAAATACCAGGACAGGTTTATAGCAGTAAAGGGAATAAAGGACATTAGAAAAAGCTTGAAGGAGTCTTTTATTTTAAAGAGATTTAGGCCCCCCTGAAGGCTGGTACTACATACAAGTCTAGACAAACATCACTAGGGTCTCCTGAACCTTACAGATTCCCAACGCCACCTGGATTTCCAGAGGTGGATTCACCATTGCTCTCTAGCTGTGGGCATGGTTTTTCTCCTTCCTTAGTACCTTTCTCTCTGTCCTTGGTTGTTCTCTCCAGCTACGCAGTGTCAGCTCCCGGAAGCCCCTAGCAAAGGAACCCTGGACTGTGTCCATCCCCTCACTGCCTTTGCAATGGCTCCAGCTACAAATTTGAATGTGAACCTGACCATCGCGTGAGGGGCTGGGACACACTCTGTTGCACTGGCCCTGGCTGGGGGACTGCACCCTTGCCAACCTTCGAGGGTAGGATTTTTCATTAGCAGCCCCCAGTGCACCAGGAAGGAGTCACAGCACAGTGGAAAGATCAAGGGCTCTTAACATCAGGATGACCTCCTCCAGGCTCTGGCACTGAAACAGGTTGTTCAGCGTCCGGGAGGCATGGTTTTCTCCTCCACGAAATGAGCTACGGATTGCAAGGAGCTTCAATGAGGATGAAGTATATAAAAAAGTATACAATTAAATAGCTTGTATAATGTACCTCGCAGAGAGCCTTTGTTTCTGCCTCTTTTTTCCCTCCCTGCCTCATTGGTGTATAGAAGCTGTGGGTCAGTGTCCTTCCTATACTTCAGATGGAGTCAGAAGAGTGGCTGTTAGGACACAGGGAGAGATTGCTCATCATAGCCCTCAGTGGTAGCCTTTGACAAAGGATCAAAGGAACCACTGCATTGAAAAAGAGGTTGTGACACAATTCTAGGCAGTTAGCTAATACCACAAAACTGAATTCTGTGTAATTGCCTCACACCTTCATCTTATAAAGCAAAAATGGGGACTAGGATATGGGGGAAATTAAATGTTGGATTAGGGAATTTCCGGGAGACCTGGATTATAAACCCAGCTCTACTACTGTCTACATATAAGACCTTAGGGATATCATTTAAAATTTCTGAACCTCACTTTTCTCATCTGCCAAGTAAGAGAGAAACACTAGAGGGTCTTTTGTTCTTAAATGCCCCGATTCTGTAAAAAACAGAGGTCTAAGGTCACAGTGTACAGGTAATCTTTATACTCTGATAAACTCCAGAAGTATCCTGGAGATGACAGGCTTTGTCAAGGAAAAGCAGGAGGAAGCCAGTCTTTATCAGAACTGAGGTCACTCGGGGCTTAATTGTGCTCAGGAACTGACCTTGGGCTGCACTCACTTGGCAATTGAAGTCTGTTTAGGATGACATCCTGTGTTCAAGAGACAAGGCTCTTTCAGGATCATTTTATAGGGCTCAGTATTGGAGTGCCAATAATAAGGTAGGTTGTTCCAGCTTTTTCCTTAAAAGTCCAGTCTGTTCTATATCTCCTCCTTCCAGATCCAATTTCACAAATATTGCCAATAAATATCTAAAGAGCACCTTCAATGTCCGAAACACTTCCAGGCTCTGGGAATACAACTCTGGATGAATGACACCAGCCTCAAGGAGATTGCCGTCTAAGGGGAGGGGCAGAATTACAATAATGCATGAACAGCTCAAGAACGGGGGCTGTGGGAGCACACTGGAAGAGCTTCTAGCCCGAGCTGGGGTGGCCAGGGAAGGCTTCTTAAGGAAAGTGAGGTCTAAACTGAGACTTGAAGGGCAGGTGAGTGATCCAGGTAAACAGAGGCATGGCAAGGTGTTCCCGGCAGATACCTCTTTTTGAAAAAGGAGGATTTAGGGTTCTGCATGTACTGACAGTGTGGGTCGAAAAGATGGAGCATCTCTCAAGGGGCTCTTCTGAGAAAGAATTGAGCCCTTCTACTGCCCAGTATCAGACAATCACTTTTCCCGTTTAGCCATTGCCTGTGAGCCTCTGGAGAGTCCTGTCCACGGAAGCATGGATTGCTCCCTGTCTTCAACAGCATTTCAGTACAACAGCAACTGTAGCTTTCATTGTGCTAAGGGTTTCACACTGAGAGGAGCTGACACAGTTCGATGTGCTGATTTGGGACAGTGGACAGCGCCAGCCCCAGTCTGTCAAGGTACTGTGATAGCATAACGTTGCTTCCCTGCCTCTCAGCTTATTAAAGGCATCAGCATGTGCATTTAGTTCTGTCATTCATTTATTATTCTAACATTCACTAAGACTCTATTATGTGCCAGGCCCTTTGTGTGGCCCCTCGGGATGAAGTGGTGAGTGAGGGCAGTCCTAGGCATGTGTTCATTACAGTATCCTGAAACGCAAGGCGAGGGCTGCATGGACTGACGTGGATGTCGTGAGGTGGCATGAAGGAGGGGGCGCTGGGAGGAAAGAATTATGCATGAGGAACAGCATGGAACAGTGGAAGGGTAATGACAAGACATTTAGTCCAGTTCTGTCATTTCCTGGCAACAAGCTTTTGGTCTCTCTAAAGCTCAGTGTCACCTGCAAAATAAGAGTACTATTATCTCCCTTACCCGCCTCACTAGTGGTTGTGGATTAGTGTGTGTAAATGCAAGCTTAAAAATGCTACGAGGGACTTCCCTTGTGGCACAGTGGTTAAGAGTCCATCTGCCAATGCAGGGGACACAGGTTCTATTTTTGGTCCGGGAAGATCCCACAGGCCACAGAGTAACTAAATCTGTGAGCCACAACTACTGAGCCTGCGCTCTAGAGCCCACAAGCCACAACTACTGAGCCCTCACACCACAACTACTGAAGCCTGGGCGCCTAGAGCCCATGCTCCACAACGAAGAGTAGCCCCCGCTCGTTGCAACTAAAGAAAGCCTGCGCACAGCAACGAAGACCCAACGCAGCCAAAAATAAAAAAAAATAAAATAATAAATTTATTTAAAAAACTGCTATGAGCTTTACAAATGTAGGTAAAATAATGATCATAACATTACCTTGTAAATCATATGTCTCTGATCTGATTTTACAAAGTGATCTCCTTTAAATAGTTCATGTTCTCAATATTTTGCTCTTGAAGAACTGAGATATAGGGAAATCACGAAGATTTTTTTTTTTTTTTACAAGAGGTACCCCACACAGAATTTATGTCCCAGGAATGAAAATATTGGCATTTCATGTGAGATCCCAAGCAATTTATGTGAACCCTGGGTCTAAGTATACCTGATTTTAAAATGAGGCAGTGGTTTGAAAGTAGTGTCTTGAAGAGAGATGTATACACCCATGTTCATAGCAGCATTATTCATAACAGTTAAAATGTGGAAGCAACCCAAGTGTCCATCATAGATGAATGGATAAGAAAAACGTGGTATATACATACATACAATGGAATATTATTCAACCTTAAAAAGGAAGGAAATTCTGACATATGCTACAACATGGATGAATCTCAAGGACATTATGCTGAGTGTAGTAAGCCAATCACAAAACGACAAGTACTGAATGATTCCACATATAGGAGGTACTTAGAGTAGTCAGAATCACTGAGACAGAAAGTGGAATGGTTGTTGCTGGGGCCTAGAGGAGGAATAGGTAGCTGCCGTTAAATGTTCTGAAGACGGATGGTGGTGATAGTTGCACGAAAATATGAATGTACTTAATCCCACTGGAATGTACACTTAGAAATGGTGAAGTGGTAAAAGATAAGTTTCGTGCTATGTGTATTTTACTACAGTTAAAAAATTGAAGAAAAAGTGCGGCAGTAGAGGAATAGATCATCATACAACGTGATGGTGACACTTAGCGAGGGGAATGGGATGTACTGGGAAGGTATTGTCTGAGAGACAAAGACACAGAGAGCCCTTTGACAGGCTTAAAAGGAGAGGGTCTTTAGGGGTCACTGGAGACATTCTTGTCTCCAGTCAGGTAAATGTCTAATCACCCAAAAGAGAGAATTGACTGTTCTCTTAAGCATCTAGATATGTGGTTTCGATAACTCCCCTGGTAGGCCTTCCTAGCGTTTTCCACTCTGACATTCAAGGTCTGCATCTGATGCATAGCTATAATGATTTAAAGACTATTACTGCTGCTGCTACTACTACCATTAGTAATAATAAGAATAGATAATATTTATTGAGCATTTTAGTCGAACTCCATGAGGTAGTTAAAACTATTGCTCCCCTTTTAAAAATGAGAAAAGACTTAATATATATAGAATACATGTGTTTTCTCCATTTATGGCCATCTGCATTATATGATTGAGATCATGGCGTGTATATAATTTTTATCCTGCTTTTTCACTTGACATTGTGCATTGAGACACCTCCCATATCTTTCCAAGGTGAAATATATCATATTCCTTTCATGGATCCACGATAGTTAATTTTTGCCCTCTAATTAGTGGCATTTATGTTTATTTTTGATATTTTGCTCTCACAAATAATATCATGATAAAAATTCTCTGAACTGATTTTTGATATGCATCTTGTTACATACTTAGCATAGATTCTTGGGTCCAAAAGTACGATATTTTTAAAACTATGAATACATATTGCCAAATGCTTAACGATGGCTCAACATTTCCTCCTAAAGTCCTTCATGCGGCATTGGGATTATATGACACTTTTCTCGTCCTCCAGGTTAAACATGCCCAATTCAGAAATCCCTCTTGTTGGCACTAGAAAGAGTTAAGGGGTGGAAATCAATGAGTGCTTGTTTATTACTTTCCTCACTCCCTTACTTTCTCACTTCCTCACTCCTTAGCGTCGCAGTGCCAGTATCTTCCAGCCTCAAACAAGGCCCAGGTGAACTGCTCCCATCCCTTTGGTGCCTTTAGGTACCAGTCGACCTGCAGCTTCACCTGTGATGAGGGCTTCCTCCTGGTGGGAGCAAGTGTGCTGCAATGCTTGGATACGGGGAACTGGAATGCTCCTTTTCCAGAATGCCAAGGTAAAATGAATTCTTTCCAGTGTCTTGGAAATAAACTGTAGGCTTATTTTAAAAAGCTGTATTTTATAGGTGGTAACTGTTTAGGGGACAGAAACTTGACATGGACTGGAAAATGAATAAACACTGTCATCACGTAACCCAGGGATCCAAAATGCAAATGCCTTCAGGGGCTAGGCAGGTACCACAAGCGACAGGATGTCTGGCAACAGGAAGGTGGCAGGGGGGGTGTGGTGGTGGCCTGGTTCCAGCTCTGTCCTGGGGCCTTTCCCAGGACATAAGGGCTCCTATCATGAACCAGGTGGACTGTTCTCACTTGGCTGAAGATAGTATCTGGAAAGAAGGCCAGAGGGAAGAGCTAGCCTCAGGATGGCTGTTCCAAGATTGATCTGGCTCTTTGCTCCTAGGAACCACGGAGTACAATGGTGGAATGGGGGGTAGCTCCCGGCTTTAATAGTGGAATGGGAGGGGCAGAATTTACAGGTGCCTGGCTGCAAACATCCTCCAAGATCTGTGTTAAGACTGGAGAAATCCACTTAGGATAAAGTGAAGACTGATGAAAAGAGGAAGAAACTAATCTGTACATGCAAGGTCAACAGGATTCTCAGAAGAAACAAAGTATACATATATTCAGCATAAGCATATTTGTCTGCATTACACTTGATATAAAGTAAAGGCAGTTACTGTGTGGAATAGAACTGGTTTTAATCATCTGTGTTTAGGAACTGAAGGACAGATATACGCTTTTTCTACTCCCCATTCCTTTTTCTACTCCCTGTATCCAAATATTTACTTATATTTATGGCAAATACTGCTTTTAAAAAAAATAACATTTTTATTTATAAAAGCTACAGAAAAATAAGGAAATAGAGAAACAAAAAAATCCTCTTAAATACCTCCCCCAAATACCCAACCCTAAAACAGACACACTGGCTATGTCTCTCCCTTCTTGTATGAATTCTTCCAATACTTTCCCACTTTTTCCTCCACGTGATTAGTATTTTTTATGATGCATATATATACAATTTTAATAATAAAATTAGGTAGGTAAAATACCAGCCAATTCTGCGTTGTTGGCCTTTGCTTTTCACTTCGTACCCACTTCCGACAGGAGTGAAAGCAGGCAGAAACATGTTTTTAATAAAAAGGAAACCACTTGGTATTCAGATCACACACAAGCACACACATGCACACACACGTACACACTACTGTTAAGTTAGGTCAACAGTGAGTGAATGAATGAATGAACAAACGAACGAACGAAGGGGCTGACCAACTCAATAGAACTGCATGTCCTTTAGCCCCAGGCACAAGAGAGCATGGCAAGCCACAGGGGCTAGGGATTGGCACACCTTCTGAGCTGGGTCTGCAGAGACCAAGGTGAGGCTTGTGGCCTTGGTTCTTCAGCTGTCACCTGGGCTACACTGAAGGCTGAGTATACTACAAAGTCCACACAGCTTTGGGGAAGAACTTGGAGTCCCTGAGGAGGGTGTTACAATGCTTAGCACCCTTCCGAATGACCCTGGGCTGTTCAGGGCACAGATTGCAGTTCATTGCCCCACACTGGCCCACCTGTGGGTGTTTCACAGCAAGGAGGCTCACACTCACCATGGCTTCCTGTGACCTTCCACTTTCCTTCCGCTTTTAGTTCTTTGTTTACTCTGACTGAACTTTCTCCTCTTGTTGCCGGGCAAGCATCAAGTGAAATACCCAAATGTGGTCTGTGCAGGAAGGTACCACGAGGCTTGCACTCGCAAGCTGTTGTAATGCTCTTGAAAGAGTGTTCTCAATTTCCCTTTGCAAGGTCCCCCTTGCCCCTGTATCCCCACCCGAGCTATCAGAAGGTAAGGCCACAAAAGAGCTGCAAATGGACTCATGGTACCAACACCCTCCCAATTTGTCCTTACAGTTTATAGGCTGCTTGACTTGCCTGCTCTCCCTTACCCACCACTCCCACACTGAATGCAGAAAGACTTTTCAAGTGGCAGAAAATAACTAGGTCTTTCGACCAAGGGATGAGATTGGGGGGTTGGGGGTGAAATGTAGCTGGAAAGGAGAAGGGAGGAAGGGAAGAGAGAGAAAGAGAAATAGAAAATGCTCTCAAGACCTCAAGCAGTTCAAATCAGTGGAAATGGCCCTAGGTTCATCCACACCACCACTGTCTCTGGTCTAAAACCATACACTACCCAATCAGGCCAAACAGTGAAGAAGAAACACCCTAAACCATGCGTTCTCTTAGCCTTTAGCCTTCATTTTTTAATGCCAATATGTTTAATCTGAGTTTTATTTCACTAATTGGCTGAGGGATATCTTGGCAGCCATTAACATTTGCATACAGAGTGTTTTCACTTTTTAGCCTTGTAAAAATCCTGGGAGCTATTCTCCACATTTTAAAGGTGAACATATTGAGGTTCAGAGAGGTTAAGTGACTTGCCAATAGTCACAGAGCATGATCTCCAACCAAATCAAGTCCTCTAGCACCACAAACTCCACATGGATAAGCTGTGGCAAAGCACCATGAGATCTTATTTACTGTTTTTTATAGGTGAACAAGTAGTGTCATCTGGGGCTGGTCATTGTAGGATGAGACTGGTGGGAAGAGCATCTGCAGATGGCCAGTTACATTATGTTCCTACTTTGTGTCATGATTGTTAAAATATTTTTAAATTTATTTTTTGCCTATGATTTAGTTAACTTATTATTTTGTATAACTGAGGATCCCTGCAAGGCAAGGATTGTTTTTTCTCCCATTTCATAGATGAAGCAACTGAGATTCAGAAAGCTTATTGTCCAGAGATACATTGCTAGTAAGTAACAGAGGCAGGCTTTGGACCCAGATTCTTTCCACCACTTGGTTGGTGGAAGGAACTTCTGGAAGGGGAAAAAGTATTTTACTCCACTTCCCTATTTCCAATCACTTGTCATTGTTTTATGGCAAGGTGGTTAGGTCTATCTCTGAAGAAGGTATCAAGGAAGCAGCCAGTCCTTCTCCTGTCCAGGGGCAACTAACATGAGCTGCGTCACTATCTTTCCCAACAAAGAACCAGTTCCCTTTTAAATCACCTCTAAAGCTCTTTGGCGGTGAGCATTTCAGGATACCAATCCACTGTCAACTGCTGCTATTTCACACGTACAAGACTTCTACCAGGTGACAAAGCACCATGAAATTCAAACAATCATTTCTAACCCCATGCTGCCGCGGTATGTTAAGGACGGACACACACACACACACACACACACACACACACACTGATTTAAGTTGCTGTGTTCTAAAACAACCTCCTCTCTCCTCCTCGGCCATGCCCACGGCAGCCGTTACCTGCGCACCTCTCCCAAACCCTCAGAATGGAACAAAGACCTGTGTCCAGCCTCTTGGAGATTCCAGTTATAAGACCACATGCCAGTTCACCTGTGATGAGGGATTCTCTTTATCTGGACCGGAAAGATTGGACTGTACTCCATCTGGACGCTGGACAGATTCCCCACCAACGTGTGACGGTAGGACCACAGGTCTATCCTCTCTTACAGCTTCTCAAGTAACCGTATAGAATGAAGGATCATCAGCAATTCATGTAAACCTGTTCCTAAGCTAAAGGAAGCTTTCTCCACAAAGCATAACAATCTAGACCAAAAGCTTTTCTCTCTCTCTCTGGATATTCTTTTTTTTTAATATAACTTTATTTGCTGCATTGGGTTTTTATTGCTGCGCACGGTCATTCTTTAGTCATGGCTAATGGGGGCTACTCTTCGTTGCGGTGCGCGGGCTTCTCACTGCGGTGGCTTCTCTCGTTGCAGAGCGTGGGCTCTAGGTGCACGGGCCTCAGTAGTTGTGGCTCGCAGGATCAGTAGTTGTGGCTCGCAGGCTCTAGAGCTCAGGCAGTAGTTGTGTCGCACGGGCTTAGTTGCTCTGCGGCGTGTGGGATCTTCCCGGACCAGGGCTTGAACCCATGTCCCCTACATTGGCACGTGGATTCTTAACCACTGCGCCACCAGGGAAGTCTTCTCTGAATAGTCTTATAATAATAACTTTAAACATTTCATAGTTTTATAACGTGTTTTAGTGTCACTGTGATATTTGATGTTTATTACAATTCTAAAATAATGAGGACAGGCAGTATTGTCTCTATTTTACAGATGGGAAAATAGAGGCTCAGAGATTATGTAACTGGTCGAAATTCACACTATTAGTAAGTGATGAAGTTCAGCTATGTTACTGGGACTTTTACTTCGTTATAAAGGATTTTTCTACTACACTCTTACTCATTCATTCCCACATCCACCTTCGCTGAGCACTACTAAGCCCCAGACACTGAGCTTACTCAGGGAGGGATGTGATTTCATCCCAACCCCTCAAGGATCTCACAGTTTAACTATCTGTGTATGTTTCTCGTTGCTCAACTTCTATATGGATTATGAGCTCCTTGAGGGCAGCAACTGTGCCGCATTCACCTTTGTATTTCCTGCAGCAACTAGACAGAAAAAAAAGTAGGTGTGTGACAAGTATCTGTTGAATTGAAGCTTATCATTTACTGGTTAAATTTATTCAAGCTCAAGCCCTATTGACAATGAATTAGTAGATCCTCAAAGGCAAGGGTCTTTGATTCCCCCGAAACATCTGACTGACACCTACCCAGTATATAGTATACTCTAAAATAGAAGTTTATGCATTGATTAATTTATAGCTCATGTTTACTTTCAAAAGTTGCCATTGTTCTATTGTTCTGTGTACTATACCAGCAGTAATAGCTAATTTTTATTGCTTGTGTAAATAAGTACCAGCTATTTCATATGCATTTTTGCATTTAATCCACACAACTATCCTTAACATGGCTGTCACTCTCCCCGTTTTAAAGATGAGGAAATGGAAGATAAACAGCTGGCAGAGATCTAATAGATAGGAAGTAAGGAGCTAGGATTCAAGCCCAGGTCTAGCCTGATTACAGGGCCAGAGCTTTTACCACAACACTACACTACACTGCCACACAGTGGCAGGTTTCTAAATCCCGGGTCAGTCACTTGTAAATTTACTCTTTTCCACTGCTCTTGTCTAGTTGCCGGAAATGAGTGATCAAATGAGAGAATGAGAGGGATCAAATGAGAAAATATGTTGATAGAAATCTATTAGTGAAAAGAGCTAAATACTTCTTCCTTCCCGTGGAATGAGCACTAGATTAATATCCAAAGAAGACCTGTATTGCTCTCCCATGGAGTCATGGACCATGTAAATCACGTCACACCCTTGATTTTCTCGATTCCAAAAGGAGAGGAGTGGACAAGATCAACTCTGAGGTCTCTGTATGCTAACACATATAAATGGAATCTTAAAAAAAAATGGTTCTAATGAACCTAGGGACAGGACAGGAATAAAGCCGCAGACGTACAGAATGGACTTGTGGACACGGTGGGGAGGGGAAGCTGTGATGAGTAGGGACAGGACAGGAATAAAGCCGCAGACGTACAGAATGGACTTGTGGACACGGCGGGGAGGGGAAGCTGTGATGAGGTGAGAGAGTGGCATGCACATATATACACTACCAAATGTAAAATAGATAGCTAGTGGGAAGCAGCCGCATAGCACAGGGAGATCAGCTCGGTGCTCTGTGACCACCTAGAGGGGTGGGATAGGGAGGGTGGGAGGGAGACGCAAGAGGGAGAGGGTATAGGGATATATGTACACATAGAGCTTATTCACTTTGCTACACAGCAGAAACTAACACAACATTTTAAAGCAATTATACTCCAATAACGATGTAAAAAAACAACAACAACAACTCTGAGGTCTCTTCCCTGGACACGAATTCTGTAGACTAAAGGACATAAAATGCTATCACCTGCTGTTAAAAAGATATACTACAAGCCACCGGAGGAATCTAGAACATTTATGGCTGATATCATTAGGGCTTCGTCACTTATTTCTCAATCACTCGTTTGTTTATTCCATGGGCATTTATCATAAGCTCTGTTTTTCCACATTCTGTTTTAAAGCTAAAGAATAAAAAATCCCTAAGAAATATCTCACTAAAGTTTAAATCATATATGCAATCAACATGGTTGTTAAATCTGTAATCTCTGAAGCCCCCGTTTCCCCTCACTCCTTTCCACCTCCTTTTCTCCACACGAGGTGGCATCTGCCCACCACCCTTCAGGCCTAGCCCTGCCCAGTGTCTAGAACCAAACTTGACCAGGGGCAGCAGCTTTAGTCAACTATGGGCTTTGGAATTGTCAAACCTGTGTGCACCTGATCATTAGCTCTGGCTTTTGTCCCTGTTTCTACCTCATTCTCTAAATGTATTCTCCAGATTTAGGCAGATAGTTCCTCTTCTTTTCCCATATGCCTGAGTCCATGAATTTTTAACCCTTCAGCACTGAACCTTGATTTTTCACATGGTGTTTTTCAGAGTCCTGGGCTATATCAAAGGGGCTTGAGGGCCACCAAGTAAGGAGGGGTGGTGTGGCAGGGGCAATGCTGAGTCTCCTGCTTCACAGCACAATGTGAGGTTCCATTTTTTGAGTAGGTCCACAGATATTTCCCTTTTAGTTAGAACGCCAGTTTCCTGGTCTCTCTAGGACCTGAGCACTGCCTGTATTTTCCAGTCTCCTCCCAGCCTTTGCCCGCCCCCCCACCCCAAGGACTTGAATTCCTTTCCCTGAACCTAAGCAGTGCTGAATTGCTTATATCCGGTTTCTGTGTCCCCCATGTCACCACCTGTTGAGCCACCATCCTGACACAGATTACTGTTTTCCCAATCACTTTGTCATTGGCCCTCTGGAGACCATGTTTGTCTGCTGGACCCAACTGCTAATGACCAACCTCACCTGGATGGGGAGGGATGGGTCCTGGCTTCAAATCCCAATCCTAGCTCTGCCCTTCTGCCACATCCTTGCTCATCCAAGTTCTAAAATATAGCAAACTGGTGCCCTCTAAGCTCTGGCCTGGCTCGCTCACATCTGTTTTATGTCTCCACTCCCCCAACATTTCTCTGACTCCATGAAGATTCCTAGCCTTTATTTTTAAACTTTGAGTTTAGAACAGCCAACTCAATTAAATTTATTATTTATAATACATCTTCTTTCCAAAAAATTCTTGACAAAACTGTATCCAACTCAAGTAAAAAGAGATAATACAAAGAAACAGAGAATTAACTAAATATGTCACAAGATAATAATAGAGTGCTAGTGATCCTAAAAATTCATGAAGTCACAGGCAATCATGTACAGCTACTTCATGGATTACAGAAAAATATCAGTGAAGACCTCTCCAGTAGGCAGCACGGCCTTTAAGTCCACAAATATAGAGCATTAAGTATGGTGATAAAAGCAACCCTTATCCATTTTCTATTCTTCTTGTAATGACTCAGGTTTTGGTAAAGTTTTAGAGTAGGCTCAAGAATATGACTACCTTTTAAAGTTACCCACAGAGGTCATTCCTTAGTAAAAAGCTCTTCCTCTACATCCGCACTAGGCCCCTTCACTCCAACAACTTGACAGCTCCACAAATTTAATTCAGCCCATGTTTGCTGAGTGCCCACCACTTGCCCGTTCTGGGCTAGGCTTCCATGAACCTCACCAAAGCTGCCCCTCAGACAGGAAAACATGCTTCCTTACACAAGTTAGTCCTTAGAGTCAACAAGGTTCATGTTTACAGAAGAAGGATTAGAGACTTTCCTAGCTACAAAAGGCTATATCTATAACCTTGTCAGAAAAAGACTGAGACCAAAGCAATGTCCTCCAAGTAGATTTAATGCTGTAGTAATTCTCTTTGTATACTAGGGGTCACTTAAATCCATTTTTTAAAATAGTAACTCCTCTTGTTTCTTTTCACACCATGTAAAAATACTTTTTAGAATGAGTCCAAATTAAATTGTGCTAACCTATTCGTTCATTTGACAAATATTTTTGGGCCCCCTACTTTGCGCCAGGCACTGTTGCCTGGGACACAGTGTTGAAAAGAGCTGACAAGGTCCCTGCTCTCATGCAATTGACATTATGTATTTTCTTGGGTTTAAATATGAAATTCTTGGAGATATTGAAAAAGTTATTTTAGTGAAAATGTTCATAAATGATTTAATGTCTATGACTTACGCCAAGAGATATGTTTAATAAATGTTTGATAAATGGAATTGATCTGAGAGGTATGGATTTATTAATTACTCAAAAATTTGAGAGTTCTAAACTGAAATTCAGTAGGTTACTTTGGCTGTTTGAATGGGTTCACATAGTAAGGATCCACAATCCTTTAGTGAATAGCCTGCCACCAAAAAGCACGTGGGCCAATACGTAAAAGCCAATACATCACTTTTCCATGAGGCATTACATAGAACTTCAAGAGATTTTTTTTAAAAAGCAAAATAGCTAAGCAAAATGAGCCTTATCTGACCAAGGCATTGCTTTCAGATAGTCTTGGATTTAAAGAAAGAATAGTCCCTCAGTTTGTCAATAATCCAATATTTGTTGATAAGTAACAGTCTTATGTCAGAGACCTTCGTGGGGAGAAAGACATGATCCTAAGAGAAATAGGTAACTGCAATAACTTATCAAAACAGTTTTTGAGGAAAATAGTAAATTAAAAATTCATTTGCTCATCCACTTGGCATATGGTGGTTGAGCACCACCTTTTGAGCTCCTGCAGTGTGAATTGTGGGAGACACAAAGATTTATGGTTCTTGGGTTTTAGGAGCTTTCTATCCAGGAGAAGAGGGAAGAGGTGACATGTGATATGACAGCATATGAGTTCAAAGAAAAAACTGATGCTTTCAGAGGAGAAGACTTCAGGATGCAGTGATCAGCAGAGGCTTAAGAGAGGCTGTGTTCATTTGGATCCTAGAGGATGGGTGGGATTTTATTCAGTACAAATTGAAAAAAAAATTAGGGCAGTGCGAGCCAAGAACCAGAGGCAAGAACACATGAGGTCAGTTCAGGGACTTCCCAGGAACGAATCTAGCTTCACCAGGAGGTTTTGAGCTTTCCTGTGCTATGAAACTGTGGTTAAAAAAAAAAAAGCCTGGGGATCCAAATGGAAGAAACAGTAGTTTAGGACCCAAGATGATCATTGCAGGTTTAGATGTGTTGAATTTGTGGAGACAGCAGGATATCTAACCGGAAGTAGTCTCAGGCAGGAGGAAGGACAGAAGTGAAAACCTGGACTGCATTTATACAGAAAGGACAGTGAGAGCTGGGGGGAGGCTCTGAGGTCTCTAAAGCAGCAGGTGTAGAGAGAAGAGGATGAAATAGTGAATTCTTGAGGATGACTGCCTAAATCCTTGACTTCTTCCTATACTCCTCTCTGCAAGCCCACCGTCCCTCCCCCTGCCCTTTGTACTTCATGACCTGCTGTGCTCATTGTGAAACGCCTGCTACCTAGCAAAATACCTGACACAGTGGGAGCTCAATAAGTAGTTAATATTTGTTGAAAATGAATAAATTTGGTGCAAAACAGGGCTTCCAAATCAATTTGGAGATTGTGACATTCCAAATGTGACATCTTGATTTGATTCTCCAGCCATCAAGTGTCCAGAACTGTCTGCCCCAGAGCGGGGAAGCCTGGATTGTCCTGACACTCACGGAGAATTCACTGCTGGCTCCACCTGCCATTTCTCCTGTAACGAGGGCTTTAAGCTGGAGGGGTCCAGCCATGTTGAATGCACAGCTTCTGGAAGATGGACAGCACCCCGACCGACCTGTGACGGTAAAACAGGATACACTTGCCGGGACAGCTCTTCTTCTGGAAATTTCCTCAACAAAAATAACAAACACTTATATACACTCTTAGTATATGACAGGTACACATGATATCATTATTATTGTGAAAGCTCCACTTCTTGTCATGAAGTGGGTTATCTACTGGGGTCTAGGAAACACAGCCTGGATTTAAAAATGTATAAGGAGTGACAGGACTTTTTCACATTTGTGAATAAAAGATAACACCGATTCTTAAGCACGGATTTTCTTTCGTAATTGTGGCCTCTTTGTCTCAAAGAGCTTTGTTGAGTTGATTGAATGGTTTCCATTGCTTCATCGCCAGGAGAGAGCACTAGGGGTGTAGTCACCGGTCCAGTGTTTCAAATCAAGGAACTGAAGTGGAGAGGGGTCAACTGCCATCTTTCTGCCACGTGGCAAGTTAGTGACAGCCAGTGGCAATATCCACGCCTCACATTTCATGCTGACCTTTGGCCAGAGGACAATACCACCTCCCAATAAAGCAGCACTGATGGGCTTCCCTGGTGGTGCAGTGGTTGGGAGTCAGCCTGCCGATGCAGGGGACGCGGGTTCGTGCCCCGGTCCGGGAGGATCCCAAAAAAAAAAAAAAAAAAAAAAAAAAGCACTGAGCAAGCAATTGGCCTATACATATTTCTTTCTACTGAATTCTTATATTTCTGCACCAATTATTCTGGCTTTGTTTTGTTTTTAGTATCAGTGACATTGACGCCCCCTTCCCCACACACACACACAACCTCCAATTTCTTCTTCTGGCCAGGAGAATCATCTCTCCAAGGACAATTTTAGATCATTTTTCTCATCTGGTTTTCCATACCTGATTTTAATAGTTTTCCTTAACTTCCTTAAGGAGGTATTGCTAGAACCTCCCTGATTATGAAAGGAGTGGAAGGCAGTTATTCCATGTCAGTCTTTTTTTTTTTTTTTTGCGGTACACGGGCCTCTCACTGTTGTGGCCTCTCCCGTTGCGGAGCACAGGCTCCGGACGCGCAGGCTCAGCGGCCATGGCTCACGGGCCCAGCCGCTCTGCGGCATGTGGGATCTTCCCGGACAGGGGCACGAACCCATGTCCCCTGCATCGGCAGGCAGACTCTCAACCACTGCCCCACCAGGGAAGCCCCCTATGTCAGTCTTAACTCTGTCGTGCTCCTTCTAATTGGGAGCTCTCTAAATTGAAACATTTTCTCACAACAGACATAGTATCAGCTCCTACTGTAGAGGTGCAATGCCCATCCCTCGTCACTCCAAAGCAAGGAACAATGTCCTGTCAGCATCATCTGGGAACCTTTGGTTTGAATACCACTTGCCACTTTGGATGCAAAGCTGGATTCACACTCATGGGAGATAGTGCTCTCCGATGCAGACCTTCTGGACAATGGACAGCAGTAGCTCCAGCATGCAGAGGTAATGTGAAAAGGAACAGGCAGTTCTGATGCTATCTTCCAGCACGCTAGTCACTGTACATGCCTGTCAAAATCCCATCCAACCCCAATGACCACTTCAAGTGTCAGCTCCTCCATGAAATCCACACCGATCCCAATTAGAAGCAATGTACAAGAAGCATACCAACTTTTCCCCTTCCTTATGTCACAAGGTAATGCCCTGCTACTCAAAGACCTAAAGGAGGAAACATATGTAAATGTCCAAAATGTGTTAGAACAATACACACGCTGAACACGAGACCAGCTATATGAATTGTGAAATGTAAGTTACAATTCTGTTAATGATGTGGCAGTGTAAATATTCCGTATTTTCATAATTGGAAGCTAAATAAAAAGATAAATCATGACTGATACCACTTGAAGACCTATCGCCCTGTGCACGAAGCACTGTGTCTCTTTCATCACCGTATTCCCTAGGACGTACAGCACAGTGCTTTGCAAATGTCACTGTTGCTCAGTAACATTTGTCTGAGTTAAATTCAGTTTCCTGAGTTGAGTTAAATTTGAGTTATATTTAGTTTTCTATCCACAAATTTAGGAGAATAGCCTGAAATTCCCTGACAAATAGTTTAATGAGTATGGAAGTCTCTACCTCTTTCAATCGTCCAGAGGCCAGCTATGCCGAACACTTGTTATGTTAAGAAATACGTGCTGACATGCCAGCTTCTTGTCAATGGTAGCAATAATGACATTTAGGACAACAGTATTTTTGAGAAGCAAAATTTTGTAAATAGCATTTTGGTAGGTAAGATCGACCAATCCACTGGCAGGTATTTATTGAATTGCCACTATGTGCCCATCCTAGTTCTTTGGCTATCATTCTTTGAGTGGATATCTCAAAGAATGTGAGGTTGGAAGGGCTAGTGGGAATGTCAAAAGTAGCTCATTTCCTTTCTGATCTTTTGTATTCTACCTCATCTGATGGCAACGCTAGCCAGGTTTCAAATGAATCCATAATCTCTTTTGTGTTCATTCTATATGTTTGTTTTTCCCGCCTTCTTTTTTTCTGCAGCTGTCAAATGCTCCAAGCTACACGTTACTGAGCCAATAGTGATGAACTGCTCCAACCCTCTGGGAAATTTCAGCTATGGATCAACCTGCAGCTTCCGTTGCCCAGAGGGTCATTTACTTAGTGGCTCAGCGAGAGCAGTGTGCCAAGAGGATGGCCAGTGGTCAGCTATCATGCCAGCGTGCCAAGGTTTATTTCTCATATGGGTTAGGAAGTCGCTTTGATATGGAAAATAATGAAATCAGTGTTTCTCCTCTGAGTATTTCTGACAGTGGTTGCTTTCCATCACTGGGTTTCCCCCTGCATTTAATAATTGTTTCACAATGAATCAGACAGCATCTCTGTACCTCATGCAAAGCAGTGGGAATCAAATTCGGTGACTCTGTGTAAACAATCACCACTCCTTTTTCAAAGCTCCAGTTTGTGAAATGAATGCTCTCATTTCTTTATAATCTGTGTGTAGTACATCTTGAAGTTTCAAAATGTTTTAAACTGAAGGTTATTTAGTGCAGAATCCTAATTTATCTCAGAAGATCTTTGTTTAACATATACCTCCAAAAATACAATGTCTTCCTTAATTAAGCTCCATCTGTTTGTAAGGTTTATGTCATCCCCCTCCCTTTTTTTCATTTCTTTTCTCTAGCAGCTTGTTGTAACTACTTTTCATCACATAAGTGTTCAATTGCCCCCCCCCAATTACCCACAGTTTATTTTGTTTATCCAAACTTCCATTTATTGTGTCTACCATTTAATCATGTAATTCCTTTTATTGAGTCCTTACCCTGACTCCTTTGGAAATTATGTTTGATATTTAAGCATTAGGAAGAAAATCAGGCCCTGCGTGCGTCCCATTCTGTTGCAGTACTTTATGAGTTCCAGATGTTTCTGTGCCGGGTTGTTAGCACTGCCAGGACCTTTGATGACTTACTTGATCTCACATCTTAGAGTTCTTGGGGACCTCCTGGGGGAATGACGGTCTTCTGCACAATACCCTTCTTATGTCTTGCACGCGTGCATGTGTTTATTTTGCAGCGGGGCCATTGACTATCCAGGAAGCCTTGACTTATTTTGGTGGAGCAGTGGCTTCTACAACAGGTTTAGTGACGGGTGGGCTACTCCTGTCTCTGCTAAGAAAGCGTTGCCGACAAAAAGGTAAATAGGAAAGAATATTCTCCTTATTTTCTTCTTTCATGTGATTTGGGGCGGGGCAGTGAAACGACAACTTCAGTAGTTCATGTCTGAAAACATATGCATTAAAAGAAAACAAGGGGCTTCCCTGGTGACACAGTGGTTAAGAATCTGCCTGCCAGTGCAGGGGACACAGGTTCGAGTACTGGTCCGGGAAGATCCCCATACCGCGGAGCAACTAAGCCCATGCTCCACAACTACTGAGCCTGCGCTCTAGAGCCCGCACGCCACACTACTGAACCCATGTGCCACAACTACTGAAGCCCGCATGCCTAGAGCCTGTGCTCCGCAACAAGAGAAGCCAGTAATAAGCCAATCCTCTTCTAATAAGATAATGGGTCTCTTCATCTTTCCTCATGGAAAGTAAGTGGGGGTATCAGAGGGGTCAGGGACGCTCAAATCCAGGAACAGAAAGTGGCTATGTTAAAAGTACCTGCCAGCATTCTCATGGAATTGAGATTTCCACACCTATTTTTTTTTAACATCTTTACTGGAGTATAACTGCTTTAGAATGGTGTGTTAGTTTCTGCTTTATAATAAAGTGAATCAGTTATACATATACATATATCCCCATATCTCTTCCCTCTTGTGTCTCCCTCCCTCCCACCCTACCTATTTTTAACTGCTCAGAGGAAGAACCCCTTGTTTCCTATTCTCATGCTCTCTCCCTTCATACAGCCACCATCACATTAGGCTGGTTTTCTAATGTTCCCTCATATACTCTTCTGTGAGTGAGTAAATAGGACAATAGACAAACAATAACACTACTTAAAGACCAAAAAGCTACAGCCAGTCCCTCCATGCAACATCTGTGCTTGGTTAACCAAATCCGGAAGGCAGAGGTGAGAGCTCCTAAGACCTGAATCCTAATCTCCATTACCATGTAGGAATCACCCTATTCCTGCATTTTCCCCAAGTTCTTTCTTTAGTTTTGAGACATTTCCAGGGAACCCTCTGAACCGTGGAGAGGGACCAGCAGCCATCCGTCCTCCAATATCTTTATAATAAATAAATTCATTTGTGGAGATGGGGAATTTTCCCTTGACCTGTCCCAATTTGATTTTAAACTTTCTCGGATTCTATGGTCAAATACTAGGAAAATGCTGCATGCTCTGTCCCTCCCCTGCAGATTCAAAGTGCACATTTATTATTATACTGAAGGCTCAATCATGCCCTGTAATAAGTATACTTGTTCATCTTCATGTCACTTAATATTTTCTAAATGTATTTAGGCATGAGATGCTTTTCCTTTTATATCTACCCATGGGATGATTGACAGACCTGCTGCCATGTTTAAAGTTTCCACTATCAGAGTCCATTGCTTGGATTAAGACGGGAGGCCCCCAATCACATATGTGATCAGGGGAGAAAAACATCCACTGTTATGTTGGGTTGGATTTGTTTACTCGCTTAGCTTGCCCAAATAATGACTGAGGGAGTGTGACAAAGGATGCAAAGATAGAGGGCCTCCAGTGCCAAAGAAATGAGTTTCGAGAACCAATGGTCTCAACAACAACCAAGAGTAGCGAAGAAGATGAAGGAAGGGACCAGAGGTAGGAGGAGAGGTTGTTACTGAAAGGGAAGAGGAGAAAGATGAGCACACTCTGGAGTTACATATCGTTGAACATTTAATTTAGCCTAAAACAGGTCCCACCTCTCAGGGAGGGATGTTCCCTACACGTCTCTTATAATGAGCCCATCTGGAAATCAGTCTGCTGACTCTCTCCAATAATCCCTATCACTGATGACCTTTCTCCCTCATCTCATTTTTTACTCTGAAACCAATCTTCTGTGTCTTCTTGCTTATTTCAGATGAAGGAAAAAGCCCCTTGAACCCTCAAAGGTAAGATGGAAATGTTCTATGATTAAGTTTTTCTAGCTTGACTTTTTAATTCACTGTAGTATGTCAGAATGATTATACAGATGACCCCTTTTTGAAACAAATCTTTGGCAATGTCCCCTTGACTAGTTCTGAAAATATACAGATAATATGTCCTAGCAATACATATATATATATTTTTTAATGGTACGCGGGCCTCTCGCTGTTGTGGCCTCTCCCGTTGCGGAGCACAGGCTCCGGACGCGCAGGCTCGGCGGCCATGGCTCACGGACCCAGCCGCTCCGCGGCATGTGGGATCTTCCCGGACCGGGGCACGAACCCACGTCCCCTGCATCGGCAGGCGGACTCTCAACCACTGCCCCACCAGGGAAGCCCTACATAATGTTTTAAAAAATCAATAGGTGCCCTAATGATAATATAAAGGAGCAATACAAGGGAAAGTGACTTGGAAATAAAATGCTAGAGCTGAGGCACTACACTAGCAGATGCTATGGGGTCATCAGATGCTTGTACCTTCATTCAAATAGAATCACTATGAAGGCAACAGCATAAAGGTCAACTGAGAGGAATATTCTGTTAGTGATTCAAGCAGTATCAGAACCGTTGCCAACACCAACCTGATTTTTTTAAATGATGAACAACTCTGGTAAAGAGTTGGAAAACCTGTTATTATCTTCCCTTAACTCACATGGCAATTACACTTTAAAAGATGCACAGAAAATTTAATATTTATATGTAAAGCAGTTAAGTTGCAGGCTCAGAGATTTTTCACCTCCATGAACGTTGAGTAGCTATTCTAAAGTTATGTGGAGTGCGTAAGACAATTCTTTTGCACCCCATGCATATTAGGACATCCAGCACCCATGGCCCCTGCTTAAATGCCAATAGTAAGTCTCGATCGTTATGAAAATCAAAAAATGCCTATAGGGAGCAGTACTACCATTCTTTGAAAACTATTGCCACGTGATCAAGTATCAAGGCTGGAATTTTATAATTCACCAAGAAGAAGCTGCAGCAGGGGCATAGCAAGTATTCAGTACCCAAAGCATCAACAATAACATGGGTATAAAGTGCAATGCAAATTACCCAGAGCTGTTAAGTGGGATCTTGAAAGTCCCTTTGGTTTTATTCCTCTTTCCCACTAAAAGCAGAGAATTCCAGGGGTGGGATGGTAATCCATGGTCTCTGCAGGAACTATGTGCAGGACTGGGGTCAAGGACAAAGCATAATATGGCAGGTCATCCTTGTGTTTCTCTTCTTTAGCCACCTAGGAACATACGGAGTTTTTACAAATGCTGCATTTGACCCAAGCCCTTAAGGTAAGTTATCTACGAAAGTATTTTTGAAGAAAATAGAACAGTAGGGGAAAAAGGAAGACTATAAAGCTTGACTTTTCTTTATATAATCATGAGTCACATTTTAACCATGTCTTAAATGTTCAAACCATGCAGGAACTTGTGTTGGCAGTAGAGGACAGGTATAGCAGTAGAGTGACAATAGAAAGTGAGATCATAAGGAGATTTCCATTTCCTCCAGGATAGAAACGTTCTAATTAGACAGAACCTATGTCAGGATGTATGACATTCAATTACTGGCTGCTAGGTGGTACTGATACTGCAGCTTTGCTGGATCACCAGAAGTCACGAGTGCTAGAAAAAATTTTACAGACTTTATGGAGCCAATTCCCTATGTGACCTGCTAGGAGAACAAAAGTCATATGATAACGTCTCTCTCCCAAAAAGCTCAGTGAATGATGGAGTTTCCTAAGAGAAGTAGCCTAGATGGCAGAAGATCTGGAATCTAGAAAAAGATTATACTAAGCCTTAGGGGGTACATAGGATGAGAGCTTTCTTTTATCTTTTTTGGGAAAATATAATTATTTGAATTTTTCGTCTCATTTTCAGAGACCCATCCTTCTCTTGGTCACCTCACTCAACCTCCACAGACTTGTGGCCTTCCCGACAGACTTGACTATAACTGTAGCTTTTTTGCCGCAGTTTTCTGTAAATACTTGTGAATAAAGGGCATGGAATTTCCTTTAGATTAGCTGTGGACCAGAGCAGGACTGTATCACAAGCCCCAACTCTCCACCCACCACCCCTTCCTGCTCCAGTTCCTCTTCCTCCAACACAAGCCTCAGAAGCTGGGACTGAATGTTTCTGCTGTCGTCTGTGGGCTTTGCCCCAGCTGTCTCTTGAGATACTAATTAACTAGAGTCTGGAGCATCTGACTCACCAGAAGACCAGACCGCAGAAAAATAAGAATGACTCTTTATTTTTGGATTGGAGGAAATCATCCTCTACTTTGCTGGAAGGCAGGAGGCAGCTCTGACTTGAGGGAATTTCTGTAGGATTTCCTGGGTCTTCACTGCTTGCTGTTTGTGAAAGATTTAGACCTCTGCTGTGAGGCTTCAAGAGAAGCCTCTGGATGGCACCAGAGGCTGCAGAAGACTAAGGATCGAGACAGGAAGGTACTTCCCTCCACCGGTCATTCTCCCCCAGAGGACCCAAAGACCAATACCAATGTCTAATTAAAAGGATTCCCCCAAATGCCATGTTCTATTATTTGACATTTTGTTGAATAAGATCTGTGTCCGTCACTTTTCATACATGAATGTAATGCACAATCACAGTAGTCCCAATTACAAGCTCAACCCTTCAGTGAGCAACTATGTATCTTACCACCACCATAACCACACAAGGAAATCAGAGAAGCAGAAAAATGTCTTCATCACCTGAGTGTGTTTTACACGTTCTTTAATTCACATGCTTAATAAATAGGTTATTGAAAGTTACACAGTAGTTGTCTGAAACTGATACAAAAAATATAGAGCCAAACAATATAGTTGTCCTCTCTGTGAAATGTGAGGCAATGAACACGTCACACAGACTAAGTAAACATGCAAATAAAAATGCAAATAAAACATGCAAATAAAAATGATGAAAGTCTAACTAAAGGTTACAAGATTTTGCAAGAATTTTGGTAGTCATACAGACTGCCAACAAACACATGAAAGAATGCTCAACATCATTAATCATTAGGGAAATGCAAATCAAAACTACGATGAGATATCATCTCACACCAGTCAGAATGGCCATCATCAAAATATCTACAAACAATAAATGCTGAAGAGGGTGTGGAGAAAAGGGAACCCTCTTGCACTGCTGGTGGGAATGTAAATTGATACAGCCACTATGGAGAACAGTATGGAGGTTCCTTAAAAAACTACAAATAGAACTACCATATGACCCAGCAATCCCACTACTGGGCATATACCCTGAGAAAACCATATTTCAAAAAGAGTCATGTACCAAAATGTTCATTGCAGCTCTATTTACAATAGCCCGGAGATGGAAACAACCTAAGTGTCCATCATCGGATGAATGGATAAAGAAGATGTGGCACATATATACAATGGAATATTACTCACCATAAAAAGAAACGAAATTGAGCTATTTGTAGTGAGGTGGATAGACCTAGAGTCTGTCATACAGAGTGAAGTAAGTCAGAAAGAGAGAGACAAATACCGTATGCTAACACATATATATGGAATTTAAGGGAAAAAAATGTCATGAAGAACCTGGGGTAAAACAGGAATAAAGACACAGACCTACTAGAGAATGGACTTGAGGATATGGGGAGGGGGAAGGGTAAGCTGTGACAAAGCGCGAGAGAGGCATGAACATATATACACTACCAAACATATGGTAGATAGCTAGTGGGAAGCAGCTGCATAGCACAGGGAGATTAGCTCCGTGCTTTGTGACCGCCTGGAGGGGTGGGATAGGGATGGGGGCAGGGAGGGAGATGCAAGAGGGAAGAGATATGGGAACATATGTATATATATAACTGATTCATTTTGTTGTAAAGCAGAAACTAACACACCATTGTAAAGCAATTATACTCCAATAAAGATGCTAAAAAAAAAAAAGAATTTTGGTAGTAACCTTGGGATTTAGGGACACATTGCTTTTAAAAAGTTTCACTCATATACTGTACATAGCATGTCTGACTGCTTACTTTATGCCAGTCACTAGCCTCCGTGTTATAGGACGATGATTATCACCCTGTCTCCTGAGTCAGAGTCTGCCTTTTGTAAAATCGTCCCAGGGAATTCTGATGGTTTATCAGCTTTGCGAACCACTGATATTATAGATACAGAAGGATAAGGCATTCACTGTTCCTGTTCTTGAATAGCTTATAATCTAGTTGGGGACACAATAGACATCAATGCAAAGTGACAGAGAGTAGTCAACATCAGTATGTTATTTGAAGCATGTGGTAGGAATTCATAAAATGGAAAAGTCAAGTTGGCCCAGAATCAAGGAGATAGAACTCTGATTGGACTTTAGAGAGTGGACAGTCTGAGTTGATCAAATAATATCGGCCAAGAAGCAAAGGCAGAGACCATATGTTGAGGAGACTGAAGACATCATAGAGATCTCATGTGAGGTGCTGCATTACAATTTATTGAATCTGTTGAGACAAATCATAGAAGCTTGGAGGCGTGTAGATTCAGGGGACCCGGGATAAGTCATAATGATGCTTCAGACAAGATAATTTTCAGATTCTCTATAAATAGCAAAGTCATATCTTAAGGCCACGTGAAATAGCAAGATCCTCCAAGATACGTAAAGGGCCCTGGAGGCAGGAAAAATATAATCATAGTAATCAACACGTGCTGTGTGCCTTCCCACTGCTAGGAATTATATACTTCACAGTGTTCTTTCGTCCTCCCAACAACCCTACCGGAAAAAACTGTTATGATCATCCCTGTTTTGCAGGTGTCAAAATTGAGCTCCAGAGAGGTTGTGCAACATATCCAAGAGAACACAGCTAGTAAGTGGGATCGAAATCTGGTCTGATTCTCTCAGTGAAGCTCTTTAAGCCCTCTCCTCTGTCACTGCCTTAGGTGGCCACAGGCCCTTATCAAGACAGAACTGTGCAACAGATGAAGACAAATATCATATATCGCTTATATGTGGAATGGAAAAAAATGATGCAAAGGAACTTACTTACAAAACAGAAACAGACTCACAGACATAGAAAACAAACTTATGGTTACCAAAGGGGAAAAGGGGGGAGCAATAAGTTAGGAGTTTGGGATTACAATATACACACTACTATATATAAAATAGGTAAACAACAAGGACCTACTGTATAGCACAGGGAACTCTACTCAATATTTTATAATAACCTATAGTGGAAAATAATCTAAAAATTATATGTATATATATATTCGTATATATATATTCATATATATGAATCACTTTGCTGTATACCTGAAACTAACACAACATTGAATCAACTATATTTCAATATACATGTATATTTTTTAAAAGACAGAACTGGGCTTCCCTGGTGGCGCAGTGGTTGAGAATCTGCCTGCCAACGCAGGGCACATGGGTTCGAGCCCTGGTCCGGGAAGATCCCACATGCCGCGGAGCAGCTGGCCCCATGAGCCACAATTACTGAGCCTGCGTGTCTGGAGCCTGTGCTCCGCAACAAGAGAGGCCGCGATAGTGAGAGGCCCACGTACCGCGATGAGGAGTGGCCCCCACTTGCCGCAACTAGAGAAAGCCCTCACACAGAAACGAAGACCCAACACAGTCAAAAATAAATAGAAATAAATAAATAAAAGACAGAACCGTGCATGGGTAGAAGTCAGTAAAGTGGGCCAGGCCAGCAGGCCCCATTCACGTGACCATCCCCTTGCTTCTTCACCACCTGAAAATACAATATTTCTGTGCCCGGTAACAGGGCATAGGGCCCTCTTCCTCAGATCAGAAGGAGAGCAGTGTGGTGAAGGGATTTGGGTCCCACTGCCCTGGGAATTGCAGAGCGCCTGGTAAGTGTGAACTCTGCCCCAGGCAGTGTTTATGGTGGCGGGGTCTGATGAGGGGCTACTGAGCCGTGGGGTCAGCAGATGGAAGCTGCGGGGGACAGTGTTGCCCCGTCTCATGAATCCCCGAGCACTGCCCTGCCTGCTAGAGCCGCTGATTGCTGCCCTTTCTCCACTGGTAGTAAAACAGTCACTAACCTGGTTGCTCTCCCTAATACCTCCTGTCATCTGGAGCAGTGACCTAGTCAACCCCCAGCCTGGAAAGGCCCCAGGAGGTGGGGACAGCGCGGGCTGCAGCTGCCGCGACGCCTGGGGGAGCTGTAGAGGGGGAGGACACTGCCACCCGCAGCCGCGCGGCGCTCACTGCAGCCCCGACAGCGGCCAAGCCCGGCCAAGCCGGGCGCAGTCGGCTGAGGCAGAGGCAGGAAAGGAAACATGTTCCCAGCTTGCCCTTGCCTCTGGGTCCTCGTGGTCCTGGGCTCCAGCTGGGCTGGCTGGGGGAGCCTAGGGGCTGAAGCAGCGCGGCTAAGGCAGTTCTACGTGGCTGCTCAGAGCATCAGCTGGAACTATCGCCCCGAGTCCACATACCTTAGGTAAGGCAGGCATGGCGACCGGTGGGCTTCTCCAGGGAGGACAATCTATTTCTTTTAGAGAGCATTCCCTTTGCAATTGCATTGCTTTTTTTTTTTTTTTTTTTTACTTCAGGTAGGTAAATACAATTAATAGAAGAGCATAACGAATAAATTAAGCTTGGTGTATGCTCATTTTGCCTCCAATAATACAAGTTTATCATTCTGAGGATATAGAAAATAGTGTTTGGCTAGATGCTGTTTCAAGTTTGCTGTTAATACAGTTTTGTTAGTATGATTGATAGTTGATTTAATATATTGATTGATTCAAAAGCACCAGGTACCTACCTCTTCACTCCTGTTCCAGATTTTTAGTAGTCTAGTATTTTATTAAACTTCTAGTTACATATGATTTATTCCATGCCCACATAACTTCATCTTCTAAAACTAAAGGTGTACACTGTATACTTTATTATAAGCAGGTTATTCGATAACAACTGCCATAATTTTGTTGTTTTCTTATAAATGACTTTCAAAACATCATCAGTTCATAAAAATGCAACATTGTTGTTCTTGTTCTTTTTTCTGCTTCGTGTGACTCTTCATTTTTCTCTCATTCTTAATCACTCCCTGGGATATGGTCTACTCTGGCTATTTTGATAGAGTCACTATTAAAAGGCATATGTGACTTAGAGGGGGGTTAAATAATAAAACTGTATTTGAGTTGCAAACTATTTTTCCTAATTGAAAGGTTAAAAATAAGACTTCACAGAAATTAAACAAATCATAGGTTCTACTCAATATTTCCAGTTAGTTATGTTTTTATTTCTTTTAATGGTAAACCTCTTAGTGTGACTTAAGTTTTTTTGTAACTTAACATCACAGTTTAAGCAATTGTGAAAGATGTGTTCCTCTTTTACAGTTTCGAAACCAAAGCAATCTGCCAAGAAGATATTGTGATGTTTTAAGCCTTTTAGTGTATAACATTACCCTTTCAAAACCTTTTCTTTGTAATTGGGTTATTTTGGAGGGCATTGCCTCTTGGTCTTATAATAATAAGAAGTCCCTCTTTTTTCTTGTACAAAAAAGGAGGACTTCTTATTTAAATATTGTACATTTAAATACATTTAAAATATTGTATTTCAAGGTGATAATCTAGGTCACACCCACACCCTTAGAGAACTGCTGCTAACTGAAACCCCAAAGGAAGTAGCAGTCTTTCCAACATTAATTGTCCTGCTCTTGGGTAGAACACTAACTTGGTCGCTGGCTTTCCTGTGTCACACTGTGCTTATGCTTTGGAGTTTGTTCTTTCTTCTGTAATTAACAACAAGAATAACAAGCAGAATTTTGGAGGCAGAATCACATAGGGCAAAACCCTGATTCATATGGTGAATTCACATAGGAAGCCATGATTGGTCATCCTATCCTCTCTGTGGCTGAGTTTCCAGAATTCTGGGAAGAGTTGTTCCTCTGGTATTAATTACTGAGTCAAAACCATACAGTGATAATCCAGACCAACTGTCCATATTTTTGAACCTCAAATCATGTCATTTCTTTCTAGTACTTTTATGTGAAAAGTCTAACCTTGTATCTGGCTGCTTAAACTAAGAACTTGTTCTAAATTGTCCTACATCTAGAGCTAATGATACTCACTATAAAGAAATCAACATAGACAACTCCATCCTTTGCTAAAGTGTATTTTAGCACAAAGCAAAGATCTTTCCTTATTTCATGTAATATTGGCAGGACAGTGCCTTTTAGAGGTGAAATATATCTTTTATTCTTGCTCTGGGGCTGAAGTGAATGTTTTTGAAAATTTCCCTAAGGAAACGTGTTCAATCACATGTATATAGTAACAGATATTGAAAAAAATACATATGTATTTTTTCTCATGTTCTAGCTTTATATGATTTTATTATGAATAAATCATCCTTAAATAGTCCTCATAAATGGAAAATTCATCATGCATATTGTTTGAATTCATGTCATCTTTAACTTTCAGACAAATTATTTTCCAATAGCAATTCAATTGTTCAAATTAAAATAAATATACCTCAGTATGCACACATAATATACACAGGGAAACATATTAGGAAACACACCTCTATTAAAATTACTCCACATAAAAGACTAATTTTTCTTAGTAAAGATTTTATACTGTCACCTATACTCTTGTATTTAAAGATCTAAGGTTAGGGACGGGAGCTATGTTTCAATTGTACATAAAACTAAACACACAAAATTACCACCACAGATAAATAAAAATGGACCTCCACATTAGGGACACAAACTAACATACAGAATCCTAGGGTTCTTGGGCTCTAAAAACTCTATGAGGTTGTTTAATTCATTTTCAACTTTCATGTTTTAACTTCTTACTTTTCCCCACACCCAAAGCACCAATACCCCTAGCAAATAGTTGTCTAGTTTCTACTTGAATGCTTCCAGTGACTGAGAACCCACCGCCTTCAATAGCTTGCCATTCCAACAATACTTACTCATGCCTCCTTTAATTCTCTTTCCAAATATGAACACAGTTCTTGTATCTTACATTTTAAAATTATGAGAATGACTATAATTACAGATTTTTCTGCTCACCGGGAAAACCTAAAAGCTCAAATCCAATTTTCATTATATTTTAAAAATACCACTAGCTAACACGCATTGAATATTTACAATGTGCCAGCTCTAAACCTTTTGTAGGTATTAACTTATTTAAAACTTGTAACAGTTCTGTGAGGGAGATTTTACTATTCGTCCCAGCTCACAATGATAGAAACAGAGGCACAAATTGATTAAATAAACTTTTCAAGGTTATATAGTTAACAAGGGGTAGACACAGGATTCAAACCCAGACACTCTGAATCTACAACCAGTTCTCTTAGCTTCTGTGCTACATAGACATCATGGCAAATGTGATTAGTATCCCTCTCTGTTACGCCCTAATTATAGTGGGGCCACTCTCTGGATTAGGAAGCATAACAGAGCCAATATGGGCAACTGGTTTAGACATTGGTAAGAAATTTCCCCTAATTATCTTTCCTTTATCTTTGAGTTTAAGACAAGGATAGGAGTCATGTGCCCATCTTTAGAGACACTGAAGAAAAAGATGGGAAAGTATCCCAGTACTCTCCCTGCTGCCCTCTCTCTGAATTTTTAACCATGAAAACAGTCATCCCTTGGTATCTGTGGATATGGAACCCACAGATACAGAGGGATAACTGTACTAGTCTGTTTTATATAAGGGACTTGAACATCTACAGATTTTGGCTCCAGGGTCATCCTGAACCAACCTCCCACAGATACCAAGGGATGACTGTCCAATGGTTTTTGAGTCCTGGCTTTGCCATTATCAACTGATTCTCCTTGGGCAAGTTACTTAAACTTTCTGAGACTTAGTTTTTTCATTTGTTTGTTTCCTATATGAATCTCAGGGTCTTGACTCCATTAGCTATCTTCAACTTCTCAGCGAGAAATAGAGTCCACCAAATCAATTGTTCTTTACAATGTTCCCCAGTCACATAAGACTGTATTTGACTGATGAGTTGAAAAACAGCTCACATATTTATTCATAAAGGATTTGGTCATGTCTTTAATCGTTTAAAATCTAAGCCTAAAGTTTGGGTTCACCCTATCATCTTGGGTTCTATTTTAGAAAATTGATTCTGAGTAACAGGATTGGTTAGGGAAGACTAAATTTGTGAAAGAATGGTTATCACAACAGAATATTCTTGAAGACACCAATAATTATTTTATTAACTTCGCTTACTGTTCATATTTATAAGACCTTGGGCTTCTGAACTGCAGTTAAAAATACTGTTATTTCTAGTAAAAGTCTGAGGACATGAGAGATATATTTTGTTGTAATGTGCGAAGTAGATGTCATGTAAGCCTTTCAAATTTATTTTATTTCCAGTTCGAATACTTCTGCAACCTCCTTTAAGAAAATTGTCTACAGAGAGTATGAAGCATATTTTCAGAAAGAAAAACCACGATCCACAACTTCAGGTAAGCCTGAAATATATTTTTCAATTTTAAAGATAAATCTCTATGGATAACTTGATATTCATATATATCTAAAATATTCACTTAGTGATATTTTATAGAAATGTGTGTTTTTGTTATTTTGGCTAGATAATTGGTAGAGCTCTTATTCATAGTATTGAGAATTGAGAAAAGCAAAGCATTAAGCCAAACTAGGGGCCCCTCTGAGCATGGGGCCCTGTGCAATTTCATGGGTCTCATGCCCATGAAGCCAGCTGTTTTTAACTGTGATTAAAAAAAAAACTAAACAAAACTTCTAAGTGTTTGAATTTTTATTCACTCATCTAACGAACTATTATTGAACACCTGCTGTGGGTGCTAAATTGAACTAGGCACTATGGATGCCACGCTGGACAAGAGAGACACATCTCCTGCCTTCCTGGAGCTTATGGTCTAGTTTAATGAGCACAGATGAGTCTTAGCAAATGATCATTTGCTGGGTCCCAAGACTCATTTAAAGGAACTGTATATGGCTGATTCTTTTGCATCTATCTTTCCCATCTCTTCTGTTTTATTTAGTGTGATGTATATAACAGCTATAATTTTTAGAGAAAAAATCTCCTCTTTTTTTCCTAACCTCTTTTTTAATTAAGGACAGTAGGCTGAATGGGTTTCTGGGATCGTAAATATGGTAACATAGTTCACAGAACTGATAAAGGCCATTAAGAGAGAACTTCCTCCAGTTAGGTCCCCTAGTCAGTAATTCACTCATCCTTCCCCCCAACCAGGTGAAGACCTGTCATCTTCCCCAGACTCGTCCTTCTATCTCTTTTATTCATTCTATCTTGTTCTGCCTCCTCCTCAGATCTCCCTTTATCTTCAATCTTTCCTTAAATGGAGACTTCCCTTCCGTCAAAAATCCTCAACAATAAAACAGAACACAACTTATGTTCAAATTAACATCCGGTCTCAAAAAAAGTCTCCCCTTGACTCTGTCTGCCTTTTCTCCCCTTTCCTTCACTACCAATTTCCTGTGTGATTGGTATATTTCATTCTCTATCATATCAAATTACTCTCCAAAAAGGGGCCCCATGACCTCTTAGATGCCAGACCAATGGTTTCTTTCCAGTTATTTTCCCACTTGATATTACTAGGACATGTAATGCTCCCCCTTCTTGAAACTCTCTCTTTACCTTGTTTCCCTGGTGCCACTTCCCCTGCTAACGGAGATGGAATGGAAATGAATGGAAGGTGAGGAAATGTAAGTAGGAGGAACTTACATAGATAACTCTTTCCTGAAACTTGGCTCCAAATGGGAGGAGAAATAGGGTAGTTCTGGGAGGGAATGAGGGGTTTAAGGATATTTTAAGAGTTTTATTTAAAAAAGAAGGACAGTGACTTAAAATAATCTAAGTGCTCAAGGGAAGAATCCAAGAGAAAAGGAGAGGATAAAAACATCTGAGGGAGAATAACTGATGGAGCCAGACACAGAAGAAACAGGAAGTGATGTGATTCAAAGCTGGGTTGGATCAGCCTGAGGTGGAAGAGATACTAACCTTCATGGGGGGCTGGGTGGGGAGCCTGGCAAGGGACCAGGTGAGTAACCTTTTATTAATAAGATTACTAATAAAATTACGTTTGTCATTTTGGTCAGGAAATTAAAGGATCTCCTGTCCTCTACAGACTCTGTAGTCTATTCATTTTTATAGATCCAGCTTCAAGCTTAGTATGTACAGTAGATATTTAAGAACTATTTAATTAAGTTAAGTTGTGAGTGGGTAAAGGGAAGACGAGTTGGGAAACACATTCATTAGGCCTGGGAAAAGAGGAATTGGGCAGAGATTCAGAGCTCTCCTTTTTGTGACTTTTGCCAAGTTCACTGAATCTGAATGTGCTGTGTCAGCCATTGTGCCGAGTGCAGTAAGGGATAGAAGGACCAGTGCCAGCCTGCAGACTGCCTTTTAGGTCAGGTGTCCCCAACCCCCAGGCCACAGACTGGTACCAGTCTGTGGCCTGTTAGGAACCGGGCCGCACAGCAAGAGGTGAGCAGGGAGCCAGAGAAGTTTCATCTGTATTTACAGCCGCTCCCCATTGCTCACATTACCGCCTGAGCTCCGCCTCCTGTCAGATCATTAGATTCTCATAGGAGCGCGAACCCTACTGTGAACTGCGCACGCGAGGGATCTAGGTTGCGCGCTGCTTATGAGAATCTAATGCCCGATGATCCGAGGCGGAGCTGAGGCAGTGATGCTAGCACTGGGGAGTGGCTGCAAATACCGATTATCATTAGCAGAGAGGTCTGACTGCCCAGAGACCATAATAAATCAATTTCCTGCAGACTCATATCAAAACCCTATCAGTGAGTGGCAAGTGACAATTAAGCTGCCTCTTACGAAGTAGACCGGACATAAGCGGCACACTTCGGGTGTCACTGTCTCCCAACTCCCCCAGATGGGACCATCTAGTTGCAGGAAAACAAGTGCTGGGCTCCCACTGATTCTGCATTATGGTGAGTTGTATAATTATATATTTCAGTGTAATGATAATAGAAATAAAGTGCATGATAAACGCAATGCGCTTGAATCATCCCCAAACCATCCCCTGCCCTGGTCCGTGGAAAAACTGTCTTCCACGAAACCGGTCCCTGGTGCCAAAATGGTTGGGGACTGCTGTTTTAGGTGATACAGAGGCATCAATCATTTTTTAAAATTAATTTTTATTGGCGTATGGTTGCTTTACAGTGTTGTGTTAGCCTCCACTGCACGACAGAATGAATCAGCCATACACATACAGATAGCCCCTCCCTTTTGGACTTCCCTCCCATTTAGGTTACCACAGTTTATTAGGTAGAGTTCCCTGTGCTCATTTTTGAAGAGGAGAAGACTGTGACCAAAATCCTTGGAGCTGATTAATTTTGTAGTGATTTCCTGATTCAACTTCATAAGTTAGAAGTAGACCTTGACAGTTGATTTATGTTTAAGCCTGGTACACTTAAAAGATTACCTTTGTCAACCCCAGTGTATCTCATCACATATTTGTTTTATGTGAACTCTGAGGCATTTTAACATTCATTTTCATGCAACCTCTTCCTGAACTCCCAAAGTTGCTTAATTATGAACCTTGGAGCACAGGGGTGGTGTCTTATTCATCTCTGTAACCCTATAATAATTGATACTAGGAGGCAAACCTGATGTAAAGGAAAAGTCTCAGATTTTTAATAAGATCTGGTGTGAACACTGCCACTGACTATGTGGCCTTCCCCATTCCATTGCCTAGTTCTGTGTTCTTTGTACCTTTTGCTTATTTCCTGCTCCACCCATCTGGTGGGTATGATTCTAGCCATGTGCCCCATTTCTCCAGCATGAGCCCAGAAGTTATTGTAATTACAGGTGGGGCTAAGGCTACAGGACTGGAGGTCTGATGAGACACCTGTCCAGTGAGGTTTGTGGACATGTGGACAGGTGGAGGGGCCAGGCTCATTTTCAGAAATCCTGTCTTGGGCTCTAAAATGGCTAGTTTTGAGTCTCTGTGTATTTTCCAGGAAGATTATGAAATGTTTGGCCCCAAAGGGGTTTTATATTAACAGCAAAAATGGGCCGCCCTGTATCCTGCAACACATTTTTCACCAGAGAGCAGGGGATTGCCTTAGCTGACCTCCTGTAGTCCTTTCCAACTCCCAAACTGCAAGAAATTGGGCACATGCTGTGCTAACTTCCCAGGGTCTCAAGATAGGCTACTCCTTCCCCCAATTTGGCTTTGGGCACTGAGGAGAGGGTGGAAAAGGTCTTAGGCCATCTGGCTAATGGAGGAACTAAACAGCAGCTCAAACAACGTTCAGCCATGTGTTTGCCTACATGCATGAAGGTATTTGGTTTGTATTTATAAGAACATCCCTTTGTTTTGCTTTAATTCTGAAGAAGCAGATAGGGAGGCTAAATAAATATTGCAAAGAACTCATTGCAGTAAGAGGTTAAATCACTTAGAAGACTTATTCTGGGCATCTGGCATTTGCAGCCATGTGATGCCAACAAACAAATCAACCGAGCAAGGCAACCACGGCAACGAAATGCAGTGGACAACGTGACAGCAGTCAGCACCTGATTGGGCTCAGGGGCATTCTGGGCCGTGGGAGTAGCCAGTGGGGACTTCTGCTGGGAGCTAGGACTGAGGGTAGCAGCCAGAAGAGAGGGGTCAGCCAGTGGAGTCAGATGTGGCCAGGAGTCAAAAATGGTGTGGATGTTGGGACTGTTCCAGGAAAGTGGGGGATCTGACCCGCCCTGCAGAAGGTGCTAGAGAAAGCTTTGCTTCAAGAGTCCAGAGAACTGAGTTCTACACCCAGCAATGCCACCCAGTCACTCTCCGCACCCACTTCCCAGGCTTTGTAACCATCTCTATAATGAGGATTAAACTATGTGGCCTCCATGGTCCTGTGCAGAACTAACATAAGAACACACAAACAAAAAGCTTCAGGCACAAGGTCAATATAAACTCTAGGACTGGAGTTCAGTGAAAGGAATAAGTGGGTGGAAAGATAGGAGTTGGGGAAAGATAGGACCTCTATCTCAGAGATCACATTTTATCAATGCTAATAGGAAATTAGTTTTCTATTGCTGTAACACATTACCACAAACTTAGGGGCATAAAACAACACAAATGTATTATCTTAGAGCTCTTGAGGCCAGAAGTCCAAAATGAGTTTCACTGGGTTAAAATCAAGGTGTTCGTAGAGCTCTATTCCTTCTAGAGGCTCTAGGGGAGAATCGTTTCCTTGCCTTTTCCAGTTATTAGAAGCCACCTGCACTCATGGGCTCATGGCCCCTTCCTCCGTCTTCAAAGCCAGCAGGTAGCATCTTCCAATTGCTAACTCAGATACTCCTGCATCCCTTTTATGAGAGATTTTATGATTACATTGGGTCCACCTGGATAATCCAGGAAACTCTCCCCGTCTCAACATCTTTAACTTAATCACACCCACAGAATCCATTTTGCCATATAAGGTAGCATATCCATGGGTCCCAGGGATTAAGTCAGGGACATCTCTGGGAGGCCATTATCCTGCCTACCACACCCACCAAACAAAACCCTCCCACGACATCCTCCATTTCAGAGAATGGCACCCTCATCCACCCAGCCCTCCAAGCCAGAACCTCACCAGCCATCCATGGCAACTTGATCTCCCTCATCCTCCACTCCATGTTCAACCCATCAAGTCCTGACAATTTGATTTCCTAAATAGCTCTCTAATACGTTCTCTCCTTATTATCTCCATTGCCCTAACCTTAAACTAGGCCAAGTCACCAACATTTCTCTCCTGGAGCCTTCTATCTATTCTCCCAACATTCACTCTGGTTTCTCCACACTCCACACTCCACAAATGCAGCCAGAGGTTTAAAAACCAATATGTGGTTCATGTCACATCCCTGCTTCCAGATACTCTTAGGTTAAAACACAAAAGTCTAAGAGGCCTACAAGGCCCTATGTGACTGGACCTCTGATCATGCCTTTGGCTTCACTTTCTGCCTATCTCTCTTACCTACTAAGCTCTAACTTCCCATGGCTGTCAGTTCTCTGAATATGCCAAGTTTTCTGGCACCTCAGGGCCTTCGCACATGCTAATCCCACTCCCTGAAATGCCCTTGTGTATCCCTTTGCCTCTTTGCCTTTGGACTTCAGTTAATGCATCACCTCCTCAGGGAAGCATTTCCCAACCCTGATTACCTCCCCGCTTCTAAGATTAGACTAGATGCTTCTGTCAAATGCTCTTAAGAGAATCCTGTACTTTTCTTTCGTAATATGAACCACAGTTTGTAATTCAATATTTGTGTGATCATTTGTTAAAATCTGTCTTTCCTTCTATTTTCTAAGCTCTATGAAGGCAGGGGGTACATCTATTTTACTCACCATTGCAATTCTAACACCTAGGATAATGTGAGCACTCAATATTTGTTGAATGAATGAATAACTACAAGGTGGGGGGCTGCAATACCAAGAGGTGGCTAAAAGCTCAGTATCTAGAATCACACAGATTTAAGTTTAAATCATGGATCTGCCTCTAATTAGCTGTATAATATTGGGCAAGATATTTAAATTCTCTGAGGCTCAGTTTCCTCATCTATAAAATAAAGATCTTACTATCTACCTTAAAGATGTATTGGGAGGTTTAATGTAAGGACTTAGAGTGCTCAGATATATCAAGAGGGACGTTTATAATTATCGCCACTGCAAACAAATGCCAGTTGAACTCCATGACTACTGTAACTTCCCTTTCCTGCTCCTGTGATTCCTAATGGGCAGAAACCAACCCCATGAGAGCTTATGGATGGCTTGGAAGTGAGAACAGTCAATTGTCTGGAAGAGAGCTTTTGGTGACAGGTTCTCAAGCTTTAGAGGACATCAGAATTATTCAGGAGTACACATCTAAAATGCAGGTTCCCAAACCCCACCTCCAGAGACTCAGGTTCATTGAGGCTGAGATAGTATTTACTTGGGAGTCTGCCTTTTAGTTAGACCCTCACTGATTCTGATGCAGAGCATCCAAGGACTACACTTTGGGAAATTCTAATATATGATTCTTCAAAAACCTTACTCAAATATCAACTCTTCCCTTAACTCTGCAGACAGAACTGGTCCTTCATCCTCTCTGCTCCCGTAGCACCTGGCCCATATCTCAGCAGTAGCTCCTACCGAATGTCTATCTCTAAACGAGCTTGTGATCTCCTTAAGGACAGGGACGATGCCTTATTTATCCATGTGGCCCCAGAGCCTAGCACAGTGCCTGGGATGTAGTAAGTGAAACCTCACTCTTGACTTCTGCACCCTAACCTGCTCAACCCGCTGTGTCCCCATCAAAGTAACTGATAACATTATTTATCCAGTTGCTCAGATCAAAAACCTTGGTGTCATCCTTGACTTCTCTCTCTCAAGTGCCACATCCAACTCCTCAGCAAATTTGCTGGCTCTACTGTTGAAATGTCCAGAATCCAACCTCGTCTCCCCACTTCATTGCTACACATGCTGGCCCAATACACTGTTGTCTCTCGTTTACACCACCTGTTCTGCTTCCACTCTTGTCACTACACAGAATATTTTGTACACAGCAGCTAGGATGAACTTTAAAAAATTATTTATTTATTTATACAGCCGGTTCTTATTAGTTATCTATTTTATACATATTAGTGTATATATGTCAATCTCAATCTAATTCATCACACACACACACACACACACACACACACATACACACACACACACACACCTGCTTTCCCCCCTTGTTGTCCATATGTTTGTTCTCTACATCCGTGTCTCTATTTCTGCCCTGCCAACTGGTTCATCGGTACCGTTTTTCTAGATTCCACATATATGCATTAATATATGATATTTGTTTTTCTCTTTCTGCCTTACTCTGTATGACAGTCTCTAGGTCCATCCATGTCTCTACAAATGACCCAATTTCATTCCTTTTTGGGGCTGAGTAATAGTCCATTGTATATATGTACCACATCTTCTTTATCCATTCATCTGTCAATGGACATTTAGGTTGCTTCCATGTCCTGGCTATTGTAAATAGTGCTGCAATGAACATTGGGGTGCATGTGTCTATTTGAATTATGCATTTCCCTGGGCATATGCCCAGTAGATTGAACTTTTAAAACATATCAGACCATGTCTCTCTGTTGCACAAAGCTCCAGTGATTTCCCATTTCACTTAGAAGAAAATCCAGAGTCCTTACCATGGCCCATAGAGGGTGATCTGCCCCCTCCACCCCCAACTTTTCTCACTCTGGCCACACTGTTTGCCTGACTGTTCTTTGGATACATCAAGCTCCTGCCTCAGGGATTTTGAATTTGCCTCAGGACCAGAGAACAGTCTGATCTGCTCCCTGACTTCATTTAGGTCTCTGAGGTCTCCCCTTCAGAGAGATCTAAAGTAGCCAGTCACCCTTCTTACATTACCCTGTATAAATGAAAATGAACATCTTTCTTGACCCAAGATGGTAGTCTCCCCAGGAATGACAGTGGATCAGAATGGGGTAGACATGGTCAGAACTATTTCTTCTACTCTCTTAACTAGCTTTGGGCCCAAGCCAAGTGTTTCTACCTTCCCATCCTTATCTGCCTGCGTGTAATATAGAGTTAATGAGCTGGCAAAGCCTTCTAGATTGAAGATAAACAGGTCAACCTCAGGACTGAGAGGAATGACGGCAATCACCCGTGGGGTTTTCTTTATGTTTTTCTTGCTTAGCAGCTCTGTCTTGGTAATCCTGAACACAGACATATTTTAAATCCTTGTTTTCATAGGACTTCTCGGGCCTACTTTATACGCTGAAGTTGGAGACATCATGAAAGTTCACTTTAAGAATAAGGCAGACAAGCCCTTAAGCATCCATCCTCAAGGAATTAAGTACAGTAAATTCTCAGAAGGTAAGAGGAATTTAACATCCCTCTGACAAGGGAAAACTTACAACTCTTTACCACCTGTGTCAAACATTTTAAACCATATTGTTGACCAAGTTAGAGAAATCTCCTTTCCTGCAACTGGTAATTATAAAAGTTGCTGCCTTCATAGATTTCAGAGAGGAAAATGAAAAAGTTCTGGGGTCATCTGGACCTCAGATTTTTGGTAGGTTCTTGATTTTTAATAGTTGGATGGGCAAGTTACCTAATCTTTATGAACTCCAATATGTTCATATGTACATATATTGCAAGAGGGGTTAAGGCAGGGGTCTACATACTTTTCTGTGAAGAGCCAGTAAATGTTTTGGGCTTTGTGAGCTATGGAATCTCTGTTGCAACTACTCAACTCTACTCTTTAGTACAAAAGGAGCCATAGACGATATGTAAATGGATGCACACGGCTGTGTCCCAATAAAACTTTATTTACAAAAACAGGCAGCTGACTGGATTTGGCTCATGAGACATAGTTCGAAATAGCAACATGGGGCTGGCCTGGCACACAGATGGCACTTAATAAGTGATATTTGGTGGTGACGGTGGCAGTAGTAGTAGTAAAATGTTGGACATACTGAAGTACTTAAGAACATAAGCTTTGAAGGCAGACTTAAATTCAAATTCCAGCTTTACAATTTCTGGTTCTATGACCTTAGCATCTCTGAGCCTTAGTTTTCTCATCTATAAAATGAGAACGATTATAATTTTAACCCTTCATAAGATTACTTTGAGGATCAAATGAGATCACTTAAGGTAACAAACTAAACATGGTGCCTGGAACCTGGTAAGCCCTCAATAAATAATGATAATGATGATGATGATAACAATGATGGTGAAGATCATGAAGATGGTGGTGATAAAAGCCACAGGATGGTAAGTACCCACGTTGATATTGTTCTGATTATTTCCATTATGTTGATGGTCAGACCACATTAAGCAGAGTTCTGCTAGGAACTGATATAAGAAAATTATCCATATTGTAATAGATATTGGTATAATAACGTTTAAAAATAAATTTTAACCCTTCATGATTCACAAATCTTCTTTTTCCCATGTGTTCCAGCCATTATACCTTTGAAGAGAGGAACTGGGTAGGAGAGTGGTTTACAATGTAGGTTCTGGAACTAGACATCTGGTGCAAATCCTGGCTGAGACACTTATTAGCTGTGTGACTTTTGAAAAGTTACTTAACCTCTCTGTGCCTCATCTTTCTCATCTATAAAATGGGGATAGTAATTACACTTACCTCATATAGGTTTGTTGTCATGAAAGATTAGAACAATGCGTGACATATAATAAGCACTTGATAAATATTAGCTATGATGGTAAAGGTAATTCTTCAATCAAAATGTGTTCAAATTCTAATGTTATATGTCAATTATATCTCAATTAAAAATTTTAAAATATGCTCAAATAATTTAATATTTATTTGACAATACAGGGACTAGAAAGTGACTTTTATATTTATTGTTTCCTATGTAAATTGTTATCAAACTCATTCTGACAACATATAAATGACTGATAATAAGTCAATGAACTAACCTCCCCAGGACTATTAGTATTATCACTCAATATTTGGCTTGAGGAAAAACAATGAAGCATTAACTGTAATTTCAGGCATCTTAAAAAGGCACTTTGGCAAGACTCTGGGTGAGATAGCATGCAATGGCATAGTGACATAGTGAAGAATCACCTACTTATAAGGATTCCAGATGACTGCATCAGGAATTCAGCAACACAATGCACAAGGGGAGAACCCTCAGAATGTCCCATGCAGGTTCTCTTTCAGGTGTGGGAGGAGGTAAGCGTTGTGGACTTTGTATTCTAGCTAAGCTGTTTGCACAGGGAATGAACCTTGCAACAGTATCCCCCTTCCTTTACTGTTTATTTGTCCCTACACTCCCCTATGGCCAGAATCACTTGTGAGCAATTGTTTAAAATGCTCCCACCACTTCCATTGGTCACTTGGTTATTGCCCCTGGTTTCATGAGTCTGAGAAAGGTAAGCACAGATTGATGGGGAAAGTCAAATGTTATCTTAGAAATGAGATGCAAATCTAGTAAACAGCTAAAAAGTGTCCTTTGCGGTGAAAAATAAAAATAAAAAATAAGACAAGGCTTCTATTCATTTTATCATGCCCTCTCTGAGAATAAAACATCTCCTCCTCCTTCATGTCTGACACTCACCCTCACCCATAGCCTCCTTCTATGGTTTGAACTATTTTTTCAGGAGTGGAAATAAATTAACTACATGCTGAGTCAGCTACAAGAGAATCCAGATTCCTTTATCTCAGAGGTAGATATTTGAGAGATGAATGGTGAGAGGTTGAAACAATATAAGTGTCTTGAGAGCAGACTCAATTCTTGCCTGTGTGGCTGCTTGATCTAATCAGTGAATGATCCAACCTAGACAGCAATCTTCCTTATCTGGGAATTAATCCTTGAGCCCCACTAAAGATTTGGAGACCTACTGTCATCAGCTAGAAGAAAAAGGTAGCCATGGAAAGAATGCTGGCTTTAGAGCCAGAATGACCTGGGTTTGAACCCTAAGTTTACCTAGAACATTTCCTTTATCTCTAACTCTCGGTTTTATATCTATAAAATGGGGATAGCAATTCCTCCCATCTAAAGTTATTGCAAGGGTTAGTCATAATATATGTTAAGGCTTTTGGCACATAGTTGCACACAATAAGGAGAGTGTTATTGCTGTGGTTCTTTCATGGCTGTTTATATTGCAGGCATTAAATTTTGTTTCCACAAGCTTAGACTGAATGAAGACCTTGGCTTTATACAGTGCTCGTCATTTTATTTCCACTCAAATGAAATAAAACTCCACGATGGAATTTAGATGACAAAAATGAACTAAAATTGCATAGAAAACTTCAGTTGTCCAGGAGGACATAATGAATGAGTTGTTTTGGATAAGAATGTTTTCCAGATAGTTTGAGGTTTCCTTCTTTAAGTGTAAAATACTTTCTTTTAATCACTTTGGATGCAAATCTTTCAAAATGTTATACTTTCCCAGACTTTTTTTAAAACAGAAGAGTAAGGAGGAAAATTCGAATCCCTTTCTAAACCATTACTTCCACTCTACTTTGAGATTTTACAAAGATCCACAAATGTTAGAACTGCGTTCAGTCTAAGAGTAAACAAACTACATTACTGTCTCTGGTATTGTCTACAGGTAAAGAGTCTCTGGTATTGTCTACAGGTAAAGACCCTGAGCTTTCATTCATGGATTATGTAATATTTATTTTGGTTGTCCAGGAACCTTGTTGCTTTTTTAATTCTTGGCTATGCTTTAGTTAGGAGATAATTGGAAATCTGAGTCCTGGCAAGGAAAGATGTTACTGTATTTAGTGTGGAAGTCTCATGATGGCCTTCCATCCATAAACTGGAAGCATCTGACATAAATGCCAAGTTGTAGCATAGTGTTTCCAAATTACTTCCAGTTGCACCCCGACCCCAGGTGTACAGCGTTACGTAGGGCAATGATGGGTAACCCTTTTGGCAGGATAGACAAACTGTGATTCATAAAAATGCTTACAAGAACATTCCTTTTAGAAATGTATTTAATAGGAATATGTTTTTAAACCAGTAAATAAAATATCTGCAGCTGTACTTAATCATTTTAAAACTTTTTATCACTAAAAGAATTTCAATTTGAGGCTAAAATTTTAGAAACTCTATAGCCAGTACATGCTGAACTGTTTGATTATAATGCTACACCTTTGAGCAAATTTTGTTGTCCAGTAAGATTCCTGAAGCTGTTTTGGTCCATTACCTTTAAAAGTTTGTTTCAGAGGGAATCTTAATATTATTCTTTGATTTATATTCTCACAATTTAAATGTGTGAGTTGCATTATGAGTACTATACAACGAAATTAGTTCTATAATATCCAGCTGTCTGCTGGTAAGCCAACTCTCCAAGTTATAAATAAATAAACGAGCAAGTAAATAAATAACTTTTCCACCAGAGATAGCTCTTTGCATCTAAGTGTTGCCAAATTCTCTATATGAAAAAATATTTTTTCAAAACATTCCAATGCTTGACATCATGTAGTCAATTACATTTTTCACTTTGCATCTGGGTATTTTGGGCTTATATAGATACTTCTTTGAGTATATGATAAATACCTGAAACAAATTGTAAGGGCTAATATAATAATTCTCGTAAATCTAAAAACTATGAACTCTCCTATGAAAGAGACTTGCATGCCCTGTGCGATGAAACCAGGCTCTTCACAAAACATCAGCACTCTAATTTGCCCACTGCCTAAATTACAGCTTCTAGAATGTTCTAGAAGGTATAAGAATAAAGAATGTTCTGAATCTTTAAATGCACACTGAACTGTTCACTAAGTTTATTAAATGGAGGGGAAAAGAGCTGTCCAAGAAAATAAATAACAAGGGAGGATTTCATGAACAAGCACCCTAATGGGTGACCAAAGTGGCTCTTTATGTAACTTCCCTTTTCCAAAGCTTGTACACACCATTTTACATTTGAAAAAAAAATACTCAGAGCCTCTTGGCAAATAATTAGCTCATCATGACAAGGGTAAACAAATCACAAAGCTGACTATGGACTAAGCAGGAAATGAACAGATTTGAAAAAATACGAAATAAAGGGCTGCCCTTGTATAAAGAATTTATTCTAGCAAGAAGCTAAACAAGGACTTTTTGTGCTCTAGCATAATAGTCTTTCCTGTCTATTTCTCATCTTTTCAGTTAAGAGTTTTAAACTTTTTGTTTTGATTACAAAGTCAAAATCAGATTTGCCAAAAATGTATTTCATAAATGCTTCCTCTAAATAGCTATTTATATTTCATACCTCATGTTATATAGGTTGCAAAATCAAATATACAACATGCCTGTTTTATTGTAGATGAAAGGTAAAAGAAAATGCTTTGGAATGAAAAGAATTAAAGCATTGAAAAATTATCCCCAAACTGTCTCATTAGTAATGCTCACTCAGTATAATTACAGAATCTATCGCCATATGCAAATTTATTTGTTTCAATATGTTCACAATTAATCTTTTAGTAGTACAGTAACAATTAAAATCATTCATTCAATTATTTGAAATTTATCTTATGTGTTTTTATAAATGTTCCACTTATAATTCTCTATTTTTAATTTTTTGACTTTTATTTTATGTATTTTTTATACAGCAGGTTCTTATTAGCCATCCATTTATACAGTCAGTGTGTACATGTCAATCCCAATCTCCCAAATCATCACATCATCACCCCCACCCCCACGCCGCTTTCCCCGCTTGGTGTTCATACGTTTGTTCTCTACATCTGTGTCTCAATTTCTGCACTGCAAACTGGTTCATCTGTACCATTTTTCTAGGTTCCACATATATGTGTTAATAAATGATATTTGTTTTTCTCTTTCTGACTTGCTTCACTCTATAAGACAGTCTCTAGATCCATCCACGTCTCAACAAATGACCCAATTTCGTTCCTTTTTATGGCTGAGTAATATTCCATTATATATATGTACCACATCTTTATCCATTCGTCTGTTGATGGGCATTTAGGTTGCTTCCATGACCTGGCTATTGTAAATAGTGCTACAATGAACATTGGGGTGCATGTGTCTTTTTTTTTCAACTTTATTCTGTAAATTTATTTATTTATTTATGGGTACATTGGGTCTTCGTTACTGTGCACAGGCTTTCTCTAGTTGTGGTGAATGGGGGCTACTTTTCACTGCAGTGCGCGGGCTTCTCATTGCAGTGGCTTCTCTTGCTGTGGAGCACAGGATCTAGGCACACGGGCTTCAGTAATTGTGGCACACAGGCTCAGTAGTTGTGGCACATGGGCTTAGTCGCTCCACGACATGTGGGATCTTCCCTGACCAGGGCTCGAACCCATGTCCTCTGCATTGGCAGGCAGATTCTTAACCACTGTGCCACCAGGGAAGTCCCACATGTCTCTTTTTGAACTATGGTTTTCTCTGGAAAACCTGTAGTGGAATTGCTGGATCATATGGTAATTCTATTTTTAGTTTTTTAAGGAACCTCCATACTGTTGTCCATAGTGGCTGTATCAATTTACATTCCCACCAACAGTGCAAGAGGGCTCCCTTTTCTCCACACCCTCTCCAGCATTTGTTGTTTGTAGATTTTCTGATGATGCCCATTCTAACTGGTGTTAGATGTTTGATAGAATTCACCTGTGAAGCCATCCAGTCCTGGACGTCTGTTTGTTGGAAGATTTTTAATCACAGTTTCAAGTTCATTACTTGTGATTGGTCTGTTCATATTTTCTATTTCTTCCTCGTTCCTTGAAGGTTATACCTTTCTAAGAATTTGTCCATTTCTTCCAGGTTGTCCATTTTATTGGCATAGAGCTGCTTGTAGTAGTCTCTTAGGATGTCTTGTATTTCTGCGGTGTCTGCTGTAACTTCTCCTTTTTCATTTCTAATTTTATTGATTTAAGTTCTCTCCCTCTTTTTCTTGATGAGTATGGCTAATGGTTTATCAATTTTGTTTATCTTCTCAAGGAACCAGCTTTTAGTTTTATTGATCTTTACTATTGTTTTCTTTGTTTCTATTTCATTCATTTCTGCTCTGATCTTTATGATTTCTTTCCTTCTGCTAACTTTGGGTTTTGTTTGTTCTTCTTTCTCTAGTTCCTTTAGGTGTAAGGTTAGATTGTTTATTTGAGATTTTTCTTGTTTCTTGAAGTAGGCTTGTATAGCTATAAACTTCCCTCTTAGAACTGCTTTGCTGCATCCCATAGGTTTTGGATCATCGTGTTTTCATTGTCATTTGTCTCTAGGTATTTTTTGATTTCCTCTTTGATTTCTTCAGTGATGTCTTGGTTATTTAGTAATGTTTGTTTAGCTTCCATGTGTTTGCGTTTTTTGTTTTTTTCCCTGTAATTCATTTCTAATCTCATAGCGTTGTGGTCAGAAAAGATGCTTGATATGATTTCAACTTTCTTAAATTTACTGAGGCTTGATTTGTGACCCAAGATGTGATCTATCTAGAGAATGTTCCGTGCGTGCTTGAGAAGAAAGTGTAATCTGCTGTTTTTGGATGGAATGTCCTATAAATATCAATTAAATCTATCTGGTCTATAGTGTCATTTAAAGCTTCTGTTTCCTTTTTTATTTTCATTTTGGTTGATCTGTCCATTGGTCTAAGTGAGGTGTTAAAGTCCCCAGCTATTATTGTGTTATGGTTGATTTCCTCTTTTATAGCTGTTAGCATTTGCCTTATATACTGAGGTGCTCCTATGTTGGGGGCATATATACTTACAATTGTTATATCTTCTTCTTGGTTTGATCCCTTGATCATTGTGTAGTGTCCTTCCTTGTTTCTTGTTACATTCTTTATTCTAAAGTCTATTTTATCTGATATGAGTATTGCTACTCCAGCTTTCTTTTGATTTTCATTTGCATGGAATATCTTCCTCCATCCCTTCACTTTCAGTCTGTATGTGTCCCTAGGACTGAAGTGGGTCTCTTGTAGACAGCATATATATGGGTATTGTTTTTGTATCCATTCAGTAAGCCTGTGTCTTTTGGTTGGACCATTTAATCCATTCATGTTAAGGTAATTATTGATATGTATGTTCCTATTACCATTTTCTTAATTGTTTTGGGTTTGTAGTTGTAGGTTATTTTCTTCTCTTGTGTTTCCCACTTAGAGAAGTTCCTTTAGCATTTGTTGTAGAGCTGGTTTGGTGGTGCTGAATTCTCTTAGCTTTTGCTTGTCTGTAAAGCTTTTGATTTCTCCATTGAATCTGAATGAGATCTTTGCTGGGTAGAGTCATCTTGTTTGTAGGGTCTTCCCTTTCATCACTTTAAGTATATCATGCCACTCCCTTCTGGCTTGTAGAGTTTCTGCTGAGAAATCAGCTGTTAACCTTATGGGAGTTCCCTTGTGTGTTATATGTCATTTTTCCCTTGCTGCTTTCAATAATTTTTCTTTGTCTTTAATTTTTGTCAATTTGATTACTATGTGTCTCGGCTTGTTTCTCCTTGGGTTTATCCTGTATGGGACTCTCTGCACTTCCTGGACTTGGGTGGCTATTTCCTTTCCCATGTTAGGGAAGTTTTCTACTATAATCTCTTCAAATATTTTCTCGCGTCCTTTCTCTCTTCTCCTTCTGGTACCCCTATAATGCAAATGTTATTGCATTTAATGTTGTCCCAGAGGTCTCTTAGGCTGTCTTCATTTCTTTTCATTCTTTTTTCTTTATTCTGTTCCACAGCAGTGAATCCCACCATTCTGTCTTCCAGGTCACTTATCCATTCTTCTGCCTCAGTTATTCTGCTATTGATTCCTTCTAGTGTAGTTTTCATTTCAATTATTTTATTGTTCATCTCTGTTTGTTTGTTCTTTGATTCTTCTAGGTATTTGTTAAATATTTCTTGCATCTTCCTGATCTTTGCCTCCATTCTTTTTCCAAGGTCCTCGATCATCTTCACTATCATTATTCTGAATTCTTTTTCTGGAAGGTTGCCTATCTCCACTTCAGTTGTTGTTTTTCTGGGGTTTTATCTTGTTCCTTCATCTGGTACATAGCCCTCTGCCTTTTCATCTTGCCTGTCTTTCTGTGAATGTGGTTTTTGTTCCACAGGCTGCAGGATTGTAGTTCTTCTTGCCTCTGCTGTCTCTTTATCTTATGTTTAACTAACATGTGAATGTGAAATTCTCAGTAATTTACTCTGGTCAATGAGGTAGATATTAAAAACCACTATATGTGTAAATAAACCTGGATATGTAACACCATTTAAAATTAAATTTGATATAGTTGGATAATTGGTTACACTGCTATATCTAGCATGTGTTAGAGCCTCTTACATGATTCTTAGAAAATTATATTGGTTGCTCTCATTACAGTTGAACAATGTGTTCTGATTATGGCTTCTCCATTGAAGTGGCCCTAGAAGAAATCTAGAAGTGAAATCCATGACAACCAGTGCACCAGCATGTAATCTACTATTAACTGGGCTGTGAGCCCCTCAGGGTCTCAGGCTGTCTTCCTTACATTTGTGCCCTGGCACCTAGCCCAGAGTCTGGAACATAGATGATGATGATGACAATCATTACTGAACTAAACTGAGGGACTGAGGACCAGATTGGAAAGTAGAGACCATGTGTTATTTTCCACCTGCTCTGAAATGTATTAACTTTCCTGGTGATTGTGAGCAGTTACCTGATCTTACTACCAGTTCTTACCCCCTTTAGAATAGATTCAGTCTTTCTCATGTGTATTAAGGGAAATTAAGAACACAAGATAAATCATATCAGAAGTATGAAGTTCATTTATTCATAAATGAAAGAGGTTATGTTAATTTAAAAATGGCTTGGGGGGCTTCCCTGGGGCGCAGTGGTTGAGAGTCCGCCTGCCGTGCCTATCTCCACTTCAGTTGTTGTTTTTCTGGGGTTTTATCTTGTTCCTTCATCTGGTACATAGCCCTCTGCCTTTTCATCTTGCCTGTCTTTCTGTGAATGTGGTTTTTGTTCCACAGGCTGCAGGATTGTAGTTCTTCTTGCCTCTGCTGTCTCTTTATCTTATGTTTAACTAACATGTGAATGTGAAATTCTCAGTAATTTACTCTGGTCAATGAGGTAGATATTAAAAACCACTATATGTGTAAATAAACCTGGATATGTAACACCATTTAAAATTAAATTTGATATAGTTGGATAATTGGTTACACTGCTATATCTAGCATGTGTTAGAGCCTCTTACATGATTCTTAGAAAATTATATTGGTTGCTCTCATTACAGTTGAACAATGTGTTCTGATTATGGCTTCTCCATTGAAGTGGCCCTAGAAGAAATCTAGAAGTGAAATCCATGACAACCAGTGCACCAGCATGTAATCTACTATTAACTGGGCTGTGAGCCCCTCAGGGTCTCAGGCTGTCTTCCTTACATTTGTGCCCTGGCACCTAGCCCAGAGTCTGGAACATAGATGATGATGATGACAATCATTACTGAACTAAACTGAGGGACTGAGGACCAGATTGGAAAGTAGAGACCATGTGTTATTTTCCACCTGCTCTGAAATGTATTAACTTTCCTGGTGATTGTGAGCAGTTACCTGATCTTACTACCAGTTCTTACCCCCTTTAGAATAGATTCAGTCTTTCTCATGTGTATTAAGGGAAATTAAGAACACAAGATAAATCATATCAGAAGTATGAAGTTCATTTATTCATAAATGAAAGAGGTTATGTTAATTTAAAAATGGCTTGGGGGGCTTCCCTGGGGCGCAGTGGTTGAGAGTCCGCCTGCCGATGCAGGGGACACAGGTTCGTGCCCCAGTCCGGGAAGGTCCCACATGCCGCAGAGCGGCTGGGCCCGTGAGCCATGGCCGCTGAGCCTACGGAGCCTGTGCTCCGCAACAGGAGAGGCCACAGCAGTGAGAGGCCCGCGTACCGCAAAAAAAATAAAATAAAATAAAAATAAATAAATAAGTAAGTAAGTAAATAAAAATGGCTTGGAAAGGAAATAGCCAAAATACTAAAGTATATCAGCACAGGTTGCCATAGCATTGGTTAGGTGCCAGACGTTTTACATATATTTTTCAGTCCTCAGAACCCATCAAAATGATAATATTGTTGCTAGAAAATGATTATATTATCTTAAGTTATGAATGAGAAAATTGAGGCTGAAAGGGAGGTTAAGAAATTTTCCCAAATTCACACAGTTAGCAGGTGGTACAACCAAGAAATTTCAATTCTTGCCCGCAAACTCATGTACTTTCTCCCACAGTCTAGCAGAAGAAAGTATCATTAATCATACAATTTCACAAATATTTTAATTATAGTATCATCACAATTTTTAATTAAATATTTGTGAAATTATATGATAGAGATCAGGGAATGAGTAAACTGACCTATAGGATATGTTTATCCAGAGAAAGAGGAAGAACTTCAAAAGTTCTCTCTCACCCTACAAAGAATATCACATTTTGTCCTTTTGAGAGCTTATGAATGCCATTTGCTACTATAGGAGTTTCCTATAGTAGAATCACAGTTGGAACAGTGGAAGTATTATGTCCAGAAACATCATTTTTTAAACTTCATGAGATCACAAAGCATGAAGCATTGAATAAGGGTCATCATGCTTGATTCAACATAGCTTTAGTCAACAACTTGCCATGAGAATTTCAGTCAACAGACAAGGTTTAACCTCAGAGGGCAGATCTCCTTATCAGTCCTGTTTGTGCTTTGCTACCAAAGCTATTTTGCAACTTTCCAGTGATAATTCATTGTGTTTATTAGCAGAGACTCTTCCTCATAAACTCTTTTTTCTTTTTGACTTAGACTGGAATAATATTATTATTCACAGGAAGTTATTTCAGCTTTTAACATTTCTCAGCTCCTGATAATTTTAACACTCAAATCCTTTTTATCAATGGAGTGAAAGTTCAGCCTATTAAATATTGGTTATCAGTGTCAAAAGGATATCTTTTGCAGGGAAAAAAAAGATACAACAGAGTCCCGTGTTAAGCTTTTCACTAGCACAAGGGTCACAAACTTAGATGCCTACAGAAGCCAGGAGGGTAATTCAATGAAAAACTTAGTCCAGTAGGGACTGGTGATCAGATAGTTAGTGTCCTATCTGAAGGGGGCAGCCAAAACTCAGATCCAGCCAAATTCTCTGCAGGAATTTGATCCAGTGTCACCAGATCTCCAGGTTTTTATTTGTTGTTGTTGTTATTCTTTAAGAGAAACCAGCAACCTGATTCTTATATAATATCTCCATATTGTTAATGTTGGCATTTAATACGTTTTAATGCCATGCAATTCTAACAAACATACACATAAGTTTAGACTTTATGACCTTGCTTCTAGACCATAGGACCTTAAATCTTAAGAGTTCAATAAACATTCATTGAGCACCTTCTCCATGCTAGGTACTGTGAAAGGCACCAGAGATACTAAGACAAATACAATCCAGCACCTGTCTTTGAGTCACTCATATTCTAGTGACAGAAATGTGCATGGTACAAATAATTATTATCTAGTAGGAAAAAATAAAATTAATCATATAATCTCACACATATCAATACTTAATTATAAATTGTGGTGAGTGCTGTAAAAGAAAAAAAAAAACAGCACAATCATAGATGAGGGAAGAAGTAAGCTTACACCTGACATCTGAAGGATGAGCACACATTTATCCAAAGGAAGAAAAGGAAGAATAACACTCTAGGCAGAGGGGATAATATCTACAAAGACCCTGAGCTAGGATGTAACTTGGCATTTCTGGGAAACTAAAAGGAGACCCAAGTGTGAATGATACAGAGTAAACAAGGGGAAAAGTCACACACGTTGAGAATGGAGAGAGAAGTAGGGGTAGATCATAAATGGACCTGTGGTCAATGTTAAGGATTTTGAGAAATAAGAGGCCATTGTCAGGATTTTAAGCAGGAAAATGGCAAAGTAAGATATGGGGTTTTAAGGGATCATTCTGTCTACAGGCTGGGAAATAGATTATGAGGGTCTTCTTATGCCAGAATCCCAGTGACCAGTTAACAGACTAATTCTGGAGTCTAGGCTTGTCCTAGAGTGATGCCTATAGAGTTACAGAGAAGAGTGCAAACTTGGAATATATTTGAGACATAGTATATTGCTGTGGAGTACAAAATATGCATGACATAGAGATACAAATGGAGATGATACTGGATAGGTAGATTGGGCAAACTCATGAATAACTTCAGCTGCCATAGTAACAAACTTAGTCTTTATCCTGTGGGTGAGACAAAAGTTTGATGGAATGAGTTGACACAGTTGGATTTGTGTTGACCTAATAGTAACCTGATTCAGTCTCCTGTCTTCAGTAAAGACTTTATGGTCCATCCATAACTAGTCTTTTTTCCCCCTATGCTCTAAGCTTAATCATCTACAAAAATTGGCAGCTTCTGAGGGTATTAAAGTCCATCTTTGTTTCCTATCTCTAAGGCAAATGAAATCATGACTACAATATTACTTCAAGTTTGGTTGTATTCTCTTCCATACACAGAATGGTGTCCTATGGAGAACATGTCAGTGAATCTAGATGTACATATTCAAATCTTCTATCTTATGACTTCCATACTCAGAACCTCATGTGGTACAGCAATGCATGTTGCTGCAGTGCCTAAATGCCCCATTGCTGATGGATGCATATTCCTCATTTCCCACTCCCATCTGGAGAGCCCAGATGTATGCTGATGCCATGCAAATTCACATGAGTGTTTCTGCGTGGAATAGAATTTCCTGATCATGTGCAATTAGACAAGGGTAGCTGACACTGCTACAGCATAAACTATTTCTTATAGAAATTCACCATCTCAGAGTCTGGCTTTTGGACATGAGGGACCATATTTACCCTTTTGCTTAACAATTAGACAGGCAGACAAAATAACATGAAACAGTTTTCAGACATTGAACAATAGACAATGCAAGAGAATGATCCATGAGGGAATAACAACAAATGAGGTGAGCCCTCTGCCTGGAGAGAGTTTCCAGGGCACAGCACAATGAGGGTGAACCCAAACAGAGCCCAGCAGTCTCTTTGAGTTGAAGAAATAGAGTTTAGATTCTGGGTAGGCCACAGTATCTGGAACCTGTGATTTGTAGGGCAGAGTCCTAGAGAGAATGGTACAGCTACAGAGAAAGAGCTCTTGCGAATTCAGTGAGAGGTCCTGTCAAGTCTTCAACTAAGTACTAATATGCACATGTATGTGAGGAAAGTATTAATGGTAAGGTAAATACCACCAAAAAGAAACAGACAGAACAATCCCTAGACCACACACAGGGTCAGGAATAGTGTATGTTCCCACCATCAAAAGTGGAAAAACCTCCTAATAAATGGGTACTGGGTAGAATCAGCAGAAGGAGCAGAAGTTGGACAAAATTAATCTAGACTATAGGCCTCTCAGGAGATGACAAAGCTTTAAAAATAAGACTTGAATGTATAAAATTGATTCCAAGTGTCTGAACTATGTGTCAGCATAAAATCCAATACTTGTTACAAGAATGCAACAAAATCCCAAAACCAACATGTAAAACTCACAATGTTAATAAAAATTAATGTGTTCAAAAAATCAGGAGAATCATTACCCGTAATCAAGAAAAAAATCAATCAATAAAAACATATCCAGAAAAAGAACATACACACACTACTATATATAAGATAGAGTACCAACAAGGACCTACTGTATAGCACAGGGAATTCTACTCAATATTCTGGGATAACCTGTATGAGAAAAGAATCTAAAAAAGAATGAATATATGTATATGTATAACTGAATCACTCTGCTGCACACCTGAAACTAACACAACATTGTAAATCAACTACATTAAAATAAAATTTAAATGAAAAAAAAAGGAAATGATAGTACGAGCAAGCAAAGACATTAAGATAGCCCTTATACATATTCTCCATATGTTTTAGAAGGTAGAGAAGAGTATGAGCATGATGAGGAGAGAGATGGAATGTTAAAAAAAAAAACATAAATGGAACCTCTATAGATAAATACAATAGCTGAAATGGTAAGTACACTGGATGAGATTAACAGCACATTAGACACTGGAGAAGAAATATTGGAGAACATTAATACATAATGATAGAAACTATCCAAAATAAAACATGCAAATAAAATGACTGAACAAAATGAACAGAGCTTCAGTGAACTATGGGACAATATCAAGTGATCTGACATATGTGTACACTTAACCCTTAAACAATGTGGGGATTGGGGCACCAACCCTCCACACAGTCGAAAATCCATGTGTAACTTTAGTCTGTCCTCTATATCTGTGGTTCTGCATATGCAGATTCAACCAACCATGGATGGTGTAGTACATATTTGTTGAAAAAAAACCACATATAAGTGTACCTGCACAGTTTAAACCATGTTGTTCAAGGGTAAACTGTAATTAGAATCCTAGAAAAGGAAGGGACAGAAAAAAATATTCAAAGAAATAGTGGCTGAAAACTTTCAAACTGTGATGAAAACTATAAACCTACAAAGTCAGGAGGCTTGACAAAACCAAGAAGAAGAAACATGAATAAAAGCACACCAAGGCACATCATAATCAAATTGCTGAAAACCAGTGATGAAGAGAAAATGTTAAAAACAGTCAGAGGAAACCAGTCACAGAGAGGGGGCTTCCCTGGTGGCGCAGTGGTTAAGAATCTGCCTGCCAATGCAGGGGACACGGGTTCGAGCCCTGGTCCGGGAAGATCCCACATGCCGTGGAGCAGCTAAGCCCGTGTGCCACAACTACTGAGCCTGCGCTCTACAACCCATGAGCCACAACTACTGGAGCCCATGCTCCACAACAAGAGGCGCCACTGCAACGAGAAGCCCGCGCACTGCAACGAATAGTAGCCCCTGCTCATCACAACTAGAGAAAGCCTACGTGCAGCAATGAAGACCCAATGCAGCCAAAAAAGAAATTTAATTAATTAATTAATTTTAAAATAAAGTCACAGAGGAAAAAAAATAGAATGATAGCAGATATCATTAGAAACAATGCGAGCCAGAAGATAGCTAGGGACATCTTTAAAGTACTGGGTGTGGGGGATGGGGACAATCTGTCCACTTGACATTCTACACCAAGGAAAAATATCCTTTTAAAATGAAGGCAAAATAAAGACTGTTTTAGACATAGAAAGCAGGAACAATTTCTCATTAGCAGACCGGGAAAAAAAAAATGTTAAAAGAAGTACTTTAGGCAGAAAAAGATTATATCAGAGAGATATTTGGGGCCTCGAAGGGATAAAAATTCCAGAAATGGGTAAGTATGGAGTAATTTTTCTTCATTTTTAATCTCTGAAAAAGATAGCTGATTATCTAAACTGGAAAGCAAAAGATAATGACAGTTTATTATGGGGTATATTATATATGTAGAAGTGAAATGGATGACAACCATAGCACAAAGGCTGGGAGGGGGAAGATGGAAATATACTATTGCAAGTTTCTTATAATATAAGTAAAATGGTATAAGATTATTTGAAGGTAGACTATGATAAGTTAAAGTTGTATTTTGTAAGATGAAGGGCATTGCCAATAAAACAAAGCAAAGCTAATAAACCAATAGTGGAGATAAAAGGAAACATAAAAAATACTCAATTAATCCAAAAGAAAGTAGGAAAGCAAAGAAAATAATGAATAAAAGCCAGATGGACAAATAGAAAACAATAGCAGAATGGTAGATTTAAACCCAACCATATCAATAATTATATTAAAAGCAAATGGGAAGAACACGACAACTAAGAGATTTTAAGATTGAATAAAAAGCAACACCCAATTTTAAGCTGAACTCAAGAAATCCACTTTAAAGACAAAGATAAAAAGTAAAGGATTGGGGCTTCACTGGTGCGCGGTGGTTGAGAGTCCACCTGCCAATGCAGGGGATGCGGGTTCGTGCCCCGGTCCGGGAAGATCCCATGTGCCGCGGAGCGGCTGGGCCCGTGAGCCATGGCCGTTGAGCCTGCGCTTCCAGGGCCACAACAGTGAGAGGCCCGCGTACCGCAAAAAAAGAAAAAAAAAAAATTGAAGGTATACCATACTAACTAACTATAATCAAACACAATGGATGTGTCATTCCATTTATATGACAATATAGGAAAGTAAAGCATAGTGACAGAAAGTAAATCAGCAGTTGCATGTGTCCAGAGAATAGGGGAAGGTATGGCTACAAATGGCACATGGAAACTTTTTGGAGTGATGGAAATCTTCTGTACCTTGATAGTGATGGTAGCTGTAGAACTGTACTTATTTGTCAAAATTCAGCAAATATTGTACTTAAAATTGGTGAATTGTATTGTTTGTAATTTATACCTTAATAAAGATGATGAAAGGAAGGGGGACGGAGTGAGAGAAAGAAGTGGGGAGGAATAAAGAGGAGAAGAAAAGGAACAGGGAGGAGGGAAGGGAAGAAAAGAAACTAGCCATTTGTTTTCAAAAACTACAGTCACTTCAGTAAGAGTAGTTTCCACTGGCCCTTTACTCCATTATGTAAAACATTTTAGCCCTTTTTTCTGATCCTTATTTTCTACCCACATCGACAGTCTGATGGTCTTACCTTCCACCTCAAGAAATTTATTGACTGTTGTACGAAACAAAGATAACTGTATCCTAAAGAGAAATTCTGGCACCAGCGAGTGATGTGAAACTTTTACCTGATTAAATGAGGAATGCCTCAGAAGAAACCGCCCTTCCCACTTGCTATCTATGACAACGACCTCTGCCCTTCCTGACCTCGCTTGCTCCATCTCTCGCCACATCTTCTCTTTGTTGTTGAAAGCCCCACCCAACCCTCTGCACTGCTTTTACTCTTCAGCATCACAGTTCCCTTTCTTCAATAAGGAAGACCATTTCTATATCCTCCCCCGTCTCCCACCAGTAGGGAAAGTTGAATACACATGAAAGTGTTACTAGTGGGCCTTTGGGTACACAAAGGACCAAAGTAAGGCATGCAAACTTCAGACGGTAGATATATTTTATACAAGGACAATTAGACTGCATATAGGATAGACTCTAAGACTCTGGGGAAAGAGTTGGGATAATCAGATGGTGGAGATGTGATAAACTGATGAAACAGGACTAAGGGTGGCATCAGGTGGAAAGAAGACATGAAATGCAGAGCAAAACAATATATAAACAGATCTGAGTGTTCTTATAACCACTTAAACCCATGCTAACAGGCGATTAAGTTTAAGATATCTTACCTACAGACTGGGAGAAAATATTTGCAAACGATGTGGCCAAAAAGGACTTAATCTCCAAAATGGGCAAACAGCTCATACAACTCAATAACGGCAACAACAAGAACAAAAAAAACCAAACAACCCAATCAAAAAATGGACAGAAGACCTGAATAGACACTTCTATTCCAAAGAAGACATACAAGATGGTCAACAGGCACATGAAAAGATGCTCAACATTGCTAATTATTAGAGAAATGCAAATCAAAACTACAATGAGATATCACCTCACACCAGTCAGAATGGCATCATTTAAAAGCCTACAAATAACAAATGCTGGAGAGGGTGTGGAGAAAAGGGAACCCTCCTGCACTGTTGGTGGGAACATAAATTGGTGCAGCCACTAAGGAAACAGAATGGAGGTTCCTCAAAAAACTAAAAATAGAGTTGCCATATGATCCAGCAAGCCCACTCCTGGGCATATATCTGGACAAAACTCTAATCTGAAAAGATACACATACCCCAGTGTTCATACCAGCACTATTTACAATAGCCAAGACATGGAAGCAACCTAAATGTCCATTGACAGATGAATGGATAAAGAAGATGTGGTATATATATACAATGGAATACTACTCAGCCATAAAAAGGATGAAATAATGCCATTTGCAGCAACATGAATGGACCTAGAGATTATCATACTAAGTGAAGTAAGTCAGACAGAGAAAGACAAATATCATATGATATCACTTATATGTGGAATTTGAAATATGATACAAATGAACTTATTTACAAAACAGAAACAGACTCACAGACATAGAAAGCAAACTTATGGTTACCAAAGGGGAAAGGGAATGGGAGAGGGATAAATTAGGTGTTTGGGATTAGCAGATACAAACTGCTATATATAAAATAGATAAGCAACAAGCTCCTACTGGGAACTATATTCAATATCCTGTAATGAATGATAATGGAAAATAATATATAAAAGAAGATACAGATATAGCTATATAATTGAATCACTTTGCTGTATATCAGAAACTAACACAACACTGTAAATCAACTGTACTTCAATAAAAAATT
>NW_020173022.1:2523771-2530913 GCF_003031525.2 Neophocaena asiaeorientalis asiaeorientalis | reverse complement strand
ATCAGATGGTGGAGATGTGATAAACTGATGAAACAGGACTAAGGGTGGCATCAGGTGGAAAGAAGACATGAAATGCAGAGCAAAACAATATATAAACAGATCTGAGTGTTCTTATAACCACTTAAACCCATGCTAACAGGCGATTAAGTTTAAGATATCTTACCTACAGACTGGGAGAAAATATTTGCAAACGATGTGGCCAAAAAGGACTTAATCTCCAAAATGGGCAAACAGCTCATACAACTCAATAACGGCAACAACAAGAACAAAAAAAACCAAACAACCCAATCAAAAAATGGACAGAAGACCTGAATAGACACTTCTATTCCAAAGAAGACATACAAGATGGTCAACAGGCACATGAAAAGATGCTCAACATTGCTAATTATTAGAGAAATGCAAATCAAAACTACAATGAGATATCACCTCACACCAGTCAGAATGGCATCATTTAAAAGCCTACAAATAACAAATGCTGGAGAGGGTGTGGAGAAAAGGGAACCCTCCTGCACTGTTGGTGGGAACATAAATTGGTGCAGCCACTATGGAAACAGAATGGAGGTTCCTCAAAAAACTAAAAATAGAGTTGCCATATGATCCAGCAATCCCACTCCTGGGCATATATCTGGACAAAACTCTAATCTGAAAAGATACACATACCCCAGTGTTCATACCAGCACTATTTACAATAGCCAAGACATGGAAGCAACCTAAATGTCCATTGACAGATGAATGGATAAAGAAGATGTGGTATATATATACAATGGAATACTACTCAGCCATAAAAAGGATGAAATAATGCCATTTGCAGCAACATGAATGGACCTAGAGATTATCATACTAAGTGAAGTAAGTCAGACAGAGAAAGACAAATATCATATGATATCACTTATATGTGGAATTTGAAATATGATACAAATGAACTTATTTACAAAACAGAAACAGACTCACAGACATAGAAAGCAAACTTATGGTTACCAAAGGGGAAAGGGAATGGGAGAGGGATAAATTAGGTGTTTGGGATTAGCAGATACAAACTGCTATATATAAAATAGATAAGCAACAAGCTCCTACTGGGAACTATATTCAATATCCTGTAATGAATGATAATGGAAAATAATATATAAAAGAAGATACAGATATAGCTATATAATTGAATCACTTTGCTGTATATCAGAAACTAACACAACACTGTAAATCAACTGTACTTCAATAAAAAATTAAAAAAAATGTCTTGTCATACATCACAGAGAAGATATAACCCATCTTCATATTCTGAGATGATTTTCTGGTCAAAGGTGATTCACTTATCTGATTATATTTAAATAATAATTATTTAGATACTCTGGAAACTTAACTTGCTAAACTTTAAATAATGTACTAGTAACATTTCTTGTTCTCTTCAGATCACCATGGATCAAAGCCTTTATAACTACATAGACATAGAAGTGGATATATGTGAATCTTTCCAAATAATGAAGGCTTTCTATAGAAAGGCATATATATCTTCATAGAGAACTTATATTCCCCCAGACTTGAGAGTGATGAAAAAGTTGTTCTCAGAAACTATCCAGATGTTTTCACAGCTTTTACGTCTCCAGGTGCTTCTTACCCTGACCACACATTCCCTGTGGAGAGGATGGATGATTCTGTAGCTCCGGGCCAAGAATATACCTATGAGTGGAATATCAGTGAGGACAGTGGGCCCACCCACGATGACCCTCCATGCCTCACATATATCTATTACTCCTATGAAAATCTGGTACACGACTTCAACTCTGGACTGATTGGACCTCTGCTTATTTGTAAGAAAGGTAAAAAAAGAAAAAATCAGAAGAGCAAAGATGTTGGATTGGTAAAGATACTATAATGGAATGAGGCTTGGGAGTGTCTTGGTATCTTTTCGTAAATCAAGCAGAGAAGGGTGCAGAATTCAGATCATCATTTGACACTGATATTTGAGGATTTGCAATCTTCCTCTGTTTCTTAAACCCCTCCTTCATCTCAGTCCTGGGAGTCTCTCCCAAGTAAATCTCTGTCTGAGAGTGTGTTCTGCTGCCACGCCCATATGATCCATAACATTTACCTCAAGGCCAAGTCTTTTTGAAAGTATACAGCAGTCCGTACTCTGCTGAGAGTACTTGGAAAGAACTTTGAGTAATATATCTGAGGTTTGGGTTGGTAATTTGGTCTATAAATACACAAAACTCCAGATTCCTTTCTTGTAAACAAGCTGAACACTTTGAGTGGTAGGTTTCAAACACACTCAACTGACTTTATAAGAAATTTCATTGGCTGGGATTCTTAGGAGCAAGCTTGGACTTTTATTTTACCCCAAACAAATTCATCCCATCTTTCATTAAAACAAACAACCACAACAAACTGCACTGTGGGAGATAATGTGATGGATTCACCATCTGTCTATACATACACGCATACCATACCTACATACATTCCTAATTCATTTATTCACTATACAAATACATATTTTCATTGCCTGGTATAGAAGACACTGTGATGACACCAAAAAAATTTTTAACTTATAAAAGTCTCTTCTTTCATTTTACTATCAGGTGCATTTTTTACTCATGAGAGTGGGTTAATCTTGACCCTCTCAACCAATTCTCTAGCGTCCCATTACATGTACTAGCAAGATGGCTATATTAAACTTGGAGTGTGATGCGTTTACCAAATGAGCTACGGTACCTATGCATTAACTTATTTTCTTTAATATAAATTTCTTTATTTCTTTTTGGCTGTGTTGGGTCTTTGTTGCTGTGCACAGACTTTTTCTAGTTGGCGGCGAGCGGGGGCTACTCTTCATTGTGGTGCGCAGGCTCTAGAGTGCAGGCTCAGTAGTTGTGGTGCATGGGCTTAGTTGCTCCACGACATGTGGGATCTTCCCAGACCAGGGCTCGAACCCGTGTCCCCTGCATCAGCAGGTGGATTCTTAATCACTGCACCACCAGGTAAGTCCCTGCATTGACTTACTGACACTGGAAGAAATGGATACTTTTACTAAAGCCTTGACAGTCACCAAATGTTTTCTCTCTGTGCCAGATCAAATTTACTTTTAAAGCCCCATTCCTCAAGGCTATCAGGTGCCAGAAAAAAACCAAGGTGGCACCAGGATTTTAATAAGCCTTCAATCATTATTACTTGATAGATGCTATTTTTATAAGAACACTTTACAGTTGACATCATTATGATTGGCTGCTTATCTTAAACTCTGTTATCTAGGAATAGCTAATGAGAGCCTTCTATCTGGGATGTTATTAAAAGTATGTCTTTTTCACAGGCACCCTAACTGAGGATGGGATACAGAAGATGTTTGACAAGCAACATGTACTCATGTTTGCTGTGTTTGATGAAAGTAAAAGCTGGAACCAGACATCATCCCTAATGTACACAGTCAATGGCTATGTGAATGGGACAATGCCAGGTAACACGTGGGCTGTGTACTATCCAAAAATAGTTGAAGCACTGACCCCATTGTCTTCCTAAAGGCACTAGGGTAGTTGACCATACTCACTATTTTTTAACTCCTAATCTGAAAGGTAATGTAATCTAATTCAGTGGTTCTCAAGATTTAATCTTTTTTTTTTTTTGCTTTTTTTAACTAACAAGTACAACAGACAAATTAGAAGCTACCTAAGAGAAGGAGTGTGCAGTCTTATTACATGTAGTGCTCTGAGCAGGTTTCACCTTGGCCTACATCTCCAGGAAGATATCCAGGATATCAGCTTAGTCTCCTTCAGTGAGTTATGTGGTCCCTGCTGCATGGTGACCATGTTTTCTTCCAGAGAGGAAGCCCTACAAAACAGAGTTCAAGGCCAGTCCTCAGCAGGAAGGGTCAGCAGGAAGAATGCAATGAAGACACTTACAGTGAAGATGAACAGGAGATTAGGAGAAATGTCCAACATACAACAATACTACTAGCATTTCAAAAGATGATGGATGAGTAATATTCAGTGGCATATGGGATGTTTTTCTCTTTTCATTTACATGTAGACTCTTGTGAAAAAGCAAAATCATAACAATTGTTAAGAGAAAAAAAAAAAAACTGATCCCCACCTAAACCACTTCTACTTCTCTCTGATAGAAAAGACCTAGAAACAAAGATCCTGTGGGGGGAAAAATGGGAAAAATGAAAATATTACTTTATTAAATAAACTATGCTTCAAAACACTAAGTTTCTCAAAGGCTGCTTTCTATATCTGAAAATCACAAATGGCTTCTCTCACTAAAAATAAAACTTGTCAAGAGTTGAGGTCTGGACATTGCTTTTAAATTGTATTCTGTTTCATTTGATTCTATCTTCCCACCCAGGTCATTACAAATATGCTAAGATGACCCTGGGTTTTTTTTTTTTTTTTTTTTTTTTTTTTTGCGGTACGCGGGCCTCTCACTGTTGCGGCCTCTCCCGTTGCGGAGCACAGGCTGTGGATGCGCAGGCTCAGCGGCCATGGCTCACGGGCCCAGCCACTCTTGCGGCATGTGGGATCTTCCCGGACCGGGGCACGAACCCGTGTCCCCTGCATCGGCAGGCGGACTCTCAGCCACTGCGCCACCAGGGAAGCGTGACCCTGGGTTTTGATTCAGAGTTTAAAAACTTAGTTAACTGAGTTAGCACATCTGAGTTCACACCTTGCTCACTTCTCTACCTTAGTGTGGCTTTTAGCAGTTAGTTGTCTCAACGTGCTTTCGTAAAAAAATGGGTTAATCATCTATCCTGGTGCAGAGGGTGTTTAAGAAGTTTTTTACAGATAACATAGCATGTTATCTACTATGGGCCTTAGAGGGGAGTGGTCAAAAGAGAAATTGTATCTGTGTCCTGGCAAAGTAAATCATCCATCTAAATATAGAGAAGGAGAAGCCAAAATAACCCATATGAAAAAATAAAAATTAATAACTCTATCAGGGCATAGAATTTATAGTTGAAAAAGACAGAGTAGCTGGGGTCAAAAGTAGCTGGTAGTAGAAACTGAGGAAAGTTAATGCTTGTAAAACTGCCTTATGGGGCAGTATAAATTGAATAAATATGATAAACACTAATACATATGTATGACATGCTCAACCCAATATATGCATTGATAGGAGGCAGACAAATTCTTCCACCAAAGCCTCCTACCTTCCAGCTTCTTGTTCTCACCTGTGATACCAGGAATTGGTCTTGTTACAATGGTCTGAACAAGACAAGCCCTTAGCCCCTCTTTGGGTAAGGGACTGATTCATGGCCCCACGGTCTAGTATCGAGTGATTATAGATCTGAAATTTAAAACCCAAGCCAAGGATAGAAGCCAGAGGTTGGAATCTCCCATAGAGCAAATCAGCATCTTCTGAGTCACTGTGGGAGCAAGAAGGAGCCAGACAGCTTTTGTATTCAGTTCTCATTACTCCATCCATGAAACGCTCCCAGTGACCCAGTATACTGAGGATTTGCCCACTGCATTTTAAGGAGATCCTATAACCCACACAGTAATTCACTGCCTTGTCATTAAAACAATCAACCAGTGGGCAAAGAAACAGTATAAAATCCTTAAAGCATCTTCACATCTTCTTCCTGTTAGGATCAAGCCCTTTTAGGATTAGAGGTGTAGGCCCTTAAACTCAGCCCTGTTGGAGGCTCTGGCAACTCCCTCCAACTGAGTCCAGATTGGTACTAGAGTGACCAACTACTCAGGCCTGCCCAGGACTTTCTCAGTTCTAACACTGAAAATCCTGCCTCCTGGGAAACCCCTCAGTCCTCAGTAAACCAGGATGGTTGGTCACCTACTTTCTTCTCTCCTTGGCCTTAGCAATCCCTGTGTTTCTAAACTAATGTCCCCCCTCTCTGGGCTCTATAATACCACTTATTGCAATGAGTTGGGACTGCTTGTTTGCCCACCACTCGGATGTCTGCTTTTCTAGGGCAGGAATGAAAATGGGAGTGTCTATACTCCCAGAATCTTGCACAATGCCTGATGCAAAGCAGGCGCTCAATACGTATCTGGTGAGTGAATTTGTTATCACAGACTGCTGACTGACTGTTTTGGCCCCCATCTCTCTCTCTCTCTCTCTCCCTCAGATATAACAGTTTGTGCCCATGACCACATCAGTTGGCATCTGATTGGAATGAGCTCTGGGCCAGAACTGTTCTCCATTCATTTCAACGGCCAGGTCCTGGAGCAGAGCCGTCATAAGATCTCAGCCATCACTCTCGTCAGTGCTACGTCCACAACTGCAAACATGACCGTGAGCCTAGAGGGAAAGTGGATCATATCTTCGCTCATCCCAAAACATTTTCAAGGCAAGAAATTCTTTCAACAGTCTTGCTTACAAATGTAGGATCCTTTCCTCCTCGGCACTAAATCCCTCATTTTCCTTTGCTCTTGCAAGCCACCCACACTCCAGACATACATTCCTTAGTCCTTGAGAACAGAATATAGATACTTTGCTCTTAGACTTATAGCTCGTTAGTTGGGGATGGAGGAAGTAGAGAAATTGACAAAGACTTTTTAAAGTGATGCAAAAGCTGAAGAGGTCTCTACTTCCTTAAAAGGAGAAAGGAGGAAGGAAACAAAAACATACATAGAGATATTCTTTCTTGGGCTATTTAATATGCAGCTAAAGGAAAAGAACTAGGTGTTGGAACTGGTCAAACTTCTGTAAATTTATAGAAGCACCAAGTTACAGAAAGTGTAAAAGTTTTAACATGAAAAAATTGTCTTTCATAACAAGATGAGCACAGAGCCTGACCCAAAGAGGAACTCAGTGGATGTGTGTTGAATAGAAAAAACACAGATCTAACCAGCTGAGGGGTAAGCTTTAAAGAACATCAGTGAATTCTAGTGGGGGAAAAAATCAGCCTAGGTTGTTATATGGTATCAGGTAAACAAAATAACTAACGGTCTATTACACACTGTTGCTTTAAAACAGTTAGGAGGAGGGTTCCTGTAAATATAAGTAAATATCACTATAGGAAATCATTGTGTTACCAAAATAATGTATATAAAAGCAAGAAATAGGGCCTCCCTGGTGGCCCAGTGGTTGAGAGTCCGCCTGCCGATGCAGGGGACACGGGTTCGTGCCCCGGTCCGGGAGGACCCCACATGTCACGGAGTAGCTGGGTCCGTGAGCCATGGCGGCTGAGCCTACGCGTC
>NW_020173022.1:2321019-2523698 GCF_003031525.2 Neophocaena asiaeorientalis asiaeorientalis | reverse complement strand
TGACTGTTTTGGCCCCCATCTCTCTCTCTCTCTCTCTCCCTCAGATATAACAGTTTGTGCCCATGACCACATCAGTTGGCATCTGATTGGAATGAGCTCTGGGCCAGAACTGTTCTCCATTCATTTCAACGGCCAGGTCCTGGAGCAGAGCCGTCATAAGATCTCAGCCATCACTCTCGTCAGTGCTACGTCCACAACTGCAAACATGACCGTGAGCCTAGAGGGAAAGTGGATCATATCTTCGCTCATCCCAAAACATTTTCAAGGCAAGAAATTCTTTCAACAGTCTTGCTTACAAATGTAGGATCCTTTCGTCCTCGGCACTAAATCCCTCATTTTCCTTTGCTCTTGCAAGCCACCCACACTCCAGACATACATTCCTTAGTCCTTGAGAACAGAATATAGATACTTTGCTCTTAGACTTATAGCTCGTTAGTTGGGGATGGAGGAAGTAGAGAAATTGACAAAGACTTTTTAAAGTGATGCAAAAGCTGAAGAGGTCTCTACTTCCTTAAAAGGAGAAAGGAGGAAGGAAACAAAAACATACATAGAGATATTCTTTCTTGGGCTATTTAATATGCAGCTAAAGGAAAAGAACTAGGTGTTGGAACTGGTCAAACTTCTGTAAATTTATAGAAGCACCAAGTTACAGAAAGTGTAAAAGTTTTAACATGAAAAAATTGTCTTTCATAACAAGATGAGCACAGAGCCTGACCCAAAGAGGAACTCAGTGGATGTGTGTTGAATAGAAAAAACACAGTATCTAACCAGCTGAGGGGTAAGCTTTAAAGAACATCAGTGAATTCTAGTGGGGGAAAAAATCAGCCTAGGTTGTTATATGGTATCAGGTAAACAAAATAACTAACGGTCTATTACACACTGTTGCTTTAAAACAGTTAGGAGGAGGGTTCCTGTAAATATAAGTAAATATCACTATAGGAAATCATTGTGTTACCAAAATAATGTATATAAAAGCAAGAAATAGGGCCTCCCTGGTGGCCCAGTGGTTGAGAGTCCGCCTGCCGATGCAGGGGACACGGGTTCGTGCCCCGGTCCGGGAGGCCCCCACATGCCACGGAGCAGCTGGGCCCGTGAGCCATGGCCGCTGAGCCTATGTGTCCAGAGCCTGTGCTCCGCAACAGGAGAGGCCACAACAGTGAGAGGCCCGTGTACTGCAAAAATAAATAAATAAATAATAAAAAAGCAAGAAATATAAAAAAGAGACACTTTATGGGATCATTTCATTTTTTGTTCACACTAAGCAGTCAAAATTATATTTGAAGTAATGAAATTGTCACAATATCCCTGGAAGATAGAGCCCCAAATACTAATGAAACAACAGCAAAACTAACATTATTGAAGTTAAGTCTTTCTGTATTATCTTATTTAGTTTTTAAGAGCAATTTCATACAGTGCATACTAGTAATATCTTCATTTTATAAATAAAAGGAAGAGGTTATAGGAAATATGAGAAACCGACATGACCTAAGTCATAAGGTTTTAAGGATCTGGAAATTTCAAGAAATTTTCCTCCCTGTTAAGAAACAAAGGATAGCTTTCCAAGTTATTCCCCTAATTCATCCTCTCTTTCCCTTGTTTTTTTATTCTTGCTCCTTCTGCAGTGTATTAAAAGAGCTTCAAACCAAAATGTTCAAAAGTTGCCTGAGCGTTACTTTCACTGTTATTATTGAAAACTTCCACAAATTTATTTTAAAGATGTACATTTTATCAGCCTTAATTTCTTCTCTCAAATTCTTTCATTGTCTTTATGTCCTAACTCAGCTGGGATGCAGGCTTACATAGACATTAAAAACTGTGCAAAGAAAACCAGGAATCCTAAGAAACTAACTCGAGACCAGAGGCGGCACGTTAAGAGATGGGAATACTTCATTGCTGCAGAGGAAGTCATTTGGGACTATGCACCTATAATACCAGCAAACATGGACAAGTGAGTTTGAGGGGTTCTTCCTACCGTGCAGATTCCAGACATTTTCCATAGGGTCCTAGATGCATGGGGTGAAAGGTCATGAGTTGACAGCATTCATGGTAATACATGTATTGGATCTCATTCAGGTTTTCTTTTCCAAAACAATCTGAGATTACTCCAAACTCACCAAGAGAACTCAGAAAAATAAGAATAATAGTAGTAGTAACAACAGCAATAATAATAGCAGCTACCACTTCTTGAATGCTTCCTTTTGCCAAGCACTGTGTTAAACCTTTCTAAGAGCTTTGCTTTAATGCCACAAGTTAGAAACAGCTTTTATTTATTTCGTAAATTAGGAAATGGGAGAGTGGGATTAAGAAAACTGGAAATTCAAATAGCTCTTAAACACTTGAAAAATACTCAAGCTCACTCACAGTAAGAGAAATATGTAACTTAAACTTCTCTCAAATACTATTTTTCACCTATGAGACTCACAAGTTTAGATGACATAATGTATTGGCAAGGCTGCGGGAAACAAGCTCTATCATGTATTGCTGGTGGAAGAGCGAATTGGAAAAGCCATTCTAGAGGATAATTTGGCAATGTGTATTAAAATTATAAATGCATATATTTTTTGATCCAGCAATCTCACTCTGGGAATTTACTATATAGATACACTTGCTTACAGGTGAAATGGTATGTGTACAGGATGTTCACTGCTGCACTGTTGTAGCAAAAGATTGGAAACAACCCATTATGTCCATCAATAGGAAATCAATAAGTTATGGTACATCCATACAATGGAATACTATGCATCTGTTTTAAAGAGGATGCAAAAATTCTCTCTGTACTACTAATATAAAAAGTTCTCCAAGAGATATTTTTAAATTAAAAAGTCAAGGGAGCAAGAAGGTAGAATAGCAGATTCCCCCACTTGTATTCCCCCACAGCAACGATAATTTGGCAGCCATCCACAAACAGAAGTGCCTTTGTGAGAGCTTTGGGATCAAAGTAGGAACTTGCAAAATCCCAGTGGAAGTCAAGACCAAGGAGGACTGTTTTGAGAAGGCAAGTCCATGCTCAGATGGTTGGTTCACTAACTGTAATTCAGTTACAAACCTGGAAATAGCCTCCTCCCCTTATGGACTCAGCTACAGCCCCACTTAACCTTGGTCCTGCCACTAGCACCATTTGATAAGGAACCCAGGAGGAGTCACGCCTGTCCATGACCCTGGAGGCTGACCTGCAGACCTCAGTTTGACTGTGGATCTTGAAGCAGCCCTGTAACTAATTCAATCCTTCTCCCAGCCATGATCCAGGAGTAGTCTTGCCTGCCCAGGAACCTGTTGGGGGTCACATCCACTCATGCCCCTGGTGGCTGGCCTGCAGACCTTGGTCCCATTACAGATCTTGAAATGGCCCTGTTACCTAGTTCCATACCTCAAAACTGCAGTTGAGGAGCAGGTCTGCCAACTCAGGGACTCACCAAGTGACACACTGGGAGCCCTCCAAAGGGCCAGATGGGAGCCACTCCCATCTACACACTTGATAACAGGCCTACCATTTGCAAACCCAATTGTGGACCTTGAAGTAGACTGTTATCCCAGTGCCAGCTCTACTGACCAAGGTCCTGAAGGCAGTTCCATTTTCCCAGGGACCAGACAGGGTCTATGCCCACCTGAGCCCCTGGTAAAAGGCCTTCCAACCACAGATGCTGCTGCAGGCCCAGCAGCAACCACATGATCTGGTTCCAACCTCACTCAACTGTGATCCCAGAGGCAATTCCATCAGCCTGCAGACCTGACAAGAGGTTTTTACCTGCCAAAACCTGTCTGTAAAGATTGGAAGGGGGTGTTTGCTCCTTCAAATGCACAAACACTAACACAAAGCTACACAAATCACAAAGAATCAGGCAATATGACACCACCAAAGGAAACTAATAAAGCTCCAGTAACCAGCGTGAAAGAAATAGAGATCTACAAATTGCCTGACAAAGAATTAAAAATAATCATCTTAAAGAAGCTCAATGAGGTACAAGATAACACAGATAGGTAATCAAATGAAATCAGGAAAACAATAAATGAACAAAATAAGAAATTTAATAAAGAAAGAGAAACCATAAAAAAATAACCAAACAGAAATCCTAGAGCTGAAGAATACAATAACAGAACTGAAAATATTCAATAGAGAGCTTCAATAGCAGACTTATCACTTTAGCTTTAAGGACACCTATAGATTAATGGATACGTGTATATGTATGGCTGAGTCGATTTGCTGTGCACCTGAAGCTATCGCAATATTGTTAATCAGCTATACTCCAACATAAAATAAAAAGTTATAAAAAAAAAGTGAAGGGATAAAAAAGACAAGGTCACTATATAATGATAGAGGGGTCAATTAATCAAGATACTATAAAATTATAAATATATATGCACCCAAGTTTAGAAAACCTAAATATATGAAGCAAATATTAACGGAACTACAGAGAAAAATAGACAGCAATACAATAATAGTAGGGGACTTTAATACCACACTTTAATCAATGGATAAATGATCCAGACATAAAATCAATAAGGAAGCAGTGGAATTGAATAACACTGTAGAACAAGTGTACCTAACAGACATATAAAGAACATTACATCCAAATAAAGAACATTCCATTGAACAACAGCAGAATACATATTCTTCTCAAGTGCACATGGAATATTCTCTAGGATTCTTTATAACATATTAGTCCACAAAACAAGTTTTAACAATTTCAGAATATTAAAATAATATCAAGTATCTTTTCTCACCATAATGGTATGAAACTACAAATCAGTAACAGAAGAAAACTGAAAAATTCACAAATATGTGGATTAAATAATAGTCTCCTGAACAACCAATGAATCAAAGAAGAAATCAAATAGGAAATCAAAATATATCTTGAGACAAATGAAAACAGAAATACAACATACTAAAATTTATAGAATACAGCAAAAGTGGTTGTAAGAGGGAAGTCTATAGTAATAAATGCCTACATTCAAAACAGAAGAAAGAGAGCCTCATGCACCAGAGAGCAGACAGCAGAAGCAAGAACTACAATCCTACAGCCTGTGGAACAAAAACCACATTCACAGAAAGATAGACAAAATGAAAAGGCAGAGGACTACGTACCAGATGAAGGAACAAGATAAAACCCCAGAAAAACAACCAAATGAAGATAGGCAACCTTCCAGAAAAAGAATTCAGAATAATGATAGTGAAGATGATCCAGTACCTCAGAAAAAGAATGGAGGCAAAGATCGAGAAGGTGCAAGAAGTGTTTAACAAAGACCTAGAAGAATTAAAGAACATACACCTAGAAGAATTAAAGAACAAACAAACAGAGATGAACAATACAATAACTGAAATGAAAAATACACTAGAAGGAATCATTAGTAGAATAACTGAGGCAGAAGAACAGATAAGTGATCTGGAAGACAGAATGGTGGAATTCACTGCTGTGGAAAAGAATAAAGAAAAAAGAATGAAAAGAAATGAAGACAGCCTAAGAGACTTCTGGGTCAACATTAAACATAATCAAAAGAAACCTGGAGTAGCAATACTCACATCAGATAAAATAGACTTTAAAATAAAGAATGTTACGAGAGACGAGGAAGGATACTACATAATGATCATGGGATCAATCCAAGAAGAAGATATAACAATTATAAATATATATGCAACCAACATAGGAGTACTTCAATACATAAGGCAAATGCTAATAGCTATAAAAGAGGAAACCGAGAGTAACACACTAATATTGGGGGACTTTAACACCTCAATTACACCAATGGAGAGATCATCCAGACCGAAAATTAATAAGGAAACACGACCTTTAAATGACACAACAGACCAGATAGATTTAATTAATATTTATAGGACATTCTATCTGAAAACAGCAGATTACACTTTCTTCTCAAGTGCACATGGAACAATGTCTAGGATAGATCACATCTTGGGTCACAAATCAAGCCTTGGTAAATTTAAGAAAACTGAAATCATATCAAGCATCTTTTCCGACCACAATGCTATGAGATTAGAAATAAATTACAGGGAAAAAAACATAAAAAACACAAACACATGGAGGCTAAACAAACGTTACTAAATAACCAAGACATCACTGAAGAAATCAAAGAGGAAATCAAAAAATACCTAGAGAAAAATGACAATGAAAACATGATGATCCAAAACCTGTGGGATGCAGCAAAAGCATTTCTAAGAAGGAAGTTTATAGCAATACAGTCCTACCTCAAGAAACAAGAAAAATCTCAAATAAACAATCTAACCTTACACCTAAAGGAACTAGAGAAAGAAGGACAAACAAAACCCAAAGTTAGTAGAAGGAAAGAAATCATAAATATCTGAGAGAAATAAATGAAATAGAAACAAAGAGGACAACAGCAAAGGTCAATAAAACTAGAAGCTGGTTCTTTGAGAAGATAAACAAAATTGATAAATGTTAAGTCAGATGCATCCAGAAAAAGAGGGAGAGGAATCAAATCAATAAAATTAGAAATAAAAAAGAAGTTAAAAGTACACCACAGAAATAGAAAGCATCATATGAGACTACTACAAGCAGCTCTACACCAATAAAATGGACAGCCTGGAAGAAATGGACGAATTCTTAGAAAAGTATAACCTTCCAAGACTGAACCAGGAAAAAATAGAAAATATGAACAGACCAATCATAAATAATGAACTTGAAACTGTGATTAAATCTCTTCATCCAGATCCAGATGGCTTCACAGGTGAATCGTATGAAATATTTAGAGAAGAGCTAACACCCATCCTTCTCAAACTCTTCCAAAACATGGTAGAGGAAGGAACACTCCCAAACTCATTCTACGAGGCCACCATCACCCTGATACCAAAACCAGACAAAGATTCTACAAAAAAAGAAAATTACAGACCAATATCACTGAAGAACATAGATGCAGAAATCCTCAACAAAATACCACTAAACAGAATCCAAGAACACACAAAAAGGATCATACACAATGATCAAGTGGGATTTATCCCAGGGATGCAAGGTTCTTCAATATATGCAAATCAATCAATATGATACACATATTAACAAACTGAAGAATAAAAACCATATGATAATCTCAATAGAGGCAGAAAAAGCTTTTGACAAAATTCAACACCCATTTATGAAAAAAACTCTCCAGAAAGTGGGCATAGAGGGAACCTACCTCAACATAATAAAGGCCATATATGACAAACCCACAGTAAACATCATTCTCAATGGTGAAAAACTGAAAGCATTTCCTCTAAGATTAGGAATAGGACAAGGATGTCCACGCTCGCCACTATTATTCAACATAGTTTTGGAAGTCCTAGCCATGGCCATCAGGAAGAAAATGAAATAAAGGAATACAAATTGGAAAAGAAGATGTAAAACTGTCACTGTTTGCAGATGACATCATACTATACATAGATAATCCTAAAGAGGCCACCAGAAAACTACTAGAGCTAATCAATGAATTTAGTAAAGTTGCATGATACAAAAAGAATGCACAGAAATCTCTTGCATTCCTATACACTAACAACGAAAGATCAGAAAGAGAAATTGAGGAAATAATCCCATTCACCATTGCAACAAAAAGAATAAAATACCTAGGCATATACCTACCTAAGGATGTAAAAGACCTGTACTCAGAAAACTATAAAACACTGATGAAAGGAATCAAAGATAACACAAACAGATGGAGAGATATACCACGTTCATGGATGGGAAGAATCAGTATTGTAAAACTGACTATGCTACCCAAAGCAATCTACAGATTCAATTCAATCCCTATCAAATTACCAATGGCATTTTTTTACAGAACTAGAACAAAAAGCCTTAAAATTTGTATGGAGACACAAAAGAGCCCGAATAGCCAAAGCACTATTGAGGGGAAAAAACAGAGCTGGAGGAATCACACTCCCTGACTTCAGACTATACTACAAAGCTACAGTAATCAAGACAATATGGTACTGGCATAAAACCAGAAATATAGATCAACGGAACAGGATAGAAGGCCCAGAGATAAACCCACACACCTCTGGTCAACTAATCTATGACAAAGGAGGCAAGGATATAGAATTGAGAAAAGACAATCTCTTCAATAAGTGGTGTTGGGAAAAATGCGCAGCTCATGTAAAAGAACGAAATTAGAACACTCCCTGACACCGTACACAAAAATACACTCAAAATGGATTAGAGACCTAAATGTAAGACCGGACACTATAAAACTCTTAGAAGAAAACATAAGAAGAACACACTTTGACATAAATCACAGTAAGATCTTTTTTGACCCACCTCCTAGAGTAATGGAAATAAAAACAAAAATAAACAAATGGAACTTAAAATGAAATAAACAAATGAAACTTAAAAGCTTTTGCACAGCAAAGGAAACTACAAACAAGATGAAAAGACAACCCTCAGAATGGGAGAAAATATTTGCAAATGAATCAGCGGACAAATGATTAATCTCCAAAATATATAAATAGCTCGTGTAGCTCAATATTAAAAAAAAACCCACTTCAAAAATGGGTAAAAGACCTAAATAGACATTTCACCAAGGAAGACATACAGATGGCCAAGAGGCACATGAAAAGCTGCTCAACATCACTAATTATTAGAGAAATGCAAATCAAAACTACAATGAGGTATCCCCTCACACCAGTTAGAATGGGCATCATCAGAAAATCTACAAACAACAAATGCTGGAGAGGGTGTGGAGAAAAGGGTGCCCTCTTGCACTGTTGGTGGGAATGTAAATTGATACAGCCACTATGGAGAACAGTATGGAGGTTCCTTAAAAAACTAAAAATAGAATTACCATAAGACCCAGCAATCCCTCTCCTGGGCATATACCCAGAGAAAACCATAATTCAAGCAGACGCATGCACCCCAATGTTCATTGCAGCACTATTTACAATAGCCAGGTCATGGAAGCAACCTAAATACCCATTGACAGATGAATGAATAAAGAAGATGTGGTACATATATACAATGGAGTATACTCAAGCCATAAAAAGGAATGAAATTGGGTCATTTGTAGAGACGTGGATGGACTTAGAGACTGTCATACAGAATGAAGTAAGTCAGAAGGAGAAAAGCAAATATCGTATATTAATACATATATGTGCAATCTAGAAAAATGGTGCAGATGAACCGGTTTGCAAGGCAGAAATAGAGACACAGATGTAGAGAACAAACATTTGGACACCACGGCAGGGAAGTAGTGGTGGGTGGTGGTGGTGGTGGGATTAATCGGGAGATTGGGATTTACATATATACACTAATACATATAAAATAGATAAATAATAAGAACCTGCTCTATAAAAAATAAATAAAATAAAATTCAACATAAAGAAATAAATTTTTAAAAAGCACCTTGTATTTAGTTCACATTCAATAATTACTAAATTTTATTTTATAATCTGAAAAGAGAAAAATAAAAACACTTAAAAAATCAGGAAAGAAAGAAAGAAGGAGAAAGGGAGGGAGGGATGGAGGGTGGGAGAGGGAGAAAGAAAGAAGAAAGAAAGAAGAAAGAAAGAAAGAAAAAGAAAGAGAAAGAGAGGGAGGGAGGAAGGAAGGGAGGGAGAAGGAAAGAAAGGAGAAAGAAACAAACAAACAAATGAAAGAAAGAAAGAGAAAAGAAGGAAGGAAGGAAGGAAGAAAGAAAGAAAGAAAGAGAAAGAAAGAAAGAAAGAAAGAAAGAAAGAAAGAAAGAAAGAAAGAGAAAAGAAGGAAGGAAGGAAGGAAGAAAGAAAGAAAGAGAAAGAAAGAAAGAAAGAAAGAAAGAAAGAAAGAAAGAAAGAAAGAAAGAAAAAGAAAGAAAAGGAAGGAAGGGAGGGAGGAAGGAAGGAAGGGAGGAAGGAAGGGAGGAAGGAAGGGAGGAAGGAAGAAAGAAAGAAAGAAAGAAAGAAAAAAGGAAGGAAGGGAGGAAGGAAGGGAGGAAGGAAAGAAGGAAGGGAGGAAGGAAGGAAGGGAGAAGGAAAGAAAGAAGAAAGGAAGAGAGAAAGAGAGAAAGAAAGAAAGAAAGAAAGAAAGAAAGGGAGAAAGAAAGAATCTTAACTTTATACCTCAAGTAACTAGCAAACTAAGCCCAAAGTTAGCCGAAAGAAGTAAATAAAAATTAGTGAAAAAATAAATGGTGTATAGAAAGACAACAGAAAAGATAAACATAACCAAGAGTTAGTCTTTTGAAATGATAAACAATATTGACAAACCTTTAGCTAAGCAATGAAGAGAGACGACTCAAATAAATAAGATTATAACTAAAAGAGGAGACATTACAGCTGATACCACAGAAGTGCAAAGGATCATAAGAGACTACTATGAACAATTATATGCCAACAAATTGGATAAGTAGAAGAAAGGAAAAAGGTCCTAGAAACATATCCTACCACGACTGAAACAAAAAGAAATAGAAAATCTGAACAGATGAGTAACAAGTAAGAAGATTGAATCAGTAATCCAAAACCTCCAAACAAAGAAGCCCAGGACCAGATGGCTTCACAGGTATATTGTACACTAATCCTCAAACTCTTCCCAAATATTAAAGAGTAGGGAACACTTCCAAACTTATTTTACAAGCCTAGCGTTATTCTCATACCAAAGCTGGATAAGAACAATACAAGAAAAAAATTACAGGCCAATATCCCTAATGAACATAGATGCCAAAAACATTATCAAAATATTAGTAAACTGAATCCAACAGCACATTAAAATTATCATAAATGATGATCGAGTGAGATTTATTCCTGTGATTCAAGGATGGTTCAACATATGCAAATCAATAAATTAAAAGTACCACATTAAACATGAATAATAAAAATATCGTTATCTCAATAGATGCAAAAAAAAGGCATTTAACAAAATTCAACATCCTTTCATTATAAAAACTCTCAACAAGTTAGGTATAGAAGGAATGTGCTTCAACACAATAAAGGCCATATATGGCAAACCCAAAGCTAACATCATACTCAGTGGTGAAAATCTGAGAGCTTTTCCTCTAAGATCAGGAACAAGACAAGGATGCCCATTCTTGTCACTTTTATTCAGCATAGTACTGGAAATTCTAGCCAAAGCAATCAGGCAAGGAAAAAAAATAGGCATCCTAATCAGAAAGGAAGAAGTAAAATTGTCTCTATTTGCAGATAATGTGATTTTATATATAGAAAAACACTTGAGACTCTACCAAAAATCTATTAGAATAAAGAAATTCAGTAGTTGCAGGATAGAAAATGAACATAATGAAAATCAGTTGAATTTATATACACTAACAATGAACAATCCAAACAGAAATTAAGAAAATACTTCCATTTCCAATAGAATTTTTTTAAAAGAATAAAATACTTAGGAAATTTAACCAAGGTGGTGAAAGATCTACACACTGAAAACTATAAGACAGCAATGAAAGAAACTGAAGAAGATACAATCAAATACAAAGATGTCCTGTGTTTATGGGTTAGAAGAATTAACTTTGTTAAAATGCCCACATTACCCAAAGTGATCTACAGATTCAATGCAACCCCTATTAAATTCCAATGGCATTTTTCAAAGAAATAGAAAAAAAAAACAATTCTAAAATTCAGATGAAACCACAGAAGACCTTAAATATCCAAAGCAATCTTGAGCAAGAAGAGCAAAGCTTGAGGCATCAAACTTCCTGATTTCAAACTATATTACAAAGCTATAGTAATTGAACAATATAATAATGGCATAAAAACAGACACATATACCAAATAAACAGAAGTAAGGGCCCAGAAATAAACCCATGCATATATGGTCAACTAATCTTTGACAAAGGCACTAAGAATACACAATGAGGAAAGGACAGTCTCTTCAGTAAATGATGGTGGAAAAACTGGATATCCATATGCACAAATATAAAATTAGACCCTTAACTTAGAACACAGACAAAAATTAACTCAAAATAAATTAAAAACTTAAATGTAATACCTGAAACCATAAAACCACTAGAAGAAAACATAACAGAAAATCTCTTTGACATTGGTCTTGGCAATGATTTTTTTGGGTATGACACCAAAAGCATAAGTAACAAAAGCATAAACAAGTGGGGCTACATCAAGCTGAAAAACTTCTGCACAGCTAAAGAAACAATCAACAAAATAAAAATATAACCTACAGAATGGGTGAAAATATTTGCAAACCATATATCTGATAAGAGGTTAATATCCAAAATATAAAAGGAACTCATGTAACTCAATGGCAAAACAAACAAACAAACAAAAATAGCCTGATTTAAAAAATGGGCAAAGGATCTAAACTGACATCTTTCTAAAGAAAATGTACAGGGACTTCCCTGGTGGTGCAGTGGTTAAGAATCTGCCTGCCAATGCAGGAGACACGGGTTCAATCCCTGGTCTGGGAAGATCCCACATGCCACGGAGCAACTGAGCCCGTGCATCACAACTACTGAGCCTGCGCATCTAGAGCCTGTGCTCTGCAACAAGAGAAGCCACTGAAATGAGAAGCCTGTGCACCGCAACGAAAGAGTAGCCCCCGCTTGCCACAACTAGGGAAAGCCTGCACACAGCAATGAAGACCCAATACAGCCAATAAATAAATAAATAATTTTTAAGAATTAAAAAATAAAAATTGTCAACTGTGGTAAAAAAAAGAAAACATACAAATGGCCAATAGGCATATGAAAAGGTGTTCAGCATCACTAATCATGAGGGAAATGCAAATCATATCCATAATGAGATATCACCTCATACCTATGGGGATAACTAGGATGAAAAAGAGGTAACAACTATTGATGAGGGTGCGGAGAAAATGGAATCCTTGTACACTGTTGGTGAGAATGTAAATTGGTGCAGCCTTTATGGAAAACAGTAAGGAGCTTCCTCGAAAAATTAAAAATAGAACTACCACTTCTGGGTATATATCCAGAGGAAATGAAGTCAGTATATCAAAGAGATATTTGCACTCCTGTGTTCATTGCAGTGTTATTCATGATAGCCTACATATGGAAACAACCTGAGTGTCTACCAATGGATAAATGAATTTTTAGAAATATGGTTTATATATACAATGGAATATCATTCAGCCCTAAAAAAGAAGGAAATCCTGCCATTTGTAACAACATGGATAAACCTGCAGGACATTAGGCTAAGTGAAATATTCCAGACACAGAATTACAAATATTGCATGATTTCACTTATATGTGGAATCTAAAAAAGTCGAACTCATAGAAGCAGAGAGTATAATGGTGGTTGCCAGGGGTTGGGAGGTGAGGGGAATGCAGAGATGTTGATCAAAGTATACAAACCTTCAGTTTCAAACTAAATAAGTTCTGGAGACCTGTTATAGTTAGTAACACTATAGTTAATAACACTGTATTGTACACTTGAAATTTGTTAAGACAGTATATCTTAAGCATCCTCAAAATTTTTAAAAATTAGTAACTAGGTGAGGTGATGGAAGTGGTAATTAGCTTGACTGTGGTAGTCTCATATATTCATATATAAATTATTATGTTGTACACCTTAAATACATACATTTGTCAATTACACCTCAGTAAAGCTGGAAAAATGCAAAAAAAACTTCAAGGTATAGTATAGAATATATAAATAGCTGCCTTTTGTGAAAGGAGTGAAAGGATAAGAATATTTATATTTGCAAGTCATATTTGCATAAAGACGCTCTGGAATTATACACATGAAATTAATACAAGTGAATATTTAGAAAACGCAGGAAGGGTTAGGGAAGTGGGGTTGAGATAAGAATCCAGAACTTTCTAGCAGTAGTCAGTGATTTTCATTGTGTAAAATAAACGCATAAAATGGAACTCTGCTTTTACAAACTAAGGCTATAAAAAGGACCAAGGGGGAAAGTGGTTCATGTTGCTTCCCCCAAATCATTTATTGCAGTAGCTACAGAAGATGGGTGAAGGCATTTGGCTCTCAGATGGCACCAGGATTGGGTGGATGGTAGAAGAGATAGCCCAACAGCACAGAACTTATGTTTAATAAAGACAGCAGAAGCTTCCTAGAGTGGGAATGTGCTTTTAGAGACTGAGAAATACCTGGAAAGCCAATAAGGATATCATAAGTTAAGTGATAAGAAATACTTAAGAAAAATTCATAGTGTTTCTCATCCTTTCATCCAGGTAGACCTTTCAGAGATAGTGAAGGTCCACTCTAGAAACCATAGTGACAGGAAGATCTAAGTAGCTGGTTCTAACCATGACTAAGACTTTATCAATGGTGGAGGAGACAGATCAGAGGTTTCCAGTTTTCCAACCAGAGAGAAGGTATCAGGACTTTGCAAACCACATTAAGGTTTGTTTGTTTGTTTTCCTTAAGGAAACTAGCATTTTAGCTCATTCAATAGCAGAACTTCTAAGCATAAGGGTTTCCCTATCATACTGGGGTCTCTACTTGAGAAAATGATTTAATCTTTTAAATTTTATTTCACTTTAAGAAAGTACAGATCTCTGCATTTGGATAATTTCTCAAACCAAATTGGAAAACATTATAAGAAGGTTGTCTACAAACAGTACCAAGATGCATCCTTCACCAAACTCCTGGAGAATCCCAATATCAAAGAAGATGGGATCTTGGGCCCTATTATCAGAGCCCAGGTCAGAGACACACTTAAAGTAAGTAACAGAAATATAGAACCATGGAAGAAATTAAATAGTGAAAACAAGATTATAAGTACTGGTTATTTTTTTAATGTGTTCATATAATTTTTAATTGAAATACAGCTTTAATTTTTATTTAGTATTTGCACTTATTGTAGCCTATCTCATAATACAAACAATCTGAGACAGTTTATCAAATTATAAAGGAATAAAACAAGGAGCCAATGTAATTGGGGTGAAGGATAATGTGGGGACAAAGAAAATAAAGCCAAGGATAAGTATAATGAAACACATACCACATGCTCCTGTAATGTTGTCAACAAATTTTGTCCTAAGCTTTCTAGCAGCCAAAGTAAAAAGGGAACTAGGTCAGGGTAGGAGTCACAGTAGTCATAAAAAAAGCAGTTTCCCCTGCTACTGAGACTTAAGAGGAATTTCTCCCATGGATCCTTAAGAAAGAGGATGCTGTGTGATGTAGTAGATGGAATCCTTGATAAATTCCTACTGGTACAATAAATTTATAAAAGAAATTTATAAATTTAAAAGTTACAAAGCTTTTCAAAATAATGTTTCTCATTATAGCTGAGAACATAACCCAACTGAATGAAAACAATTCATCAATGTGGTCTAGGTATGTAGTTCTCGGATGATTAGTCTCTGATGAAGGTACATTTTGATATGTTTCGAGAGCACTGAGCGTTCTTCAGTTTTCCTTAAATGCTGTGTCGCATCATCAACTTATCTTCTGGTAAGAACTAGACGGCAGAGAATTGAAAGTTGCAATCTTTGGCAAGATTCTAGAGTGCAGATCATCTGCAGATTAAGCATGATCCAGATGCTTTGGCAAGCAAGGAGAAGATAAGATTAAAATTCTCTTCTGAAGATTAAGCAGGCTAACTAGGACTGCTGTGTGCATAGAGCTCCTCCCTTCACCTCTTCATGGGAATGAACCAAGAGGATATCTACAGACAAGGCCAATTCTGTTCATTTAAAAAATAACAAAAGGGCAGAAAGCAGCCTTTCTCTGTTCTCTTTCCCTTCCCTCATTTCTGATCCCTTTTAGGTACTCTTAGGAAGTGGAAATATGCCTCATTGGCAATTCAGGATCTCGCTATTTTCTGTGCCCCATCAAGAAGATGACTTGATGACAGGGTTCTGGGGGATCTGGCAGGCTGGCGAAGGTGATCATGGTCTAAGAGAAGAGAAGGAGCAGATTCAAAGGCAGATGTGGTCCAAGAAAGGAGAGGGGACAGGGGATGGTGACCAACTTGGAGAGAGTGATATACTGTGAGGAAAATGTCACTTCTAAGGTTAGACTTCTCTTTCCATTTTCTACCTTTCTATGTGAGTGGAACTCTCTCAGATGCGCCTGTCAGGTGATGGGGAGAGGTTTCCACTCAGATAAACAGCATTCGTTTGCATTGACATAAACACACACACACACACACACACACACACACACACACACTATCCCACAAGTAAATATGCAAAGCTAGCATCCTCTGTTCTCATGACTGACCTTAAATCCTGAAATAATGAATTTGAGTTAATTTTGTAGATCATGTTCAAAAATATGGCCAGCCGCAGCTACAGCATTTACCCTCATGGTGTGACCTTCTCTCCTTATGAAGATGAAGTCAACTCTTCCTCCACCTCAGGTCTGAAACTTTCACTTCTACTGAATGAAACTATTGACTTCTGAGAGGTTGCCATAATTTTCTACTGCCCTCCTTGCCCAGTAGTATAACTTATACAGTCAGGTAGTATACGTATAGGGGTATCCTCAAAGTCACAACCAAACACTGCTCACTTCAGGGATTTTTTTACCCTAATGATTACAAAATATGGTGTCCTTTGTTAGTGCCATAAGTGGCCTCTAGTGGACGAATATGTAATAGCTACATGCTATCCAGAGTTCTATCAAGTGGAACTTAATATAAAAATAATATTCCTTTCCCAACATTGATTCTAACAAGAACTCAATTATTTTAAATTATTCATTCATTTATTATTTACTTATTTTTTAATTTAATTTATTTCCATGAAATAATTTTGAAAATTGAAAACAATTTTGACTATATTTTCTTTCAGGCAGTAACACCATGATCAAAGCAGTTCAACCAGGGGAAACCTATACTTATAAGTGGAACATCCTAGAGTCTGATGAACCCATGGAAAATGATGCTCAGTGCTTAACAAGACCATACTACAGTAATGTGGACATCACAAGGGACATTGCCTCTGGGCTGATAGGGCTACTTCTAATTTGTAAGAGCAGATCCTTGGATAAGCGAGGCATACAGGTATTTTGTCCTTGAAGTAACCTTTCAGAAATTCCAGGAATTTCTTCTGACTGGAACAGATTAGTTCTCCTTGTTAAATAATGGGGCTTTTGTTTCTAGAGAACCAGAAAATATTAAGTAGTCCTCTTTAGTGTGAATGTAACAATGCTTATTCCTTTAGTTACTTTTTTGTCTTGTCTATTTCCATATGGACTTTCACTGGGAAAGGCAAGTCTACAGTGTGATACTGTATATTGTTTGCTTGTTTCAAATTCCAGATCTGTCCGTGCTATGTGATGGGCAAGTCACTTAGTTTCTCTTAATTTCTTCCTTTCATCAAAAGGGTATTACCCATTTTTTAAAAATTAATGAGTGGTAGTGTTACTGATTAGTTACATATTTATCTCTGTACTTTACTATGTTTTCCACTTTTTCTAAATTTGTATGGATCATTTTAAAAATCAAAATTAAAGCTCATAGAAACATTACTTGTTATTAAATATTTCAGATATTCAAAAAGTTACAGAAAAGAATAAAACAGACTTCTATGTACTCAAGAAATAAAACATTACATATGCAAAAAAAAAAAGGGTATTACCCCCTCCTAAAAATTTTATAGGGTTGTTTCACGGCTCAATGAGTTACCATCTGGTAAAAGTGTAAAGCTCTGTACCAGTCCTTGTTATTTTTAGAGACCTGCAATAGGGAAAGGAGACATACAGGCAGACATAGCTTGCAGACATATCTTCTCAGGAAGTTGAACCCAGACAATGGTCTGTCTCTAGCAAGACCAATTTATACAGAAGAATGTGAACAAAAATATGGATCTTCTGACTTTATCATCATTGAAGAATAAAAGCCTCATATCATTAACTTAAAATTCCCAATTAGGCTAAGCTATAATCAAAGAAGTCTCATCCCAAGGCATATAAAATAAATATACGCCTAGAAAAAGCAGAAAGAGACATTTGGAAGACCCTAATTTATTGAGCTAGGAAAGGAAACAGGTAGGGAGAGATATAAAACTTTCCTACGGCACCCTTCGTTTTTATTCTTTGCAATTATTTGGAGCACATCCAATCAATCATTCGAGTTGAGAGGTGATAAACAGTTGATAGAGATAAACAGAATTACAGTTGCTACATTGAAATGGGATTTTTCTATTAGGATATTTTAGTCTCTGAATTTTCTGATCTGCTCTGTTTGCCTTGACATGCTACCTTTGGCTCTAACAAGGGCTTTGTACACAATGGGCTCTCACAGATGTCTGAATTTATGGCTTCATTGGACCCAAGACCTGTACCCCTTTGGTTTCTGAGAACTCAGGGTTGTAGTTAATCAATCTGCTAGGACGTTAATCACTGAACACAGCACTTTTACCCTCCAGAGGGCAGCAGACATTGAGCAGCAGGCTGTGTTTGCTGTGTTTGATGAGAACAAGAGCTGGTACATTGAGGACAACATCTACAAGTTCTGTGAAAATCCTGAGAAGGTGAAACGTGATGACCCCAAGTTTTATGAGTCAAACATCATGAGCAGTAAGTCAGAGCACTCTCACTCCTGTGGTTGAAGTGTGACTTTCCTAGAGGAAGAGACATGGATTAGAATCCACTCACCCCTTACCCTCACTTCCAGTATAGGGATTTGGTGATGAAATTACTGGGTGATATTATAGAAAGCTTTTTACAGCATGAGGTAAAAAGCTTGTTATCCTTAGAAGTCTTCTTGGTCTCCTGCTCCAAAAGTGTGTGTGTGTGTGTGTGTGTGTGTGTGTGCGTACACGCACACGTGTGCATGTGCACTTGCTCTGAGCAGGTAAGAACAGGGTGAGGGATGGATGGTGAGGGAAGAGGCCTTGGTCAGAGGTATCTGGGGATTTTAGAATGGGTGCAAGGTGAATACTCTTTATGGCCAGGGCAGAAATATTAAGTAGTCCTCTTTAGCATGAATGTAACAATGCTTATTCCTTTAGTTATTTTTTTGTCTTGTCTATTTCTTATTTCTGCCAGGGCAGAAACAGGGTAAATAATCCAAAAGTGGATTGTCAAATCAAACTAAGACAAAATGCATATGGGGAGACATGAGTCTTGGAAAGTCAATCCATAAAGAAGTTTTAAGCATGCAGTAAGAAGTTCAGAACAGAAAGAATTCCCTGAGCCAAGGTTCAGGCTTTTGCTACAGTTTTAAAGTCAGTGTCCAAAGCCACTGGTATGGGAAGTCTGGGAGAGATTTCACTGAGCCAGCTGGAAGCAAACTTCTCCACAATGGTCATCGTCCCCTTCCTCAGAGTTGAGAGTCACTATTATCCCTTTCTCTGATAAGTAACCACAGGTACGAGGATGGTTTCTCCATGGTCTGTTCATATAACTTCAGACAACTAACAATTGGGGATTCTCAGAACTGGTAGGTGCCAGGAAAATAATTTGAAACAGGGAGTTAGCCTCAGCTTTCTGTACTTATTTTCATTTTGGCAATGAATCTGTCATAGTTCTAGACTAGTGCTGTCCATTAGAAATTATATATGAGCCACAAATATAATTTAAAATTTTCTAATAGGCATGTTAAAAATTAAAGGGAAATATATGACATTTATTTAATAATGTTTAATTTAATATATCATGTTATCATTTCAACATATAATATTAAAATTAATGAGATTTACTTTCTTACTAAATCTTTAAAATCCAGCGTGTATTTTATACTCACAGCACATCTCAATCCAGATTACCCATATTTCGAGTGCCCAATGGTCACTGGTGGCTAGTGGCTACCAAATTAGTGCAGCTATAGACCATTTAGAAAAGCTTCCTGAATGAGGTACAAACTAAAAACACATTATGTCAACTATTCGATAAATATTTAAGTTCTCACTCATTCTAGGCATTGTACTAAGATTAGGACTATAGTGGTAACCTAGACAGACATGGACCCTGCCCTTATAGAAATCGTATCTGTGGTTTTATTACCATGCTTAGTATATAAGTAGACAATGATACTGACTAAAACTGTATCCCTTGGAAAGAGAATGAAAATGTCTGAACTTGATAGTTGAGTGCAAACTAGAGATTATATAAATACTAAGACAGAGCAATTAAAATTGCAAAATGTGCTAAATATGCTTCATTTTTAGGAACATTACTTTGCATTCAATAACTAATGTGTCGAGGATACAGGGAGGGGGAAGGGTAAGCTGGGACAAAGTGAGAGAGTAGCATGGACATATATACCCTACCAAACGTAAAATAGATAGCTAGTGGGAAGCAGCTGCATAGCACAGGGAGATCAGCTCGGTGCTTTGTGACAACCTAGAGGGGTGGGATAGGGAGGGTGGGAGGGAGACGCAAGAGGGAGGGGATATGGGGATATATGTATACATATAGCTGATTCACTTTGTTATACAGCAGAAACTAACACACCAATGTAAAGCAATTATACTCCAATAAAGATGTTAAAAAAAAAAAGAAAAAGAAAAAAATAACTAATGCGTCAAGAATCTGTATTTCTTATATTATGCTTTTTCTCCAGGTAAAATTACTCTAGACAAAATTCTAAGTTACCTTCGGAGTATCTTTAAAAACAGAACCTAGAGTACAAAATATTTAATATACACTTAACAAATGAATAAATAAGTCAATGTGAATGAAAAGGCTTTGTCTTTATCCTGACATTTCTCCCTTGGCTAACTTAGGAGAATAAGCTCTCATTTGAAAAGTCTGAGTTTGATCTTCCAGTTACATGTTACATTTGGTAAAGCTTATCTCAGATAATCACTGCTTAGATGCAACCAAATTACCATTGGGATATTTACCATAAGTATAGTTAGACACATTCCCTTTTGTTGGCATAGGCCTGATGTTTCAACAAATTTCACTCTTTCAGCTATCAATGGCTATGTGCCTGAGAGCATACCCACACTAGGATTCTGCTTTGATGACACCGTCCAGTGGCACTTCTGCAGTATGGGAACCCAGAATGACATTTTGACCATTCACTTCACTGGGCACTCATTCATCTATGGAAAGAAACACGAGGACACCTTGACCCTCTTCCCCATGCGTGGGGAATCTGTGACCGTCACAATGGATAATGTTGGTAAGAGCTTGGACACTTAAAGGGGACTCTCTGATCAACCCAGTCTGCTGCAGCTCTCCAGACTACCATGGTTCCTGGGCTTCTCTTCCTGATCCCTTGCAGGCTTTCTTTTCAGGACTACTCATGATTTCTATTTGGGGAATTAATTACTTAAATGGGTCCAGTCCTTTACTGTGCGTTCCATTTATCCTTCTCTGGGCTAAGTGAGAAGTAAAGATACAACAGTAAAAAGATAAGGCATGACTTTGAGAAGAAAGCGTGAGCATTCAGCCACAAAAGAGCATTTCTTTTATCAAAATGCCTTTTTCAGCTTTATAAGACAGCCATCCCACCCTAGGGTTAGTGGTCATCTGATATAGTGGCTTAGAGGCTGGCTTCAGAGACAGCAGTGTCATGGAAAGCACATGGGCTTTGGAATTCATCAGACCTGGGTTCAAATCCTGCTTTGCCACTTGATATCTGTGTAGCAATTTGGACAAATTACTCCACCCGACTGAGCCTCAGTTTATTCATCTGAAAAACAGAATAATAATACCTTACAGAGTTGCTTTGACCATTAATTGTTATATGTGCCAAGTGCCTAGGACTCAGCAGACAATCAACATGTGGTAACTATTGAAGACTTTCCAGGAAATCTTCAGTGTGCCAGCAAATCATACCATTTCAAAGAAACTCAAAACTGCCCTAGGCCCACCTGAATTATTTATTACTTAGAAATATCTATATGTCTCTTATTTGTGGGGGTAAACATCATCATCTTCCCCCTAACTCCAGCTCTCTAACAAAATATGCAACTCACAAGATGCTTATGATATTCAAAGTCCATTTCATTCTTGATTCATCCCTTTAAAAATATATTCTAAAATAGTGACTCTCAAACTATCTGTGCTGAAAGTTTTTTTCTCCCTAATTTTCACTGACCAATACTTTGGGTCTATATTCTGTTAAATGAGATAAGTATGCTGATCACATGATTGGATGTCATAGAAATGTCAAATTGCTAAAAGGTTTCCTATACACTTTACTCTTGATTTCTTTCCTTATGTCACTGTGGAACAGTAAACAACAGTTCACAGATCAGTTGTGGTCCACAGACCACAGTATCCCTGATGAAAGTTCACTGGAAATTATCTGCCACAATGGACCATAGGGTTTTTATACCTTTTTCTGTACTCAGAGCTCTCTGTTCTCTCTGTCTCTATTTTGTAGGAACTTGGATGTTAACTACCATGAATTCCAATCCAAGAAGCAAAAAACTGTGGCTGAGATTCAGGGATGTTAAGTGCATCCGGGATTATGATGATGACTTATATGAGATTATATACGAACCTTCAGGATCTACATCCATAACTACAAGGAAAATGCGTGAATCATCAGAAATCAAAGATAAAAATAATGATGCTGACTATGATTACCAGAACACACTGGCTTTATCATTAGGAATCAGGTCATTCAGAAATTCATCATCAAATCAGGAGGAAGATAAGTTCAATCTTACCGCCCTGGCTCTGGAGAACAACTCTGAATTCATTCCTCCAAGTACCAACAGAACTGTTGGTTCAAATTCTTCTTCCCCAGGTAACATCAGCAGGCTTATTGCCAATAACTTTGCACAACCTCTGAAAATTCTTCCTCACCCAGAAGCCACCATAGCTGGTCCCCCGCTAGGACACACCAGCTTAGATAAGAACTCAGTTCTCAACCCTCCCACAGCAGATCATTCCAGCCTTTATTCTGAAGACTCTATAGAAGATCCTCTATACTCAGATGTCACAGGGATAAGCCTGCTTCCATTTGGTACAGAAGAATTCAGAAATCAAGAACATGCTAAACATAAAAGATTCAAGGCAGGAAGAGGCCGAGGAGCAAAGCATAGACTCTCCCAGATGGAATTCCCAGCACATAAAACTGGTAGACATTTAAGTCAAGGCAACTCTTCTTCTTCCAGAATAGGGCCCTGGGAGAACCTTCCCAGTGATCTGTTACTCTTACAACAAAAGGATCCATCTAAGATTCTGAATGGGGAATGGCATTTGGTTTCTGAGAAAGGCAGTTATGAAATAATCCAAGATGCTGATGAAGTTAAGGTTGTTAATAAGCTGCCAAACAGCCCCCAGAATGACTCAAGGACTTGGGGAGAAAACATCCCTTTTAAAAACAAGCATGGAAAGCAGAGTGGCCACCCAACGTTTTTTGCAACTAGACATAAACCTCTACAAGGAAGACAAGATGGAGGAAATAGTAGATTGAAGAAAGGCCTTTTTTTAATTAGGACGCGAAGAAAGAAAAAGGAAGAGAAGCCTGCACACCATGTTCCTCTATCTCCAAGGAGTTTTCACCCTCTGAGAGTAGAGGCCAACACCCCATTTTCAGATGGGAGACATAATCATTCATTGTTACTCCACACATCCAATGAAACATCTCTTCCCGCAGACCTCAATCAGACACTCCCCTCTATGAACCTTAGCCTCATGGCCTCACTTCCTGATGGTGATCAAAACCCCCCAAATGACACCAGTCAGACAAGCTTCCCTCCAGATCTTTATCAGACAGTGAGCCCAGAGGAACACTATCAAACATTCCCTATTCAAGACTCTGATCCAACGCACTCCACTACAGTCCCCAGTCACAGATCTCCTCCTCCAGAGCGCAGCCAGATACCCGACTATGACCTAAGAAACAAGGCCTTCCCTACTGATGTTAGTCAAACGTTCCCTTCCTTGGAACTTGAAGTCTGGCAGACAACTACCTCTCTAGACCTCAGTCAGCCATCCTTCTATCCAGATCTCAGCTGGACCACCCTTTCTCCAGACCCTGGACAGGAGACTCTCTCTCCAGACCTCAGCCAGACAACATTTTCCCCAGACCTTAGCCAGGAGACTCTCTCTCCAGACCTCGGCCAGACAACCCTTTCTCCAGACCTCGGCCAGACAACCCTTTCTCCAGACCTTGGCCAGACAACGCTTTCCCCAGATCTTAGCCAGGAGACTCTCTCTCCAGACCTCAGCCAGATGGCCCTTGCCCCACACCCTGGCCAGGACACGCTCTCTCCAGACTTCAGCCAGACAACACTTTCCCTAGATCTTAGCCAGGAGACTCTCTCTCCAGACCTCAGCCAGATGGCCCTTTCCCCACACCCTGGCCAGGAGACGCTCTCTCCAGACGTCAGCCAGACAACACTTTCCCCAGACCTCAGCCAGACTTTCTCTCCAGACCTCAGACAGGAGACTCTCTCTCCAGACCTCAGCCAGACAACCCTTTCCCCAGACCTTGGCCAGGAGACTCTCTCTCCAGACCTCGGCCAGACAACATTTTCCCCAGACCTTAGCCAGGAGACTCTCTCTCCAGACCTCAGCCAGACAACACTTTCCCCAGATCTTAGCCAGGAGACTCTCTCTCCAGACCTCGGCCAGACAACCCTTTCTCCAGACCTCGGCCAGACAACCCTTTCTCCAGACCTTGGCCAGACAACACTTTCCCCAGATCTTAGCCAGGAGACTCTCTCTCCAGACCTCAGCCAGATGGCCCTTTCCCCACACCCTGGCCAGGAGACGCTCTCTCCAGACGTCAGCCAGACAACACTTTCCCCAGACCTCAGCCAGACTTTCTCTCCAGACCTCAGACAGGAGACTCTCTCTCCAGACCTCAGCCAGACAACCCTTTCTCCAGACCTTGGCCAGACAACACTTTCCCCAGATCTTGGCCAGACGACTCTTCCCCCAAACCTCAGTCAGATGCCACTTTCCCCAGACCTCAACCAGGCAACTCTCTCTCCAGACATCAGTCAGACATCCCTTCCTCTTGATCTCAGGCAGACATCACCTCCTCTAGATCTCGATCAGACATCCCACACTTCTGAATCTATTCAGTCATTGCCTCTCCCAGAACTTGGTCAGACTTTCCCTTATGCAGATCTTGGTCAGATGCCATCTCCTCCACCACATTCTCCACTAAATAACACTTTTATACCAAGAGAATTTAATCCACTGGTCGTAGTAGGCCTCAGTAGAGATGATGGAGATTACATTGAAATTATTCCAAGGCAGAAGGAAGAGAGCAGTGAAGAAGACTATGGTGAATTTGATTTTGTGGCCTATGATGACCCTTACCAAACTGATCTTAGGACAGACATCAACTCCTCCAGAAATCCTGACAACATTGCAGCATGGTACCTTCGCAGCAACAATGGAAACAGAAAAAATTATTTCATTGCTGCTGAAGAACTATCCTGGGATTATTCAAAATTTGCACAAAGGTTTGGCCAGTTCTCTCCTTTTATATTCTCACTTTTCCACTACTGCTAAAAAAAGTAATTACAGCAGTCTAAGGAGATGATTCTGGGCAAATTATACTAAGTGTAACTTATACTAAGTATCATTTAGTTTCCCTATTACAACTTGGCCTATACTGTTTCCTTTGTCAATTCCAAGATTAGCTTCTCTACTTTGGGTGACATCTGGACAATATAAGAGTTATCACTCTAAGAAGTCTATGATATTTTGTAGTTAAATTAGCCCCCTCCTCTCTCTTCTTTTCTCATCACACGTGTTCCTACCTCCCCTTCTTGCTCCAATGCAGAGCCCAACCTATCCATAGCTATAGGCTAATCAATATGATTTCACTGAAGTTGGCTTCAAATCCAAATTTGTGATGTAGAAATCTCCTTTCGCAATTACTTATTTAACAAAAATATTTTAAATTGTTTACTGATCGATATAAAGTATATAGCATCTTGGTGAAGATTAATTCAAATTCCATAAGATTCCAGTAGCAGAGGCCAAGGGTATAAAGTAGCTTAGAAACAAAAAGCAAGTTTATGCCCTCAACTGAGCCATTCATTACATAATGATTTATCTTGATTTAAACTTTTGTTTTAACTTGGTTTATAGACTCACTCAGTCAATAACTCTTTAATGAGTACTTATTCTCTCCTAGGCATTGTGCTAAGTGCTGAGACTATAAAAGAGAGTATAAACACAGGACTCCTGCCCTGATGGAACTTATGTCTAGTTGGGCAGGAAGATATGAACCAAGTGCTCACATAAATAAGTGTAAAAATTAACCATGAGAAAGACCAGTAAGAAAAGGTGATATATGGAGATATGAGAACTGGGGAGTCTGACTCTGGAGAAGTGGCGTTTGAGCTGAGATCTGAAGATGAACAGGAGGTAGAGAGGGCAGAGCATTCTAGACAGAGAGAACAGCATGATGAAGGCCCCGAGGAAGGAGGAAGCCCTGAACCTGAAGACTTGTGTAGCTGGAACTCAAGAAGAGGGTGGGTGCTAGGAAAGTGTTTGGCTAGCTCTGCAGAGATCAGATGCCACTAGGCTTTGTGAGCCCTGGGAAGAATTTTGATGCTTTTCAAAGAGCAATGAGAAACCCTTCAAAAGCTTTAAGCCATTTCTAGTTTACTGGAATGTGTCAGTTCCTTTCCCGAACCTTGTTACTTGCAGTCTTTTTAATGGAGGAGTTACACCAAGTGGCCCCCAAGATCTGCTGCAGCTCTAACATTTTAGGGTTCCAGCCACTCTTCAACCAAAGAGTTGAAGGAGTTGATGCAATTTTGTAAGTGGTCTGACTTATAACAGAGAGTTTTTAAGGGAGCAACATGCATTTTTAAAAGATAATTTTTAATTTAATTTTGCTCAAGTGTGGAAAGCCATATTGGTCTGGGTTCTATATTCTGGGATGACAATATAGAGAAAGGAGAGAAAGGGGGACAAGAAGCAACTACAGATCCTCAGGGATATCATGGGGACCATGTGTAAAGTGTCCAAATATAGCCCACAGCTTTTACAAAAGCTAACTGTTACACTACTAAAGTTAAAACCAAAGTGCAACTAGAGTAAGCAAACACAATGCATGGCATGACTTACAGAAATTATTTCATTAATCTGATGCCTGACATTTCCATGTTAGAATTCTGCTAGTTTAAGAGACTTTCTCCCTTGACTTCCTATTTAGATGTAGCACCCATTACTATATGAGAATAAATACTTTATCTAGGGATTTCTAAGCAAGTTACTGAGGGAATAAGTTTTCCAGAGTGTAAAGGGATGGAACTAGTTCCTTCAAAATCCTGTGTCCCATTCCAGATATGCAACCCATTTTTATGGCAACGTTGTTTTGCTCCTCCCCATGTGTTCTGTGAGACTGTATGTTATGCTTAGAGTCTGGAAGAACGGGGTTAATCCGGTAGAAAGGCTAGAAGGAAGGCAGAATGGGATTCTCTGTGGATGGCTCATGTTGTGTAACAAATACTGTGAGACTGAGGGATGAGCTTTTGGCCTGTTTCCCAGACTCCTGGGGAATTTAAGAGTCAGTAGGAAAATACGATGCGCTCTAGCTCCAGACTGAGCTGGTGAACTACATGAGGAATACTATGATTTAGCAAAAGCAAATGTGGGAAGAGTGGCTACTTTCCAAATATAAAACACTCATCCATCCAGTGACCTTTACAGGGATGGCCCTCTAAATCAACTGACTCTTATCATCTGCCTGTCCTGGCACTGTCCCATCACATGGCTTTGTCTGCTTTTGATATTAAAATCTGCTATGTTAATATATGATTATATTTGTCATTTATTAATACATTAAATAAATATCTGCTTACTATGTGCCAGATAACTTGCTAGGCACTAGAAATAAAAATTATAAGCAAACGAGGCACAATCCCTAACCTCATGGGGCTTTCACCCTAGTGGTAGAGTCAGATATTAATAGATAATCTCATGAATAAATGATATATAATTTACTATATATACTATAGAAATATTATCAGAATACTACAGGGATTTACTATATATACTATAGTAGTAGTATAGAAATGTGAGGAATGCTAGAGACTTGACCCAGTCTAAAGGATCATAGGAGGAGATACCAAGAAATGATATATGAGCTGGGAATTGAAGGATATTTACTGGCTTGTGGTTTTAGTTATTTATATTTTAATTCATTTGTTCATCAAATGTTTATCAAATATCTTCTCTATATACTATATCCAGAAACAGATAATTTCCTAAATTCTTGAACGGTCTTTAACTTGTTCTTTTAAACAAATGCTATTATTATCATTTCAGTGAAGACATTGATGATGTTTCAAAGGACACCATATACAAGAAAGTAGTTTTTCGAAAGTACCTTGATAGCACTTTTAACAAGCTTGATCCTCGGGGAGAGTATGAAGAGCATCTTGGCATACTTGGTCCTATCATTAGAGCTGAAGTGGATGATGTTATCCAAGTAAGTCATCTTTTGAGCATTGCTAAGATCATCAGAGGAATTTCCACAACCACCAGAGGGTTGTAGAGATGAAAGTGGCAAGAGAGCTATGGTGACTTATTTATTTTTCAAAATTAACAAATAACTACATTTCTTTTCAAAGACTGCTCACCAAGTAACTTGCCACTCTTCAAGGAAAAAAAAAAAAAGATCTCATAATTTTCTCTCTCCCTCTGCTAAGCTCCTGTTCATTCTATAAGGGCCAATTCCATTTCTCCTAAGAAACTTTCTTTAATTCCCCCAACCTCTCCTAAACATTCAATTGAATTGCTCCTCCCAGGCATTCCCACCTAATCCCATTCATATTTTGTTTACAGCACCTTTTGTCTCCAGATTTTTAACTTGCATTCACATGTGCAGTCTCTCTAGCCAGTAGGTTGAAACCTTATTGCGAGTAAAACCCAAGCCTCATTCATTTTCAAATCTGTAGCACCTATCTTTATCATTTCATTTGTAGATAATGTCAATACTTTTGCTTTGAGCCTAAAAACAAACCTGTTTTGGTGTTTCTGGAGTAAACTACTTAGGCCCTATCTCATAGGATGGTTGTAAAATTAGATGAAGTAATATACGAAAGTTACTTTGCAATTCTAAACATTCAATATATCTTAGGTTCAATTTAATAGCCATCCACTTTGACCCATAACACTGACATTTTGGGGGCTTTATTAAACGTAAATACATTTGTGAATCATTCTTTTTTTTAGGTTCGTTTTAAAAACTTAGCATCCAGACCATATTCTCTTCATGCCCATGGGCTTTCCTATGAGAAATCATCAGAGGGAAAGACTTATGAAGATGACTCTCCTGAATGGTTTAAGGAAGACAATGCTGTTCAGCCCAACAGCACTTATACATATGTATGGCATGCCACTGAGCGATCAGGGCCAGAAAATCCTGGCTCTGCCTGTCGGGCTTGGGCCTACTACTCGGCAGTGAACCCGGTAAGCATAGCCATCAAAAGTTTTTGTCATTTCCCCAAACTTATAACCTGAGTCCATCAAATGGAAGTGTCACAATTATTTCTTAGTAAATATCTGTCTTTCCATGAGGAATGTGTAAGGATCATGGTCAACAGTCGACAGCTACCGTAATCAGGGACTCTCCATGCAGATCTTCAGATGACAGTGAGAAGCATTTGTTCAGTGGAAAGGAATGAGGAATACTTAAAAGGTTGGTCCTAGTTAGAGTGACTACCTTTACAGAAGAAGATGTTTATCTGCAATTTCCTTGAACAAGTATTAGCTTTCTTCTGCCTTTTTTTTTTCTTTTTTAATAAAAGAACTACAAAATCAAGACTCCCTCATTTCGATCATGGTAGAGAGCATAGACTTAGATTTCAATTCCTATCCTGTCACTGACTGTGTAGCCCTAGGAAAGTTACTTGAGCTCCATCAGCCTCAGTTTCCAAAGTTAAAAATGAGATAACAGTATGTAGCATATATAGTAGGCACTTGGTAATATTTGTTCAATAAATGAATTTATTTTTTACCATATAGGATTATTGTCAGAATTAAATAAGATACTATAGGCAAAATATTTAACATAGTAGATGCTCAATAAATAGTATTTATAATAGTATCACTATTATTATCATCATTATTATCATTACTACCATGTTGAAACAAAGGATTAATCAGAGGAAGTGACTATGAGTATCACAGAATTAGATGATCAATATCCAGGCTTATTAAGCTATTCATTTATAATCTTCAAATTCAGAGCCTCTGAGAAGGTCTCCTCTTCAATATGATCAGTGATTGTCAGAAGGGCAAAGAAAATCTTGAGAAAGAGATAATACGTGCAATTTGCTCTTACTGTCTTCCAGGAAAAAGATATCCATTCAGGCTTGATAGGACCCCTTCTGATCTGCCGAAAAGGAACACTTCATAAGGAGACCAACATGCCTGTGGACATGAGAGAATTTGTCCTACTTTTTATGGTATTTGATGAAAAGAAGAGCTGGTACTATGAAAAGAAGCCCATGAGGTCTTGGAGACACACATCCTCAGAAGTAAAAAACTCCCATGAGTTTCATGGTATTTTCCTCTGACTTTGATCTAGTCTCTGAACCTAATCACTGGGTGATAGTGATTCCTGCCCATAGGTCTTCCCAAAATTAGACATGAGATGCTTCTGTGGAACCAGGAGCTCTACCTGACACCAGGACCTTAAATGTCTACAAGGGCTGATGTAACCTGGCAGGTGACACTGCAGGTGAAAGAGAGTATACAAAATCTGAAATCTAAAAGATAGCTCACAAGGCTGCTGCAAAACCAACCCAAGCAAACCAACAAAAAAGCCAGTGTGCTTCGGTGGGTAACATAAATTGGAAAGGAATTAACATCATTCTGCAATTTAAACAGTTAATAAAACTGTGTCTTGATCTCTAAAGGATCAATTATTTATGTAGAAGTGATCACACACACTTCCAAAATAAGAATGACTGTAATATTTGTAGCTCTCAGCAGTTCCCAGGTGGCACCCAAAGCATATGTGGAGAAAATGATATAGGAAACTGTGTAGCCAGCTAATGGAAGAAGAGTGCCAAGAGAGCATTTGGGTGGGAAAAGAGGGGAAAGCATATCTACTCTGAAGTCCATTCAGGAACTTTGTCTGTAAATTGGCAACGGAACTACAGTTTTAGAGAAAGGCAGAATTTAGGATTTGGTGAACAACAGATATAATGACTTAGGGATCAGAAGACAAATGACCCTGTTTTCAGAGTTTGATAAATGGAGGTGATTTCTATGAGATTTCTGATCAGGAAGGTCCTGTGCTTTGGGTGATGGGTCAGTCATTCAGTGTAATAGGAAAGAAGAGGCTTCAGGAATAAAAAAAAAAAAAGACATTATAAGCAATATCCAGTTCACTGCCACCTCCTCTCCCCAGCCAGTCATCAAGGCTAAGTCGGTCTATGCTCCCTCTCCCACCCCATTTATATACTCAGGCTACCCTTTTTTAGCTTATTTTCCTTATTAAACTTCTGTAAGTGTGGAATACAATCTGATCTCACCTGTAAAAACACTTTGGCGTAGAGGAAAGGAAACAATATGATTTACAATCTGCTCCAAAACCCCACCCTCTGGACTCTGCTTATCATGCAAGGTTAAGAAATTCTATTAAGCAGTCTAGAATAGAGTCAGTTGAGAGCTGCCCCACAGACTCCAAGCAGAGCTTTCTTTTCTCTTCTCCTATAATCTCTAGGCCTTTCAGCCCAGGGTGCTTGGTCTCATGGGTAGGAAGCACATCCTCTGAAAATCTCTCAACCTAGTGGAAAGTACAGACTGCAGAATCAGACAGGCTCATTTCTTAGCTATGCTGTTTACTTGCTGAGTACCCTCGAGGCCTTGCTTCCTGATTCTTCAAAGAAAGCGTAAAATGCATCCAGTATAGTTTTAGTTTTAAATGTATTGTCGTCTAAATCTCTGTAATTTGGTAATCTTCCACTGTAGAACTTATCAGGGTATTTGATAAGCAGACCACCTATGCCTGGCCTCTGCAGTATGCACCGAGTAAATATGTGTTGGATTAGTAAACAAATGAACTTTATTCACTCAGCTCAATTTATCTAATGTTTACTGAGTGCCTACTCTGTTGAGCGTCTTCACTTTTGTATCCTGATGTAATGGTTTAGCAATGCTGACCTAATAACCACTGGAGATACCTTTTACTTTTAGGAGATCTATTTCTTACACAGAAACTAAGATGAGGAGGTGAGGCTGGTGTTATGAGTATGTAGACAGGTGCTTTCATATCTGATATAATTTTAAGAGAGCCAAAATGATCTCAACTCTTCTCCCTCCAAAAATTCACTTGCCTGGTTCCTGAAATTCCACAGTAGTCCCTTTAACTTTAGAAGAATAAACAACAGCCACCACCACCACCAAAACTTCCCTCACTTCAGTCCCAATTAAGTACGTGGTAGCATTAAGCTTTATCATTAAAATTTCGTATGCATTCATTTGTTAAGGTGATCAAGTTTATCAGATGCTTAAAAAACACATATTTCAGTAAGGAGAGAGTTGATAAAGTCTGAGAACCCTAGACATCCAAGCTGGGAAGGGGGCAGAGGAGCAATCAGACAAACGAGAGAATAAACATGAATGTCTAAGGCTGGTGGGTATAACAAAGATAAAGACCAACTTCCTGGGCTTCCCTGGTGGTGCAGTGGTTAAGAATCCGCCTGCCAATGCAGGGGACACGGATTTGAGCCCTGGTCCGGGAAGATTCCTCATGCCGTGGAGCAACGAAGCCCATGTGCCACAACTACTGAGCCTGCTTGCCACAACTACTGAAGCTTGCACGCCTAGAGCCCGAGCTCTGCAACAAGAGAAGCCACTGCAATGAGAAGCCCATGCACCACAACGAAGAGTAGTCCCTGCTCGCCACAACTAGAGAAAGCCCACGTGCAGCAACGAAGACCCAACAATGAAGACCCAATGCAGCCAAAAATAAATAAACTTTTTTTTTTTTTTTTTTAAACTGACTTCCTAATTTTGCCTGGAACTATCTCTGAATTTAGGAGGCCTTAGAGTGATACACTGCATATCCCCTCACTTACCCTCTTTCCTCTAATGACTAGAGTTCACTTATCTGTCCACATTAGTCCTTACCCTTTTCGTAGCCTAGGAAAATTCATACTACAAATATAAAGAATAAATGGATAAAGCACAGAACAGGAAAAGTGTAAATCTGGGGAAAAGAGTGATAAACTGATTGGAAAGGGTACTCACCCACACTTCTGCAGTAGGCTGGTGTAAGAAGGAAAAGGTGGCTCTGTTTCAGCCTCTTACTGATATTATGACATATAGGGGGCCCCTTACTATGTCTGGGTGGGATTGGGCATGCAGAGTAATAAAGAAGATGGGTGGTGAGCGGAAGGCCTCATATTTCCTCTTTCCTGATGTTCACAGATTTTTGACTGATTGCAACTCTCTGTCCTTTCAGCCATCAATGGGATGATCTACAACTTGCCTGGCCTGAGAATGTATGAGCAAGAGTGGGTGAGGTTGCACCTGCTGAACGTAGGCGGCTCCCAGGACATTCATGTGGTTCACTTTCATGGCCAGACCTTGCTGGAAAATGGCACTCAACAGCACCAGTTAGGGGTCTGGCCTCTTCTGCCTGGTAAAGATCTCGACAATGAAAAGAGGTCCCTGTGACAAAATGGCGAGAGCGGACAATCTTAGCGTCTGTAACTCTTCCTCATTCCCTCCTTGTGCATCTCCTTCCAAAGGGGTTAAAGCATGGGCTCTGGCATGGATCCTGGGCAAAGCCATATTCTAAACCTGCATGCAGAATACAGAAGAGTCAGCTAAGTGTCTGCACTGTTTGTAGCACCACACAGACTAAATGTGCAGCCCAGCTTTCTTCTACAGAGATGCTCTGTCTACTGCAGATTCTTCCAAGCCATGATGTGTCACGCAGGCCAGGTCTAAAGCAGATTACAAAATGAATCCCACGAGGTTCAGGCAGCTAAAGCTTTCTGTTGGGCGGAGATCAGAAACTTACCAGGATTTCGGGGTTCTTGAATTCTCCTCACTCTATCACCCTGATATCTTTGGGCAAGTGACTGTAGGAATCTGAATCTTAAACTGACTCATGAGGGGAAAAATATATTTTTAAATGATTCTAAAAGCTAAAGTATAATAAAGGTATTTAAAGCTTTTCATATGCAAAATAACGATAAGGTTTAAACAAACTACAATCATCAAAAAGGATTTTTACGTGCCAGTGAGTTGTTTGTAGGTGTGTATCACAGGTGTGTGAGTGGAGGTGTAAGTGCTAGATGCCATTGATCTTCAAACTGCAGGGGGCATAATACAAATTTACAAAGCTGGTTAAAACACAGATGCTAAGGAGAGATTTTGCTCTCAGAGACTTCGATCTGATAGAACCTGGGCAGGGGCCCAGGATTTTTAACATTTTTTTTGCATTTTTAACAAGCAGCCTACCTTCCATAAATGCTGTCTGAGAAGCTAGTCAGGGCAGTCCTTTGACAGGACTTTGGGTGGGGAGGTTGCTGTGTGAATCAGCCTCAGATGTAGGCACCCAAGTCCAAACGGGCCCGATTTAGTTAAGGATGGGGGTAAACAGGGTCCTTGTTTGTTTGAAACATGCCAGTTTCTCATTAACAAAGCTATAAAGACCCACTCTGTTAAAATCAGGGGCAGAAAGGATTAGGTCAAACTCACTCCTAACTTTTCACCAAGTGTTACCAGATCAGTCATCCTTTCCATGAGCCTGCGCGCGAGAAGCTGGGGTTCGCTGACCCACCTAAATCTTCATACCTAATATCAGCATTACAGAGTAGAAGGCTGGAGGTCTTTTTTTAGCGTGTTTGAGGAGGATGACCATCAGCTATTACTTTTTACTCACAATCTAGGAAATGGTCACATATTATAGTCAGCAGAATTTAAATACTAACTGGCAGTAGGTAATGTTAAATACCAGAATGGATAATCAGAGATTTCAGAAATCTCACTCTTTCAGTGATTTTCTGAAACAATTTTTGTACATCTCTCTCTAAAATGTAAACTTTATAGAAAAATTGAAACATGGGGGAAGGATGTTTTATTTTAATTTTCTCAGATAAAAAAGAAAAGCTAGAGAAATGAAGAGAGAGAAAGGAAACATGTACAGTATTTTTGAGGCCCGATGACATATCATTCAAGGTTGCTTTGATAAGCTGTATTATATATGGGTTAACTTGTAACATTATATTTAGATAAATGAAAGTTTCTTTCTAGTAAGGGGTGTTGGAGATTTTTTAAAGTCCCGGGGAAATTTATTTTTAGTAAGTTTGTGTGTGTGTTGTCATTGTTTTGTTTTGATCTCTTTGTTACACCTGTAGTCCTGCCTAAAGAGAAATGGGTAACTCTTAAGTTATATTCTAAACCACTTGCAATTCAGGGATTTTAGGATTCTTTGGTAGTGGTCAACCAATGTTAACCTGTTAATCTTTGTGTATGCAATGTTGTCCTTTACTCTCTATTTTAGGTTCATTTAAAACTCTTGAAATGAAGGCATCAAAACCTGGCTGGTGGCTCCTAGACACAGAAGTTGGAGAAAACCAGAGAGCAGGGATGCAAACGCCATTTCTCATCACAGACAGAGGTATCATCCAAGAGCCACATTATTTTTTTAGCAGGAGAGTGCCTGTTCCTAGAATATTACCAATTTTTAGATTGGAAATATTCAACTCTGAGAACTCTGACGTAACAGAGGCATAATCTGTAGCCGTAATTTCTTTTATTCTGACCTATAGTCTGACTATACTGCAAACATCAGTTTTAAGCCAAATGGTTCAAACCAAAGGCGTTCCTCTCATTTGAGGAACCAATATAAAGCATCCTCCTTCATGATTTGTGATCCATGGGGCAGTGAATATAAGAAATTCTCCAGACTCCCAGAGTAGAGGAGGGGAGAGAAACCAGGAATTCAACTGTGACCGAGATAGTCACTGAACTTGGCATTTCAGTATTTGAGAAACACAGTTTCCATCTGTCCATCCAACCAGCCAGCCAGCCAGCCAGCAAGCCAGAATTTACTAAGCACCTGTTGAGTACCAAGCACTGTGGCAACATCCAGATAGTTCAGTGGCTAGTATTCCCTTCTTTGATCGGTATATAAATAACATTGTAACTTTCAGGTCAACTTTTGAGAACATAGTCTTATGAGGGATAGTACTTAATATTGTAAAATGGCTTATTTTAAGATACAAACAGATGGAAATCAATTTAAAAAGTATCTGCACTTCAGGATAAGTTGTTTTCCACTAAGGCATCACTAATTTTAATTTCTATTAAAGGACCAGTTCTTGCTAGTACATTTACGATTTTATGGTCAGACATATTTAAGTCAGCGCCACACAGGTAGGTGAAAACATCTAATTACTGACCCACTAGAGGTATAATCTATAGCCATAGAGATTTTACTTTATTTTATATACTCTCTAAGCAAAAATTATTCATTGTTCTATTTTTTTGTAGACTGTAAAATGCCAATGGGACTAAGCACTGGTCTCATAGCTGATTCACAGATCAAGGCTTCTGAGTTTTGGGGTAAGTAGTAGCATCATAGCCTGTAAAAGGCACCTCCTAAAACTGTGCTGTATACGGCCCGCAAAACTGTACATGACAATGCTGCCTATTGAATCCATGGGCCATTGCTCCTCTCTAGGCTTTTCTCTACCACAACGTAGTAAAACAGCAGTAAAATATCTAATTACTGACCCACTAGAGGTATAATCTCTAACCGTGGAAATTTTACTTTGTTATACGTATTTTCTAAGCAGAAATTACTCATTACTCTGTTCTGTAGAATGTAAGATGTCAAGGGAACTAACCCGTGAAATATTCTAGCCAGATTCACAGGGTCTTATAGGCCAGGTATTACAATCCCCATTATCAGAGCCCTTTGCTGCATCGACCATGCATCTGTTCAAGAAACTTTTTGTTCACCCACTGTGCGTCAGGAACTCCTCCTAAGTTTCCTCTCTCTGCCTCAAACTCTTCCCAACATCAGAAGGTCAATTGTAAGGGATCACGAGGCTCCCATAAATTCCTCCTATGTCTTTCTGTTAGGCAGACACACTAGGCAGAAACCATATCAACATAACTGAGAAAAAATAAATGTGACCTATATGCAGTAAAGGGGGTGGGTGGTAGTTGACAGCTGTCCAAGCACAGGCCCGAAACCAAGATTTCATAATCAGGAACTGACTTAGTAGCTGAGGCCCGTGTCAACGACCTGGTCTCCTAATTGCAACAGAAGTTCCTTGAGGAATCTGGTTTTCCACTGGGACTAAACTCACTTGAGAAATTGCTAGCTGTATGGTTTTTTTTTTTTTTTAATTCAGAATAAATTATTTTCTTCCTTTGGATTTAGGTTATTGGGAACCCAAATTAGCAAGACTAAACAATGGTGGATCATATAATGCTTGGATCGCAGAAAAACTTGCAGTAGAATTTAACCCTAAACCTTGGATCCAGGTATATCTTATTAACCTGATACTATTTACTGCTACTGTAATAGTAAAAATGTGGGGGTTTTTGTTTTTGTTTTTTGGCAGCACTACACGGCTTATGGGATATTAGTTCCCTGACCAGGGATTGAACCCAGGCCCTCAGTAGTGCAAGTGCAGAGTCTTAACCACTGGCCTGCCAGGGGATTCCCTGTAATAATAAAAATGGCAGTGATTTAATAATTTCTTCTTGTTGTTCTTGCAATGTTGTTAGGGGAAATGAAAATTACTAGGCGCTAGGCACCATTCTAAGTACTTTACATGCTCAAAATTAATCCTATGAGGTTATTTTTAGTAATATCCCACTTTACAGATAAAAAAAAAACTAATACACAGAGGGATTAACTAACTTCCCAATGTCACATACACTAGTGAGTGGCTGAGTTTGGATTCAAGTCAGGTACCCTGTGCTCAAATACGGATTGCCCCTAGCCATTTTATTAGTTTGCTAGGTGTTGGTTCTTTTTTTCTAAAGAAGGTTAGTTTTACAATGAATTAAGGCAGCGTGTGACTTGTTGACAAGGATGGTTCTGCTTAATGGCTTTTCTATATTGCAGGTAGACATGCAAAGGGAAGTCCTGTTCACAGGGATCCAGACCCAAGGTGCCAAACACTACCTGAAGTCTTACTACACCACCGAGTTCTTTGTGGCTTACAGCTCTGACCGGACAAACTGGCGGATCTTCAAAGGAAACAGCACTAGGAACGTGATGGTCTGTGTGCATTGTTGTTTCTTCCCGAGCCTAGGGTTACTATATCTTTTTTTAAAATACCTTTCTGGGTGTTATAAATACAAACGGCTTTCTTAGTGTCTTATGGAGGAAAGAGGTAAAATGACGTGTATATATGTATTACAAATTAAAAGATTAAGCTTGACTTCTGAAATTCCAAAACTCCATAAAACTTGAAAAAAAAAAAATCTCTTTATAATCAAACTAAATACCCAGACTTCTCAGATTGGCAGATGATAGGCAGTAGGGTAGAATATCTGGTCTTGTGCCTTAAAGAGCTCATGCTAAAAATTGGCCACCAAGAGTTTTGATTTTACTAACTCTTACATTTTATTTTGTTCTCTATTTCAGTGTAACTGAAGGAAATAATAGTGTTAATAGCAGTAGTGCTCTGAGGCAGTGTGATTCTCACATTTTCTTTTTGCTGCCATGCCTGAGGAGTGACTTTCCCCTGTTGGACTGTCCAGGGGCTCAGCCTGTTTATTCCCAATGACCCAATTATACCAGCCCTAATTCTTCCCCTTCTTCCTCACCCCCCTCTTCAAAGAAAGCTATCTGAATGCAAGGAGTCAGTCCACCATTATTACACTGATAACCTTGAATCAGTTTCATTTTTTCTGTAAATCATTTACTATGTTACTATCTTCTATGTTATCATTTAGCTATTTCTAATAATAAATTATTTGTACTATACCTTAGAATAGATCATGAAAATCTTAAATTATGGTTCTTAGCAATCTGTATTGGAGACAGTACACAAATTACAGTTAAAGTCCATAGCTTAAAGATTTTTGCATCTATGTTCATGAGGGATATTTGTGTGTAGTTTTATCTGTTTATACATTTTTTGTTTTAAAATCAGAGTAATACTAGCTTCATAAAATAAATTAGGTAGTGTGCTCTTCTATTCTGTTTTCTGGAAGAGATAATCTAGTATTGGTGTTAATTCTTTAAACATTTGGTATAATTCACCAGCAAAACCAGGTGGACCTGGAGATTTGTTTTCTGGGAATTTTAAAACTACAAATTCAATTTCTTTAAGTTACAGGCTCTTCAAATTACCTATTTCATATGGGGTGAATTTGGATAGTTTGTGTTTTTTCAGTCAATTGGTCCATTTCCTCTAAGTTGTTAAATTTATGTGTAAGAGTTGTTTGTAGTATTCTCTTATTATCCTTTTGATGTCTGCAGGGTCTGTAGTGATATTGCCTATTTCATTTATGATATTGGTAATTTGCATCTCTTCTCTTTTTGCTTTGTCAGTCTTGCTAGAGATTTGCCAGTTTTTAAAGATCTTTTCGAATAACTGGCCCTTTGTTTCACTGCTGTTATCTATTGCTTTTCTGTTTTCAATATTCCTGATATCCACTCTTTTGTTTTAGTTGGCTCTTCCTGACACTGTTCTGGCAGGGAAATGGGATGGGGCACAGCCTCTTTACAGCCAGATAGAGGTCAAAGTCCATTCCCTACTTGGCCTCCTCTGTTGACACCGGAGCTGGGACCCCTCCTCTTTGCTGCTGGGGGGGGATGGGATGGTATCCACTGACACTGCAGGAGCGGGAGCCTTATTAGAAGCTGGAAGAGATGAAGATCCTGGGTCTCTATTTGGCTTTCTCTGACACAACCCCAGTCAGGGTGTTGGGGTGCCTCCTTACAGTCTCATGAGCATGGAAGTCTAGGCTCCCCAGATGGCCTTTGCTGCTGTGGGTAGGGAAGGGGCCACAGTGTTTTCTATTCTATGATGTTTGGCTTGAAGTAGAATAATTGTTATCTAAAAGTTTTCTGTCTTGTTAGACTGCTCTTTTCTGGTCCTGAGGCTAGAGAAAGAAGGCTTTTGCTGGCTTTTATTTTCTTTTTTTGGTCTGCACCTATTCGTGTTTCCTGGTCCCTGGCTTCTTTACTTATAAGTCTGTATATGTGGTAAAAAGAAAACCCAGGGGACTCACCACTGTGTTGTTCCTTGGGTCCTGAGAACCCCAGCCAGTCTGCCTTTTCTCCACCTTTCAGAGTCTTTTTATGTTTTCAGTTGTGCTTATACCATCTTCCTGAAGTGGAAGTATTCCCAGGTATCTTTTAAGACCAAATTAATTTGATTCAGGCTACATGAAAACTTAATATTACAATATTAGATTGGATGAAAATTTTATTATAAAATCACCTTATAGAGAATTGTTATAATATAACTAAATTTTCCTCTCTTCCTCTAGTATTTTAATGGCAATTCGGATGCCTCTACAATAAAAGAGAATCAGTTTGACCCACCTGTTGTGGCTAGATATATTAGAATCTCTCCAACTAAATCCTATAACAAACCTGCCCTTCGATTGGAGCTGCAAGGTTGCGAGGTTAACGGTAAGGAACACAGATGCATTGTTTGCTAGCTGCCACTCAGAAAATCAAGATTTGGGGGGTATGGGAGAATGGGTAGAATTTTTAGTTCTCTTCACTTAGGCTCCTAGAATAACCTTTGTGAAACAGAGGTTCTACTCAGGTAAACTCTCATTGTGATCTAGACTGAGACTGGTTCTGTCAGCCAGAGGGCAGGCTCTCTGAAGAACTCCGGGATCATATGGATACTGCCTTGACCCTCGAAAGAAGGGCCCTAGCGAAGAATGACCTCCATCAGCCCATTTTCAATAAGAACTGAGAGTCAAACTAGGTCTGACTCTTCCAAAGTCTTCCAGCCAGGTCACTCAGACTTTAACGTAATAAAAGTATCTAGCAACATTACTGGCATATATTAGGTGTTCAGTGAATGTTTTTGAAATATACATCTGCCTCCCAACTTCCTGAAACCTTCCTTGAACTCTGTATTCTGTTTCACACTCTGTGTAGGTATCCAAGCCTTTTCTATGTAAGCTTCTATTTTTCAGGGGATGTAATGTGACCTGTGGTATAAATAAATCTAGATAATCATAAATGGCCATAATAAAATTCTACTCTATATAACAAGATGCTTAAGGATTTTATCAACTCTTCTTCTTCTCTGACTCTTAAAGTGGTGCTTTCCAAATTTTTTCACTTCAAAGCACATATAAAATATAATATCTGTCTCACAGTCTGGGGTAAAAGAATGAAGCAATCCACCCTGGGCTTGGCTGATCTAGGCACCACCTAGCTGCTCAAGGGCTGAGGGGGGAGGGAGATCAATATACAGTCACACCTGTCCAGCAAAAATATTCTTCAACAAGGAAGGCAAAATAAAGACATATTTATACAATATATATGTATATATGTATATGTATATATATATATATATATATATATATATATATATATACACACACACACACACACACATACAGGCACACCTAAAACTTGCTGTGGCACATCTGTTGAGGAGCTACAGTGCCTTCTCTCAGGGTAGAAGGAAGAAACCATGGCTTACAGTGGAGAAAGCTGAACCTTGGAATAAGTTTCTTATCAGCTGATAAGAAACTTGTAAGCAGATAACAGTACAATAAACTCTTGATATTCATGAGGGATATGGAAATGGGCATTTTGTCAATGTTCAGATAGCAATGCTATGTAACATCTTCCACATAAAATGCAAATTTGGGGGATTTCTCTGGCAGTCCAGTGGTTAAGACTTCGCCTTCCAACGCAGGGGGTGCATGTTCGATCCCTGGTGGGGAGTTAAGATCCCACATGCCTCATGGCCAAAGAACCAAAACGTTAAACAGAAGCAGTATTGTAACAAATTCAGTAAAGACTTTAAAAATGGTCCACATCAGAAAAAAATTGCAAATTTTGATCAGGCAGGAAAACCTGAAACAGCTCTATAAGTCATTATCGTTTTTCTTTCCATATGGTATGCAATGTAACTGGTAGTTTGTTCAGGTCATAGAGTCAAGCTACCCTAAAATGTGACTTTCAACAATGTCAGTCTATTTAAAACCTCTATTTTCTATACAAGAAGTATTACTTTTTAAGATCTCTTCACTTTCTTGATGTTTATATAATTAGTATTAGCAGTAAGCTTTCTTCTTTGAAGCCTTTTTTTCATGAAGAAAGTAAGGTATCACTTCAAGAAAACGTCTGCATGATTTGCTAGCAAGAACAAAGTGTCACAAAGATGATGATGATGGGCAGTCATCTGGGCTCACTCACTAGATATGTTTCTTACACTCATGGATCAGCTTTGTTGCCTGTGACATTCAAATTTATGCCTTGGCAAAATTCTAAAGGGTGTATCACATGAAGCACCCTCAAAGGGTTGGAATAAAATATTAAATGTGACTACTAAGGTCCCCTATAACTTCTTCTTTGTAGCTTTTCTTAGAAGAAATAGAGTATGTTTTTATATACATAGATACTTTAGGAGTATTGTCTACCTCAAAGCAAAGAACAAAGGTTCCATGACTCACTGAAGGAGGGAAATGACATCAAATGGTATTTAATGTCAGGCTTCCTGGGCTCAAAGCTAGTTTCTGATTCTTCTAGCAGTATTATTTTAGCCAAGTTACTTTTTCTTGCTGTGCTTTTGTTTTCTCGTTCGTAAAATGGAGATATTTAAGAGCATTAAGTAATACGTGTGAAGCCTGAAAACAGGGTTTAGCACTTGGACAATAAATGTTCATTGCTGTGATGGTTGTTTTTGTCATTACTTAGCAGTAATATTATTTCTTGTCTCCTCTGAAGTGCAAAATGCCATGCAAGGAATATCAGTGGTATATAATTAATCACATTACTTTTTTCTTGACAGGATGCTCTACACCGCTGGGTATGGAAAGTGGAAAGATAGAAAACAAGCAAATCACAGCTTCCTCAATTAAAAACTCTTGGTGGGGAGATTACTGGGAACCCTTCCTTGCCCGTCTTAATGCCCAGGGCCGTGTGAATGCCTGGCAAGCCAAGGTGAAATGTCCCCTGCAAAGGGAATCCTCTCAGCCTTTCAGAAGAAAGCATAGACCCTCACTAAAGGGAACATGGGGGCCCCAGGAAGCCAGAGTATCATCTCCTGCTTCTGCAGATTATGATCCTAGGTCTGAGAACTAGGCTGTGTGCTGTCTTGATAGCTTTAGCTCGAACTTTGGCTCGGAGAGAAGTTATTATCTCTGTGGTCTTGATTTAGACTAGGGGTGGGCAAAATTTTTCTGCAAAGGGCCAGATAATATTTTAGCCTTTGTGAGCCATACATTCTCTGTCATAACTACTCAACTCTGCCACTGTTGCAGGGAAGCAGCCGTCAACAATATGTAAATGCATGAACATGACTGTGTTCCAATAAAACCTTATTTACAAAAGCAGGCAGTAGGCCAGGTTTGGCCTCGGGCTGTAGTTTGCCAACTCCTGATCGAGACAACTTCCATTAGGGATAAATGACTTAGGTTTGCAACATCTTGTCTTCTTTTTGTTCTCTCCAGAATTTAGCAATATTTTTCATTTTCTTAAGAGTGTCATTTAAATTGTCTTGTTCTCATTTTTTCAGAACCTTGTAACATTCCTTTTGATAATTGGCAGCCTGATAAGATGCTGCAAAACCAGGTTTATAAATACGTGATCTAAGTTTTGTAAACATCTCGCAGAGAGTTATATTGCCTCGATATTAGCCCATTGAGTAATTAAGGTAACTTTTAGTTCTAGGGTAACTATTAATAATTGACTCATATTTATTTCATTCTTCGACTGACCTGTAAAATCTGAATGGCATCAGAAATCAGAACAGTCCAGTCAATCAACTTAATCCAGGTTCCCTGTTTTCTGTCCTCCTAACTCCCTCTTAAGGAAGCTACACTCCAATTCCCTGGACTCTGTATAGAATCCCACATCCTAATCTTAAATCAAGCCACCAGATAAAGGAGGAGGGAATGGTGTGATGCAAGGGGAGCAAATAGAAGAGACTATCTGGGCCCAATACAGAGAGTCTTGGGCAACTATGTCTGTGCCTTGAGACTCATTTCTGGATCATCACAGAATCACAGAATGTTAGAAAGGCAAAGGGTTTTACAAAGCATCTGGTTCAGATTTTCCTTTTAAGTCCAAACGCAAAAGAGGTTAAATAATTTTAGCTTAGCCTGGTGGCGGAATCAGGAATCCCACTCTCCCGATAGACAGATCTATGCTCCTTGCACCATTTGAAGCAACCCAAGCACCTCATTTTGCAATTTTGCAAAGGGGGGAACTGAGACCCACAGAAGTTAAAGTAATAATGTTGTGTAACATTATATTGATTTAATTTCTATAATATAAATAAAATAAAATAAAATAAATATAACTAAAATAAAGGGACTTCCCTGGCATTCCAGTGGTTAGGACTCCGCTTCCACTGACAGTGGCCTGGGTTTGATCCCTGGTGGGGGAACTAAGATCTTCAAGCCATGCAGCACGGCCCAAAAAAAAAAGTTAGAGAGAGGGTATCAACAAATTCTTTCCCAGATGCCCCTTTAGACCTGTTCATGGTGTAACCTTGTCATCCCACCCTCCATTTTACAGCCTTTAAAAAAATTTTGCCCTCTATATAATTTACTCTTAGTTTTGTGATATAGTAAAGGCTGCAAAGATAAAAGTCTAATTTTAATTTTTAAAGCTGTCATTTTAAATCTGGAATTTTAGGTCAAAACTATTTGTTTCACTTAACCTTCAATAGTATGAAATGTCATGTACAGGGTTTCTTTAGAGAGGTGGAAAATCTAAGCCAGACATATGCAGGTATGCACGCAGACTGAAGTGTCTCTACCTCTTTGATGCCTCCAAAAAAAATGTACACCTGCAAAGCTCCCCTAGCTATCTATATGCATTCTGTATCACTCGTACAACCTTGATTTGAAGACACACTAAAACACCACCAGATGTCACTAGAGGGTGTTACAAAATTAACCAAAATTATCTAATACAATCATTTTAATTCAATTAATTTGCTTAAAAAATACAATAACATGTGACTACACATATACGTACACATGTGACTACACACATATATACACATGTGACTACACATATACATACATATGTGTATACACATATATACATACAGACATGCACATATGAGTGATGTTGAGAAAATATATCAATATTCATTATTTCATATAGAATTGAATGAGACTATGGGGCATGATAAACCTCCCAAAGATGAAAATTAATCTCAGATTACTCTAAAACTCAATTAGTCTTTCTGATTCTCTTTCTCCAAGCGCCTATCATCAAATAAGGCATTTTGTTAGGCCAGAGACAGGACAACTACTATGCCATATCCAGCCCTGGGTGTAGCTTTATTAGGTCTCTCAGATATTACATTTATTTGAAATATCAGAAAAGAAGAAATTGGACTACTTCTCCTATTGGACATTAGCAATGGAAAGAAAATTGGGGCTTTTCTAAAATAAGTTAAATTGGGAGAGGATACTATCTAATTCTTTCTCAGATAACTCTTCAGTAATATCACCATAGCATTTAAATAAACTTGCTTAAGAGAAAAATATTTACAGGTAATTTAGCAATTTAATACTTTTTCTCAAATAAAATGTATTTATTTGTTGAGCACCATCTGTGTGCCATACACCGTGGTGAACACCTGAAAACAAAACTAATTCCCTGCCCTCAAAGGGTAAGGAACACAAGTAAACACATAACTGTTGTACAATGCGTGAAATATTCCAAAAGTTTATAAACCTGCTGACAATAAACAAGAAGGAACAGGGAAGGATTCTAGGAGACAGGGAATCCTCAGGGATGAGACATAAAAGAAATCCTTCCAGCTCAGTGCATTTCTAAGTATCTTGGTCTAAAAAAGCAAAGGTTTTAATGTCAAATGCATTGTTCTAATCATTTTCATAGGCAAACAACAACAATCAGTGGTTACAAATTGATCTGCTCAAAATCAAGAAGATAACAGCGATTGTAACACAGGGTTGCAAGTCTCTGTCCTCTGAAATGTATGTGAAGAGCTACACCATCCAGTACAGTGACCAGGGAGTCGAATGGAAACCTTACAGAGAGAAATCCTCGTTGGTGGACAAGGTACAGGGGTATCTTGGCAAAAAGAAAACAATTTGAAAACTGCTATGATGAGAACAGAACCTCAAATTTGCAAATAGTTCTTTGTATTTGATAAGCGTGCTCTGACATGCGTCACTCTTTAAGTCTTCTAAGTCCTAGCTCTGTAAGTAGCTGGTCTTGGGACAGGGACCATGCACACTATCTTTCTGCTTTGACTGAGCCACCTATAAAAGAATGAGGACAAAACAGCAGCGGGTGGTGTGAAGTTTAATTAGCTCTGATTGAGAAAGATGGTGAAAGGGTTGTCTCAGCCTGCTTGGACTGTATAACAAATTACCATAGACTGGGTGACAAACAAAAAACACGTATTTCTCACAGTTCTGGAGGCTAGAATCCTAGATCAGGGTGCCAGCATGGTTGGGTTTTTAGTGAGGGCAGTCTTCCTGGTTGTGCTTTCATATGGCCTCCCTTGGTGCATGCACACACAGAGATGCCATGAGGGCCCTACCCCCATCCTAGCCCTAATCATCTCCCAAAGGACCCACCTCCTCCTACCATCCTATTGAGGATTAGGGTTTGAACATATGAGTTTTGGAAGGATACAAACATACAGTCTGTAACAGGGGTCTAGAAAACCTTCTACCGTATTAACATTAGCTTGGATGTACTTGTTATTCATGGCTGATCACATACATACCCATGGCCATATACATTTCAGTGTCATATTGTTATTCAAACAATTGTTATCCTTCCTGATGAGGAGACTAATTTCCTGCAAGATGAACTATTCCATTATACTCCTAAATTCCTAGTTATACGGTTTTAAAATACTACCAGAGGCAAAGCTAAGGAGAGGAACCTAATATTCCAGGAATGGGAATTGGGCTGAAACCAGTAGGAGGGGCAACACAGGAGAAGGGGATGGAACTTTATGCTCATCACGGGCTCAGCACTTAATCTCAGTTAATGGATTTGAATCTCTTTCTCTCTAAACCCTTGAGTTGTTTATTTGTTACGTTTGGTTTGGTTTATTTCTCACTGTATCAAGATATCCTCATAGTAGGGCAAAACTCATTTTTATAAACAAATTGTGACTTAGCTTCTGATGTGTGTAAATCTTGGGGAACTTGCTGGGGATGACAGAAACACACCTAAAACACAGTTCAGTTGATGATATAGGGCATATGACAAAAAGGATAAATAAAAATACATGATGTATTTTATTTTAAAAGTTAGTAATAGCTAACCATTTATTGGTGCCCATTATCTGGCACTTAATAAATGTCGTATGTTTACATACTCTTTAAAATCTTTACAACAGCTTCTATGAGGTAAAATTTATTATCCCCATTTTGCCAATAAGGAAATGGATAATCAGAGACTACAAGTAATTTGCTCAAAGTCACATAGCTACAAAGGGGCTAAAGGCAGATATGCTTTTGCGGCTGCCCCACAGCACCATATCAGATTTCTTTATTTTTCCCTGTTCCAGCTCAGATCACTGATGAGGTGATATCACTAAAGAGGTATGTCTGGAGTGTGAGTTCATAATTGATTGAGGATCACCTTTGTGATAATGTTGTATGTGTTCATTAATGCTCACAGTTTGAACTAAAAGGATAAAAAATTATAAGTTTTTCAAATTGAAATACAGTTGGTATACAATATTATGTTACTTTCAGGTATAAGATTTTTATACCCATTATGCCATCCTTAAAGATTTTCTCATATTTTGCTTTCAGATTTTCGAAGGAAATAATAATATCAAAGGACACGCGAAGAACTTTTTCAACCCACCAATCATTTCCAGGTTTATACGCGTCATTCCTAAAACATGGAATCAAAACATTGCACTTCGCCTGGAACTCTTTGGCTGTGATATTTAATAGAATTGATTATTCTAAAAGATAGGAGGGACTCAACGATATCAAACCATTTAGAGTGGACAATGTATTTTAGAGCTATTTTAAATATTAAAATTTTTCCACTATTTCTCTTTTCTCTATTAGAGAATAAAATTTTATATGTGAAACCTTTATAACTTCTTATAACCACTAAGTAAGATGATGACTATTATCTCTGCATTAATTTGAGTATAGATGGGAAAATATCAAGAACCAACAAGAAAAGGCTTATCTTTCACTGATTAAAAATGCTATATAAAGTAATATTCATGTAGTTAACATTCTTCATTATAGTTCTCAAACCCTAAACACATTAATAAAAGAGATATTACTCTTTTAAACCATTTATAAGCCCAGATAACTTTCATTCCTATATTTTTCTTTAAAAATACTATGATTTAAGAGTATAGGAAACAAACAGTATTTCTCAATGGTTTGTTTTTCTTGACAGTGGAGAGAAAAAGTCTTACTATATGAAACAACACATGCTTAAAATACCCTATGTTACTGACACGATAATGACTTTTCTGACCCTCCACGTGTAAAGATACAAGTAAGCATGTTTTCAGTGGTCCCGCTGGACTTGTGAATCTGGCCTGGTCTCCCTTGGGACTGATTGCATATATTGATGTTCAGGGTTAGGGATCATTAATAGAACAGATCTAAAATAACCATGGGATGGCTGAACATGTAACCTTGGCTTCATTCTAGCTGGTAGTACATGGCACACTGTTTCAAAACACAGGCTCACCTACAGGAAAGTGAATACCTATAATAAAGAGCGTTGGAACCCTTGGCCCAAATGCAGCTGTTCTTGCTAGAACTGGCCCCTGGCCAAAGTGGCAAACAGTTGAAATTCTCTCTCAGTGCCTTTCTCTTTACGGCCCCAGCCTCCACCTCTCCCTTCCCCTTTCAAGCACTCCCTTCCCTGGGAACTCAGCATCTAATAATTTTACAGACATTGTGAGACTGAGAAGCCTTCTGGTATCCTCTGAGTCACATGGGAGAGACTCACTGGTGACGCTATCTATTTTAGTGGAACAAACCACCCCAAAACTTAGTGCTTAAAACAGCCACCAATTTATTATTTCTCATGATTCTGTAGGTTGACTGGGCACAGCTGGGTGGTTTTACTGCTGGTTTCATTTGGGGTCTCTAGTGAGTTTACAGTTAGACAGTGACTGTAGCCAGAGTCATCAGGAGGCTCAACTGACTGTTGGGAAAGCTGGTCCTCTGTCCCTCTCCTAGTAGTTTCAGATTCTCTCCTCATTGCATGGCTTCTTCACGTGGTCTGTTCACCTGGTGTCTCCAACAAGTGATCTAGACTTCTTATAGGGTGATAAGGCTCCCAAAAGCAAGTGTGTTCAAGAGGTAGGAAGCAGAAGCTGCCAGTCCTTTTTTTTTTTTAATAGATCTTTATTGGAGTATAATTGCTTCACAATACTGTGTTAGTTTCTGTTGCACAACAAAGCGAATCAGCCATATGCATACACGTGTCCCCATATCCCCTCCCTCTTGAGCTTCCCTCCCATTCTCCCTATCCCATCCCTCTAGGTCATAGCAAAGCACCGAGCCGATCTCCCTGTGCTATGCTGCTGCTTCCCACCAGCCAACTATTTTACATTCAGTAGTGCGTGTATGTCGATGCTACTCGCACTTCGCCTCAGCTTCACCCTCCCACCCCATGTCCTCAAGTCCATTCTCTATGTCTATGTTTTTATTCCTGCCCTGCAACTAGGTTCATCAGTACCATTTTATTTTTTAGATTAGATATATATGTGTTAGCATATGGTATTTATTTTTCTCTTTCTGACTTATTTCACTCTGTATGACAGTCTCTAGGTCCATCCACCTCACTACAAATAACTCAATTTTGTTTCTTTTTCTGGCTGAGTAATATTCCATTGTATATACGTGCCACATCTTCTTTATCTATTCATCTGTCGATGGACATGTAGGTTGCTTCCATGTCCTGGCTATTGTAAATAGTGCTGCAATGAACATTGTGGTACATATCTCTTTTTGAATTATGGTTTTCTCAGGGAATATGCCCAGTAGTGGGATTGCTAGGTCATATGGTAGTTCTATTTTTAGTATTTTAAGGAACCTCCATACTGTTTTTCATGGAGGTTGTATCAATTTACATTCCCATCAACACTGCAAGAGGGTGTCCTTTTCTCCATACCCGTTCCAGCATTTATTGTTTCTAGATTTGTTGATAATTGCCATTCTGACCAGCGTGAGGTGATATCTCATTGTAGTTTTGATTTGCATTTCTCTAATAATTAGTGATGTTGAGCATATTTTCATGTGCCTCCTGGCCATCTGTATGTCATCCTTGGTGAAATGTCTAAGACTTCAGCCCATTTTTTAACTGGATTGTTTGTTTTCTTGATATTGAGCTCCATGAGCTGTTTGTATATTTTGGAGATTAATACTTTGTCCATTGTTTCATTTGCCAATATCTTCTCCCATTCTGAGAGTTGTCTTTTTGTTGTCTTGTTTACGGTTTCCTTTGCTGTGAAAATGCTTTTAAGTCCCATTTGTTTATTTTAGTTTTTGTTTCCATTATTCTAGGAGGTGGGTCAAAAAAGATCTTGCTGTGGTTTACGTCAAAGAGTGTTTTTCCTATGTTTTCCTCTAAGAGTTTTATATTGTCTGGTCTTACATTTAAGTCTTTAATCCATCTGGAGTTTATTTTTGTGTATGGTGTTAGGTAGTGTTCTAATTTCGTTCTTTTACATGCAACTGTCCAGTTTTCCCAGCACCACTTATTGAAGAGGCTGTCTTTTCTCCATTGTATGTTCTTGCCTCCTTTGTCATAAATTAGGTGCCCATATGTGCGTGGGTTTATCTCTGGACATTCTATCCTGTACCATTGATCTATATTTCTGTTTTTGTGCCAGTAACATACTGTCTTGATTACTGTAGCTTTGTGGTATAGTTTGAGGTTGGGGAGTCTGATTCCTCCAACTCCATTTTTCTTTCTCAAGATTGCTTTGGCTATTCGGGGTCTTTTGTGTTTCCATATGACTTGTAATTGTTTTTTTCTAATTCTAATTCTGTGAAGAATGCCATTGGTAGTTTGAAAGGGATTGCATTGAATCTGTAGATTGCTTTGGGTAGTATAGTCATTTTCACAATATTGATTCTTCCCCACCAAGAACATGGTATATTTCTCCATTGTTTATGTCATCTTTGATTTCTTTCATCAGTGTTTATGGTTTTCTGAGAACAAGTCTTTTGTCTCCTTAGGTTTATTCCTAGGTATTTTATTCTTTTTGTTGCAATGGTAAATGGGAGTGTTTCCTTAATTTCACTTTCAGAAATTTCATCATTAGTGTATAGGAATGCAAGAGATTTCTGTGCATTAATTTTGTATCCTACAACCTTACCAAATTCACTGATTAGTTCTAGTAGTTTTCTGGTGGCATCTTTAGGATTTTCTATGTATAGTAACATGTCATTGGCAAACAGTGACAGTTTTGCTTCTTTTCCAATTTGTATTCCTTTTACTTCTTTTTCTTCTCGGATCGTTGTGGCTAGGACTTCCAAAACTATGTTGAAAAAGAGGGTGAGAGTCTTGTTCCTGATCTTAGCAGAAATGCTTTCAGTTTTTCACCATTGAGTATGATGCTTGCTGTGGGTTTTTCATATATGGCCTTTATTATGTTGAGGTAGGTTCCCTCTATGCCCATTTTCTGGAGAGTTTTCTTTATCATAAAAGGGTGTTTAATTCTGTCAGAAGCTTTTTCTGCATCTATTGAGATGATCATATGGTTTTTATTCCTTAATTTGTTAATGTGGTGTATCACACTGATTGATTTGCATATATTGAAGAATGCTTGCATCCCTGGGATAAATCCCACTTGATCATGGTGTATGATCCTTTTAATCATACACATCATGGTGTATGATTGGATTTTGTTTGCTAGTATTTAGTTCAGTATTTTTGCATCTATGTTCATCAGTGATATTGACCTATAATTTTCTTTTTTTGTGATATCTTTTGTGGTTTTGGTATCAGGGTGATGGTGGCTTCATAGAATGAATTTGGGAGTGTTTCTTCCCCTGCAATTTATTGGACGAGTTTGAGAAGGATCGGTGTTAGCTCTTCTCTAGTTGTTTGATAGAATTTGCCTGTGAAGCCATCTGGTCCTGGACTTTAGTTTGGTGGAAGATTTTTAATTATGGTTTCAATTTCATTACTTGTGTTAGGTCTGTTTATATTTTCTAATTCTTCCTGGGTCACTCTTGGAAAATTGTACCTTTCCAAGAATTTGTCCATTTCTTTGTGGTTGTCCATTTTATTGGCATAGAGCTGCTTGTAGTAGTCTCTTAGGATGCTTTGTATTTCTGTGGTGTCTGCTATAACTTCTTTTTCATTTCTAATTTTATTGATTTGTGTTCTCTCCCTTTTTTTCTTGATGAGTCTAGCTAAGGGTTTATCAATTTTGTTTATTTTCCCAAAGAACCAGCTTTTAGTTTTATTGATCTTTGCTATTGTTTTCTTTATTTATATTTCATTTATTTCTGCTCTGATCTTTATGATTTCTTTCCTTCTACTGACTTTAGGTTTTGTTTGTTCTTCTTTCTCTAGTTGTTTTTTGTTTGTTTGTTTGTTTGTTTTTTCATTATGCAGGCCTCTCCGATTGCGGAGCACAGGCACCGGACGCGCAGGCTCAGCGGCCATGGCTCACGGGCCCAGCCACTCCGCGGCATGTGGGATCTTCCCAGACCGGGGCACGAACCCGTGTCCCCTGCATCAGCAGGTGGACTCTCAACCACTGCGCCACCAGGGAAGCCCTCTCTAGTTGTTTTAAGTGCAGCATTAGATTGTTTATTTGATACTTTTCTTGTTTCTTAAGGTGAGCTTGAATTGCTATAAACTTCCTTCTTAGAACTGCTTTTGCTGCGTCCCATAGGTTTTGGGTTGTCGTGTTTTCATTGTCATTTGTTTCTATGTATTTTTCTTCTTTGATTTCTTCAGTGATCTCTTGGTTATTTAGTAGCTCTCTTTAACCTCCATGTATTTGTGTTTTTTACAGTTCTTTTTTCCTGTAATTGCTTTCCGATCTCATAGCATTGTGGTCAGAAAAGATGCTTGATATGATTTCAATTTTCTTAAATTTTCTGAGGCTTGATTTGTGACCCAAGATGTGATCTATCCTGGAGAATGTTCCATGTGCACTTGAGAACAAAGTGTATTCTGCCACTTTTGGGTGGAATGTTCTATAAATATCAATTAGATCTATATGGTCTATTGTGTCATTTAAAGCTTGTTTTTCCTTATTTATATTCTGTTTGGATGATCTGTCCATTGGTGTAAGTGGGTTGTTAAATTCCCCTACTCTTATTGTGTTACTGTCAATTTCTTCTTTCATGGTTGTTAGCATTTGCCTTATGTATTAAGGTGCTCCTATTTTGGGTGCATAAACATTTATAAGTGTTATAAGTTCTTCTTGGATTGATCCTTTGATCATTATGTAGTGTCCCTCCTTATCTCTTGTAACAGTCTTTATTGTAAAGTCTATTTTATCTGAGTATCAGATAAAATAGCTTTCTTGTGATTTCCATTTGCATGGAATATCTTTTTCCATCCCTTCATTTTCAGTCTGTATGTGTCCCTATGTCTGAAGTGAGTCTCTTTTAGACAGCATATATATGGGTCTTGTTTTTGTATCCATTCAGGCAGTCTGTCTTTTGGTTGGGGCATTTAATCCATTTACATTCAAGGTTATTACTGATACGTATGTTCTTATTACGATTTTCTTAATTGTTTTGGGTTTGTTTTTGTGGGTGTTTTTCTTCTCTTGGGTTTCCTGCTTAGAGAAGTTTCTTTAGCATTTGTTGTAAAGCTGGTTTGGTGGTGCTGAATTCTGTTAGCTTTTGCTTGTCTGAAAAGCTTTTGACTTCTCCAGGGAATCTGAATGAGATCCTTGCTGGGTAAGGTAATCTTGGTTGTAGGTTTTTCTCTTTCATCACCTTAAGTATATCCTGCCACTCTCTTCTGGCCTGCAGAGTTTCCACTGAAAAATCAGCTGATAATCTTGTGGGGATTCCTTTGTATGTTATTTTTTGTTTTTCCCTTGCTGCTTTTAATATTTTTTCTTTGAATAATTTTTTGTTAGTTTGATTAATATGTGTCTTGGTGTCTTTTTCCTAGGGTTTATCCTGTATGGGACTCTCTGTGCTTCCTGGACTTGGGTGACTATTTCCTTTCCCATGTTAGGGAAGCTTTCAACTATAATCTCTTCAAATATTTTCTCAGACCCTTTCATTTTCTCTTCTTCTTCTGGGACCCCTACAATTCAAATGTTGGTGCGTTTAGTGTTGTCCCAGAAGTCTCTGAGATTGTCTTCAATTCTCTTTGTTCTTTTTTCTTTATTCTGCTCCTCAGCAGTTATTTCCACCATTTTGTCTTTCAGCTCACTTATTCATTCTTCTGCCTCAGTTATTTTGTTATTGATTCCTTGTAGTGTATTTTTCATTTTAGTTATTATGTTGTTCACCTCTGTTTGTTTGTTCTTTAGTTCTTCTAGATCTTTGTTAAACACTTCTTGTATTTTATCAGTCTGTGCCTCCATTCTATTTCTGAGATTCTGGATCATCTTTATCTGAATTCTTCTTCAGGTAGATTGCCTATTTCCTCCTCATTTATTTGGTCTTGTAGGTTTTTACCTTGCTCCTTCGTCTGTGACATATATTTTGGCCATCTCTCTTTTTTTTTTTTTTTAATGAGTGGGACCATGTTCCTTTCTTACTGGTTGTTTGGCCTGAGGTTTCCAACTCTGGGGTTTGTAAGCTATTGGGTAGAGCTGGGTCTTGGTGCTGAGATGAGGAACTCCGTGAAACCTCACTCCGATGAATATTCCCTGGGGTCTGAGGACCTCTGTTAGTCCAGTGGTTCAGACTTGGAGCTCCCACTGCAGGAGCTTTGGCCCAACCCCAGGCTTGTGAACCAGGATCCCGCCTCAGGTGGCAAAAAAAACCCCAAAACAATAACAAAGTAAAAAATAAAATTAGACCAGGAAACTAACAAATATGTTAGGAAGAATATAAAAATAAAAATATAGATGAATCAACAACCACAAGGTACAACAGTACCACAATAGTAAAAAAGAGGAGGAGGGAAAAAAAAGGGGGGTTGGGGGAAGGCCTTGGCTGTGGAGGGCGGGGCCTAAGTAAGTGTGAGGTTTGGGTGGTGGGAAGGGCCAATGCTCAGGACCCACAGGGCTGGAAAAGACCCTGAGGGTTGTGGGGGGTGGGGCTTATGCTCAAAGAACAGAAGGGGCCCAGGCGTGCCCCCCACCCCTGGTCTCAGAGGGCAGGGGACCTCACCTGGGAGCCCAGCAGGCTCCTGGGCTCAAGTGGGCAGGGCAAATGCCCTCCTCTCCTCTCCTGCTCCTCTAGTATGGTAGAGCCCCTCCTTCCACCTCTCCTGATCTCCCCAGCCTCCCTTGTATGCTCCCAAGGACCTATGCAGCCTGGAGGGGGTTTTAGAGGGCAGGGGACTGGCCTGGGAGCTCAGCAGGCTCCCCATGCCCGAGTGGCCAGGGCAATCGGCCTCCTCTCCTCTTCTGCTCCTCCTGGAGGGCCCCTCCTGCCTGTGTCTCCTGATCTCCCAGACTCTCTCCTATGCCTCCAGGACCCATGCATCCTGAATGGGGCTTTGGAGTGGGGGGTACCAACCTGGGAGCTCAACAGTCTCCCGGCCAGAGTGGGCCAGGCGATCGCCCTCCACTCCTCTCCCACTCTTCCCGGAGAGTCCCTCCCACCTGCCTCTCCTGATCTCCCCGGCTTCAGGGGTGCTGATCCTGTCTGGCCTCCACTTCTCCTCCCCTCTCAGTCCCCATATGTCCTACTGGCTCATCTTGGGGTTCCTCCCAACTCCTTGGGTGTCACAGTCCCCCACCAGCGGCCAGTAGGTGCCCTAGTTGCGGGGAGATGCTCACTCCACGTCTTCCCACACCACCATCCTGACTCCACCTCAGAAGCTGCCAGTCCTTTTAAAGCTAGGCCCAGAACTGGAGCCTCCCTTCTGCTGCATTCTATTGGTTCACACAAGTCACAGGCCAGTCTAGATGCAATGTAGGATGTAATGACACAAAGGTTGTTCCGGGGGAGATAAATCTTTGGGAGCATCTTTAGATACTAACTACCAGAGTTCCTATTGCACCTATGGGTGGGCTGAGCATTGTGAATACATACAGGAGTTTCAAACATCCACAAAACACTGGCTTTCTTTTTCTTTTTTTACGTTTTAAACGTTTGAGTTTTGAGGCATAATCGAAAAATAAAATAGAGATATATTTAAAGTGTACGTGTTGGTTTGATATATGTGTGCATTGTAACAGGATTCCCACCATCAAGTTATTTAACACCTCCATCAACTTACATAGTTACTTTTTCAAAAAATGAGAATGCTGAAGATCTAATATTAGCAAATCTCAATTATACAACATAATATCATTGACTGTAGTCACCATGATATACTGATGATTCTCAGAATTTATTCATCTTATAACAGTAAGTTTGTACCCTTTTACCAACCTCTTCCTGTTTCCCCTACCAGCCAGCCCCTGGCAACCACCATTCTACTCTTTGTTTCCATAAGTTTGACATTTTTTAGGATTCCGCATATAAGCGATACCATGCAGTACTTGTCCTTCTCTGTCTAACTTATTTCACTTATGATACCCTCCAGATTCATCCATGTTGTCACAAATGACAAGATTTTATTCTTTTTCATGGCTGAATAATCCTCCATTGTATATACAGACCACATTTTCTTTATCCATTCATCCATCTACAAATATTTAGGTTGTTTCTATACCTTGGCTTTTGTGAAAATGCTGTAAGGAACATGGGAATGCAGATATGTCTTCAAGCTAGTGGTTTTCTTTCCTTTGGATATATACTCAGAAGTGGGATTTCTGGATCATATGGTAGTTTCATTTCTAATTTTCTGAGGAATCTTCATACTATTTCCCATAGTGGCTGTACCAGTTTACATTCCCACTAACAGTGTACAAGGGTTCCCTTGCTCTACATCCTCACCAATACTTGTTATTTCTTAGCTTTTTGATAATAGTTATTCTAACAGGTTAGATGATATTTCTTTATAGTTTTGATTTGCATTTCTGTGGTGATTAGTGACATTGAGTATCTTTTCATATACCTGTTTGCCATCCGTATGTCATCTTTAGAAAAATGTCTTTTCAGGTTTTGCCCATTTTTAAATTGAGTTGTTTGGTGTTTTTGCTCTTGAGTTATATGAGTTCCTTAAATATTTAGGATATTAATCTCTTGTTGATTATGTAGTTTGCAAATATTTTCTCCCATTTCATAGGTTGCCTTTGCACTTTGCTGATGGTTTCCTTTGCTGTATAGAACCTTTTTAGTTTGGTAAGTTCCATTTGTTTACTTTTGCTTTTGTTGCCTGTGCTTTGGGTGTCATATCCAAAAGAATCATTGCCAAGAAAAATGTCAAGGAACCATCCCATATATTTTATTTTAGAAGTTTTATGATTTCAGATCTTGCATTCAAGTTTTTAATACATTTCAAGTTGATTTTTGTGTATGGTGTAAGATAGAAGTCCAATTTCATTCTTTTGCATGTGGATTTTGAGTTTTCACACAATTTGTTGAAGAGACTATCCTTTCCCCATTGTGTATTTTTGGTACCTCTGTCAAAAATTAATTGATCATATCTTCATGGGTTAATTTCTGGGCTTTGATTCTGTTCCATTTGTCCATGTGTCTGTTTTTATGCCAATACCATAATGCTTTGATTACTATAGCTTTATAATATAGTTGAAATCAGGAAGTGTGATGCCTCCACCTTTACTCTTTGTGTTTAAGATCACTATAGCAATTCAGGGTCTTTTGTGGATCCATAGAAATTTTAGGATTGCTTTTTCTATTTCTGTGAAAAAAAGCCATTGAAATTTTTAGAGGGATTGTATTGAATCTGTAGACTGCTTTGGATAGTATGGACATTTTAACATTATACATTCTTGCAATCCATGATAGAAAACATCTTTCCATTCAATTGTGTCTTTGATTTCTTTTCTCAATGTTGTATACTTTTCAGTGTACAGATCTTTCACTTATTTGAGAGAATTTATTCCTAAATATTTATTCTTTTTGATTCTGTTATAGATGGGATTGTTTTAATTTCTCTTTTCAATAGTTCATTGTTAGTGTATAGAAATGCAACTAGTTTTTGTATAATGATTTCGTATCCTGCAATTTTACTGAATTCATTTACTAATTCCAAAGGTTTTTTGGTTGAGCCTTTAGGATTTTCTACATATAAGATCATATCATCTGCAAATAACAATTTTACATGTTCCTTTCAGATTAGGATATCTTTTATTTTTTTCTTGTGTAATTCCTCCCGCTATAACTTCCATATGTTGAATAGAAATGGTGAACGTAGGCATCCTTTTCTTATTCCTGATCTTAAAGGAAAAGTTTTCAGCTTTTCACCATTGAGTATGATATTAGTTGTGGGTTCTCAGATATGCTCTGTAGTATGCTGAGGTGCATTTCAGCTATACCCAACTTGAGAGTTTTTATCATGAAAGGATGTTGAATTTTGTCAAATACTTTTTCTGCATGTATTGAGATGATATGATTTTTATCATTAATTTTTTAATGTGGTATATCACATATTTTGATTTGCATATGTCAAACTGGGAATAAATTCCATGTAATCACAGAGTATGATCCTTTTGATGTACTGTTGAACTCAGTTTGCTAAAATTTTGATGAGCATTTTTGTATCTATGTTCATCAAGGATATTGGCCTGTAATCTTCTTTTGTGTCCTTATCTGGCTTTGGTATGAGTATAATGTTGGCCTTGTAATATAAGTTTAGGAATATTCTCACTTCTTCAATTTTTTTGGAAGAGTTTGAGAAGAGTTTGGTAGAGTTTGGTATTAATTTTTGGAAGAGTTTGGTATTAATTCTTCCTTACGTGTTGGGTAGAATTCAACTGTGAAGCCATCTGGTCAGTTTCTGGATATTTACCTTGTTCTTCTGTTTGGAATATATCTTCCTGTTCCTTCCTTTTTCTTGACTCTCTACATTTGTTTCTGTGCATTAGATAAAACAGCCACCTCTCCCAGTCTTGACAGACTGCCTCGTGTAGGAGATTAACCTCATCAGTCAGCCCACCTGAGCTCCTGGTTGCCTCTCAAACCTCTGTGATTGCCCAAGCCACCTTCTTTGCTTCTAGTGGCTCCCAGTACATTAGGTTGTGCCAAGACCTGCCACTGTCCCAAAGGCAATGGGAAATGCCCACACGGCTGTTCAGGGTCCCGGAGGACTGTTAACTACCTGCCCCAACAGCTCTCTGATGAAGGCTAATTGGAAGCTTGACTTTCGAGCAGCAGCTAAGTCAGGACATTAGATATGCAGTATAGACCTATCAGGGAGAAACTTGGAAATGGGTGTTTGTTTTTGCCTACTCACTCTGCTGAGCCAGAAGCAACAGTCTCTGGTAGGACTTGTGCACCCATACAGAGCCACCTGTTTGTTTTCTGTGGTCCTGGGGGACTCGTAAATGCCAAGCCTCATCAGTACCCAGAGCTAGGTGATTTGCGAGCCAGTCCCTCATGTGGCAGCTGTGATATGTGATGTGCTACGTGGGTGGGTATGTTTCTTCCAGGGAGAAGTTGGAGACTTGGTTTACCACTGTAGCAAGCTAGGGGATACAGGAGGGGACATGCCCACCAACTCTTTCAGGCTCCTGGGAGGATCCCAGTCAGCTTCCACATGCAGGCTGATTAGAAGCCAGAACCTCAAATAGCAGCTGGGAAAGTATACAGTCAAATCCATTCTAGGGAGAAACCGGGAAATGAATGCTGTTCTCTCTGTGCTGAGCCATGGGAGGGAATAGCTATGAGAAGTGCTTGCATGCCTGTTAGAAAATTGCTTTTTTAATTTTAATACGGTCCTGTGGGACTCTGACTGCCAAGCTCTGTTGGATATCAGAGCTAGGTGATTTGAGCTCACATTCCTTAGGTGGCAGTTTCGAAAGCTGGGGCACAAATTTCAAGGGAGAAGCTGTTAACTTGGTTTTTGTTGTTGTTGTGAGCCAGAAGAAGAATGTAGGGGAAGTGCCCACCAGCTCTTTCAGGCTCTCGGGATCCCAGTCAGCATCCAGACACAGGCTGATTAGAAGCCAGACCCTCAGGCAGCAGCTAGGAAAGCATGCAGTCAAATCCCTTCTAGCAGAAATTGGGAGAAGGGAGTTTTGACTGCTCCCTTTGAACTGAGCCCTGGGGTATAACTGCAGGGAGTGCTCATGCGCTCCTTTAACCATTCCTTCTCTGTTTGCTATGGTCCTGTGGGACTTGTGAATGCCAAACTCCACTGGCTCTCTCAGCTGGGTGATTTGGGCATATGCCATTCCTCAGGTGGCAGTTATAAAAGTTGGGGCACTAGATGTGTGATCTAAACCTTTACTCACAGGGAGAAGCTGAGAATTTTGGGGTTCTCTCCTGAATGAAATGCACTCTGCTGGGGGTCGGGTTTATGGTGAATATGTATTCTCAGCCCTTCCTACCCGTTTCGATGTGGGCATTTTCTCAGTCACCCAATGTGTAGGAGTCACTCAATTTGTTTCCAGATTTCTCTCAAAGGAAACTGACCCATGTGTAGCTGTATATTCAGTGAATCTGTGGGAGGAAGGAAAGTCTGGAGCCCCCTATCTCGCCACTTCGGTCAGTCTAAAACATTGGCTTTCTAATATTGTACTCCCATTATTGCTTCCCTTTAATGATTCATGCCACTGTTCCACCAAAATTTCTCTTATTTGCATTCTGTTAAGAGCAAAAGAGTGTGTCTACATGGGAAGGAAAAATTCCTTTGGTCTCTCCAGGGTCAGCCTCAAGGGTGTGTGATCTGTTCAGTTACAAAGAGCCTCCATGCCCAGAGGGACCGCGTGCTTAGTTTAATGCTCTGTGGTCACCCTCAGTGAATTTCTTAATAATTTTTTAACAAGGAGTCTGACAGTTTCATTTTGCAATGGGCCCCACAAATTACGTAGCTAGTCCTGGGTCCCTCTACTGAACAAATGGGCAGGATCTCTTCCAATCTAGAATCTACCAAAGTATAATAGGGCAAGAATATAATAGGAGTGATAGGGGAAGAGATGAGAATGGAGCATGAGGTCCAGCTTCATTATTCTACATAAGAAAAAACTAGGGACTTCCCTGGTGGTGCAGTGGTTAAGAATCCGCCTGCCAATGCAGGGGACACGGGTTCAAGCCTTGGTCCCGGAAGATCCCACATGCCGTGGAGCAGCTAAGCCTGTGCACCACAACTACTGAACCTGTGCTCTAGAGCCTGCGAGCCACAACTGCTGAACCCACGCACCACAACTACTGAACCCACACTCCACAACTACTAAAGCCTGCGTGCCCTAGAGCCCATGCTCCACAACAAGAGAAGCCACCACAATGGGAAGCCTGCGCACTGCAATGAAGAGTAGCCCCTGCTCGCCACAACTAGAGAGAGCCTGTGCGCAGCAATGAAGACTCAGTGCAGCCAAAAAAAAATAAAATAAAATAAGGCCACAAAGTTTCAACAACCTGCCTGATGCTATGGTTTGTTTATATCAGAGCTGAAACCAGAAACCAGATGATCAGATGCCCAGTGTCTCTTTCAGTCTGGTTTCTCTTCCATACAATGGAAATTATAATGTTTATGATCCATGGGTTATATCTGATGCTGTGTAGAAATATTAAAACCCCTCTTATTTTGACATAAGCATTTCCATATTTTTATTCTTCTCTTTGAAGTCATTTAGATAAAATTAAACCTTTGCTATGTAGTACATCCTCCACTGACATAACATAACAGATAGCAAGCAAACATACTGCTTGCTATTTGACTGCATACTTTTCCAACTAGTTGTAGTTACTATGGAAAGGAGTTAAATGACTTGCAGTAGAATCATGACTCAGAAGAGGAAACCAACAGAGAATAGCCTGAACATTATTAATTATTCTAATTGAGAATTGGAAGACAGGGGCTGTGAGTATATCACAATTATGAAAGGGTCATAGGAAACATGGAATTAGTTCTCCATGATTTTTTCAGATTGTTAAAAGAAATTAAAAACTGCATGTCTCTTTTTAGAATAACTTTGAATAATCACTCTATTTTGAGTTCAGGACATGTTGGCAAACTCGGGGAAAAAGCATTCACCGAATAGCTTGGATCCTCCGAAGAGCCATGAACATTTCACCATTTATTCCTCTGGATGGACTAAGAAGGAGCAATTTCCGGGGCAGTGGGTTTTGGTTCTAGATTGGCATGTGCCCTAAGGCAGTGGGCCTAACACACACTTAAAAATATCTGAAGGTTCCATACTACCATTTTTATTATGTGGGTTTTTTTTTTTTTCTAATAGAGAGTTATTTTATGGAAAATTCTGAATGCTTAATTCTTCCAAGTTCTTATGGTTTTATAGACTAGATAGGAAAAGCAGTAGGACACAGGCAGATAAAATGACTTTGTCTCGTTCGACTGTACCTAGCCAGAGTTCTGACCTCACACAGAGGTCAAGCCTTAATTATCCAGGTTAAACAAAGAATTGAACAGCTTGAGTTGACTTTAGTCAGTGGACTTAACTGACCTAATTATGTTTTTCTCAGGGATAGAGACTATTTAACAGCAGTTTATATCCTGAGTCCATAGGCTTAGTATGGGATTCAGAAATTATTGTAATTATCCACAAACTGAGATAATTTAAAACAGAAGTAAGTAAAAATTTACAAGAAAAAATGAATTGGTTGCCAGTGAAGAAGGCTTGAAAAAGGGAGTTGTAAATAACGTGCCGGAGGCTAAACTAGGAAGCATAGTCAGTTTGCTAGATTATAGCATGTATTGTGAGGGCTGTACTTTTCTGTAACGAACCAAATAGGTCTTTAAAAATTTATCAGCTGGTGATGATAGTGTAGTTTGATATCTTCCAGATATTATAAAGAATCTTCTCTGCCTTCCTATCAGCTAATATTCTAAATCAAAGATTCTCATACTTCTTCAGGAGGCAACATAATTGGAAAGCACCAGGCTCTTAGCAAAAAATAAAACTCAAATGACTAAACACAGCATAATTTTATGTATATATGAATGAATGTATTTATGTATCTCTCATCTTGTTCTTCCAAAAGATTTAAGGTCGCTTAAAAGAAAACATAAAATACTACTAGATAACATATGTTAGAAGTAAGAGGGAGCAAAAACAGGTAGGACCATAAACAGGAAGTATAAAAATGCATACCATAAAGCCCTTGACCTTGCTATGGGTGGGGCTTGGGTTTACCAGGAAGTTTGTAAATACCAAGGTAAAAAGAAAAGCCTTATCAGCTGTACAATTCAGTGTCCCTGAAAAATGCCCCAAAGAGCACTTTTCTTTGATACTGAAATCAAATTTTGCCCTAAGATCCATAGAAAGAGGCCACCATATAATGTGTAGAGCACTCTTGTTTTAACAAGAGCAGATTTTATAAGGTTGTTTCCTGTGTATCCTTCAGGAGGGGCTGAAGGATTCCCACCAAGGCACACTTCAGTGAAAGCAAGTCTACAGAGGCCAGTACTATGTGATCCAACTGCGTTGCTCTCTCCTGGTCTGGTAGATTTTATAGTTCCTCAAGGAAAATTGTTTTCCTTCAGACAACAGCTTATATCATAAATACCGTTTTTCCTAAGTCATGATTTTGATAGCAATTCAATGACAATGACCTCAAGATTAAACACTGAACTAAATTGTTTGCAAAGTTGTTATGTTCTTGTACCAGATTCTATTATAAGCAAATTATAGTAGATGTCAAATATTTCAGAAAAATTAATGGGAGAAAAATGTAAATTGAGAAAATTATTTCCATTAATCTAATTTTTTCCTATAATTTTGGACTAGACCACCATTCTATTTTGGTAGTAGAACACCTTAATCTAGCTCACAGAAGAATACCTATGGTAAACCCATCAACATTCAAACATTAGTATAGACATAATTTGTCTATTTAGTACAGATTAATCATTTCTAATAATCGCCTTTCCTGAAAATGAATATAACATGTTTGGGAGTCTTTCAATTCAGTTAAACAAATATTTATTTGTTAATCATTTATAGAACTCAAAGAACTAACAGAGTTATTTACAAATTCCCAGTTATTAAGGCCTGGTTTGAGTAATTACACATTGATCTCTTCTTAAGAGCTAACAATATTTTATGGTGTGTTGTTATATTAACACTCAGTACAATGGACTCTAAACAAACAGTTTCTCCCAGAATTTGAAATCGTTTGGACTATAGCCTAGATTTTGAAACATAAATAATGTCATGAGCTCCCTGGACGAGGTATTTGCTTTAAGAAGGTACCATTTATCAAGATGAAAGCTTTGCAAATAAACCCAGGTTTATATTTAACTACCTTCCCCCATCCTCCTCTCCAACACACAACCCTGTTTCCCTAACACTTTTTTCACTCTACTTTTTCAATATTCACAAGATGTAAGTATTTTTCCCTTTTTTACACTAAGAGAACTTCTTTCAAAATAATCATTTTTACCCTCTGCTTTACCAGGACACATCTTGTCATCCTACGTTTAGCCCCCTTTAAAGTACTGTTCTACTTAAACCTAATGCCACATTTTAAAAAACACCCTTTCTAATGATGTTCTGCAGTTTCTTACAATCTAAATGTGTATGAACGTGGAGGGATGTTAAATTCGATCGCAGGCTTTTCCTAGAACATATACTTGGAGTGCAAGGGTTCCAGTTGATTTCTTAAATTCTTATCCTATTCTTTTATTTTCTATCTCTGATCTTTGATCTGTCTGACTTTGAACTATTAAGGATCTCCCAGTAAACATTAGTAGTTTTTTAGTTTTTATTTTCTTCTTTCTTCTTTTCATTTTCTCTCTTCCTTTTTTTTTTTTTTTTGCAGAGAAAATGACCTTTTAATCATGTTTCTTTCTCCTTTGTCTATCAAAGCTTGCATTCAATGAAAATTGAAGTCTCTCAGGAGCAAATCTGTCCTCAGTCAATTCACTGATTACATATTAAGTGCTAGGCACCCTATGCCTGGCTACCTTACCAAGAAATGAAAATGTCCTTTCTGTTAATAAGGATTCCAGCCAAGAACTCTCAGCCTCAGAATAGGGAGGAAATACATGTTTTGCCAAAGCGAGCACAGAATAGGGAAGAAATAAAAGGTAAACATCTTAATGGGAGTTCGGGGTTATGAGAACCTGGACAGGATCCTGAACTAGTATTCAGATTAAGAGTTGGGAAGAGCATTTCCCTACTAATCGCTTCTATCTGGGTAGACTTTACATAAAACGCTTTGAGCCCTTAATTTGCCATTGGAGAGTATTTAAAAATACCTCACCAAACCACATGGAGACTATATAACTAAGTGAGAGGAGAGAAAGTAAGTGTGTGATTGTGTGTTTGCATGTGTTTATACATTGTTGAGAGGCAGAGAGGAGAGTGACACATCAGAAACATTTTAATAGATATGGACTGACTGTGGCCGTGACAATCTCATAAAGCATTTCACCTATTCCTTGGGCAATTATGTTGCCACAAACGAATATTAGATGAGAGAAATCAACACACCCTTATTTCACTTCATTCAGGATTTCCTAACTTACAGCTCATTCCCATGTGATTGTGAATGCTGTTTTTTGGAGGCTTCCATAAGAGTCTACATGTTTTTATAAAACGGGACATAACATTTTTCTTAAAAGTTCTATGCATTCCTTTAGAGATAAAGTATATCAGAAAGTAAATTATTTCACCACATGGCTTGGCTAAATAGGCTAGGCAGCTCTGGTCTCAGGTGAAATCTATTCTGTGTGGTCTGACATGAGGAGGCTCTTGGGCTGAGTCGCAGACTGGACTTCCAGGGCTGCCGCCTCACAAGGGACTGTCCACTGCCAGTGTGCCTCTGGTAATCTCTGGAACCCCCTGGGAATTTCCAAAGGGCACACTCTGAGCGCTGGGCCACATTAATTCTAATTCTCAGAGAAAAACCCAACGGCAGAGCTAAGACAACCACCACAATGCTGATAGGTTTGCAGTCTCCTGATGAAGCCCTTCTCAGCTACATATATTGCTTAAACCCTGCTAGAGGGGCATCCCACCCTTCCCCTCATCCCCACCTCTCCCGTCTTGGTGGAAGCCCAGCTGCTGTAAGGTTGAAGAAGGCAGTTATGTAGGAACGGGAGTGCAAATGGGATTTAAGGCCCGTCTCCGGGCTCCGCCAGGTGTCACACTCTGTCGTTATACCTCCCCATGCAAAGTCACTGGTGTTGAGAGATAATACATTCCTTTCCCAGACTCAGTTTATTCCACTGAGTACTGCCACTTGGGTACAACCTCCTGGCTGAATCAATCAATAGACCTTTACAGCTGGAAAAAGTTTTGGAGCTCATCTAGTCCCAATCCCTCTGGTAGAGGTGCAAGGGTGCAGCCACTTATCCAAAATCATGGACCCTGTTTGTAGAAAAACCTGAGCTACAACTTAGGGTTTCCAACTCCTTAAACAATGCTGTTTTCTACTACAGTAAGTTTTATCCTTAGATTGGCCCCTAGAGTGTGTATGAGGTCCATAGACCTCATAGGTGGTGATAGATTAGTCTCGTTCCTAAGACCATCAATTTTATTTTCTGATTAAATTCTACAGGTGACTGGTATTTGTAACATGACCTTCATGTCAGGACTGTTACACATTAGCTTGTTTTTTAAGGCTTTAGGTGTAATCACCATCCAAGCCATTATTAGAGGCCCAACGAAGACCAGAAGTCCTTACGAAGAGAAACTTGGGAAATAATGGTAGACTGGAGATATTTTTACATTTTTGCCTTGGACAACTATATTCAAACAAATGCCTGCCCTTAGTCCCAGTGTAGCCTCCAGAAGATGGGATTAATAAAGAGCTCATACATTTGAATCCTAGAACCTCCAATGTAGCTGTATCATTCTGCTTCTCCCACTTTCATTCATTCCACATGTTTTCACCAAATTAGTGCTGGATGCCATGAAGTATATGTAGATAAGTAAGATATCTGTCTCTGAGGAATTTATAGACTTGTAAGGGATAAGAGGCAAAAATTACAATAAAAATGTGATAGCTCTAATAGAGGTATATACATAGCTCCAATGGAACAGAGGATAAAACCAGTAACTTGGAGGTGTTAGGGAAGTCTGCAGAGAGAAGCTGACATTTTATTCATTCATTCATTCACTCATTCATTCATTCAACAAATATTTATTGAGATCCTATTGCTGCCAGGCACTGTTCTAGAGCAGCAAAGAAAAACAAAGTCACTTCTTTTATGGAACACTCATTCTAGTGCTCTAGGAAATATGCAAGCAAACAAATAATTACATAATATTGCAAGTGGGGGTGAGTACTAAGATGAATAAATCAGGGTAGAGGGACAGAGTGGTGCCCGGATGAGGATATGTGCTATTTTAAGTAGGATAAGGTGATAGTTAGGCAGTAAGCTGAAAGTAGTGAGAGAGGACATCAAGCAAGTATCTAGGAAGAGGCTGTTCCAGGCAGAGGGAACAGCAAGTGCAAGGGTTCTGAGGTGGGAGTGTGGTTGGTATCTACAAGGAACAATGAGGAAGCCAGTGTGGCTGGCCCAGAGCAGGAAGGTGAAGAGTCATAGGAGATGAGAACAGAGATATACTGAGGTGGAGCGAGCAGATCAGGCAGGGCTTTACAGGCCATGGTAAAAACTTAGGATTTAATTCCAAGTGGAATGGGAAGCTACTGGAGGGGTTTGAGCAGAAAAATGGCATGATTTGACCTAGGCTTTAGGAAGATCACTCTGGCTGCTGAGCAAACAGACTACAACTCGGGGAAGACTAGGGTCAAAAAAACAAGCTAGGAGTCTATTGTAGTATCTCAGAGAAGAAATGGTGATAGCTTGGACTGGGGTTGTAGTAGTAGAGGAGATAAGATATCTGAACACCATCTTGAGAAATTGGTGAGCCACTTATAGCTGAACATAAGGAGTGCACAGGCCAGTAGTGAAGAATGAGACTGGAGAGGTTAGCAAAAGTCAGAAATAAGAGGTTTTGGCTTTATTGAGTAAACACCCAAAATTCTTAAACAATCAGAATTCAGGACAAGGGTAATATTTGATTCCAGGAAGATTATTCTGACTGTGGTATGGAAACTGGCCCGGGCTAGGAAGAGACTAGAGGCAAGAAAACTACAATCAAATAAATGCAAGTCAGAGGATAAAGGTAGTGGTTTAATAATATCTGAGTTATGGTTAACGATAGGTTTGTTCTCATAGGGTACACTAACTTTTCACACAGGATGGAATTTTTTAAGATTAGGGAGTGATGGGGACTTTCCTGGCGGTCCAGTGGTTAAGACGCTGTGCTTTCATTGCAGGGAGCGAGGGTTCGATCCCTTGTCTGGGAACTAAGATCCTGCATGCTGTGTATTGCAGCCAAAAAATAGGATAAAAAAAGATTAGGGAGTGATGGTGGCATTCCCATTTAGATGTCAAGGATGGCAGAAGACAGGCAGAGGCAGAAGGGAGGCATGTTTCCACAAAATATATACTGGGCAAACCCCAAAGCACTTTCCCTAAGGGCCTTGCTAGTGTGGCACCACATTCCGGGCCCACACAGGCTGAGCAGGCTGATAAGTAGGCAGGCCTTTGGATAGGCTGCTCCATGCCATGGCTGAGCTGTAGGGCAATGTTTTGATGACTACATACAGGCAGGAGAGTCACTTGTGAGCTGAGCTGGCCTTTTACTGGATAGCACAGCATAGTCATTCAGTCTATGATTATTGTCAGGACAACACAACATGCTTCTGTTTGTGACATAGGTCATCGACTTAGGGACAATTCAGGGTCACAGCCTAGAGCAGAACTTGGATGACTGATTCACTGCTGATTCATTATATGAGCGCTTCAAGGTTGAGACTGTCTTCTCATTGTTTACTACGGCACCAAGGACAATGCTTGGACAACAGGCTCTTAACAAACTCATGTTGAGGGAATAAATGTGACTTGGAAGGACTGAGATTCCTTGCCCCTCAGTGTTCCCATCTATAAACTGAGGAAACATCTATTTGTACATATCATACTTATAAGAATGAATTAAGACTGTAAGTTGGAGTAAATACATTTGAAAGGCATTTCAATGCTTTCAAGGAGAACTGATTTGTGGTACATTATATTGAAAAGTAAAGAAATATTAAATAAAAGAGAACCTAAAAGGCTGCATGGCATGAAGGATTAATATTGGACTGTTTGCACAACCAAAGACTGTTTTGACTTTGCCTCTAATTCTCTTGGTGATCTTGGTAGACTGATTTACATTTCTTGGCCTCAGCTTTGATATTATTTCCAAAATTAACAGTCTATGATTATAATTATGTTTTCTGAATTACATCATTATTTCTATTGCAGAACAAAGTTCAAACTGGGCCAACAGGCATGTTTCCAATTTCATCACATCACATCTCTTAACTTCTCTGTAACTTGGAGTCTTCCCCTGGAAAGTAATGCAATAGGCAAACTGATCTTAATTCTTGTTTTTGCTTTAAGGTTCTATATGCCATACCATGGGTATGAATCCATGCTCCTTTCCTGCCTGGGCTACCACACCACAGATTCTGAATGTTTAACTCACTCATGCTTTGTAGATCACTGCTTGCTTGGAAGCTGTCCTTGATGTTTTTGAAATGGGTCACTAAGGGATTAGAACCAACGATGGGCCATTCATTCACCAAGATTCATTAAGCTCCTTCAACTAGTCAGATACTGTGCCAGAAAAACAAAACATTAAGACAAAAAGGTTTCTGTTTTCAGTCCAGAAATCTCCTCAATAAGGTCAAGTTAGTAAGTATGATCATTTTATTATTCTCTTTATATTTTTTGTATTTTATTTCATATTAGTGCATTTATAGTCTTAGTTAAAGGGTTTCATTGTCTCCTAGAGTATACATGTAGTCTCGTAGATTTGGGGGGAAGATTATTATTATTACTTAAATTTAAATCATTTCTATATCTGGAATTTATTTTTACATATGGTATAAAGTTGCCTCAAATTTAATTTCCTTCATATGGATCAACAGTTTGGTCAGTAACATTTATTAAATTATTTACCCTTTTTTCATTTAATTGAACAAAATAGTTGTCAATTATTAACTTTTCACATATAGTGAGCTCTATTTCTAGATTTCCTAGTCTGTTTCACTTATATATTTCTCTATTCCAATTATATTACCAAATAGATTTGCTTCTAGAGCCTTTAAAGTATGTTCTGATACCTGGTTAGGCAAGTACCCCCTTACTAGTCTTTGTTTGCAAAATTTTATTAGCTCTTCTTGTACATTTATCATTTTACCTGAACTTTAAAATGGTTTTGGATTCTTAACTGAATATTGTTCGGATTCCAATTGGAACTGCATTAAAGTTATAAATTAACTTAGGGGAAAGGGACATTTTTGTGATGTTATTTTCCTACCTAAGGTCATAATATGTCTGACCACTGGTTCAGACCTTCTTTTATGTCAGGTCAATAAAAAACTATATTTGAAAAATAATATTTTCAATGAAGAGGATAAATAAAGCATTTATAAGACAAAGTGCTCTTATAAATTAATGAGAGGAATAAACAACCAAAAGAAAAATGAGCAAAGGACATGAACAGGTAATTTACAGAACAGTAAATCCAAATACCTGACAAACATATGGAAAGATACTCAAATTCATCCATAAAGATTTTCAAACTGAAGACAAAATGAGGTATCGCTTTACACCAGGGTTTCTCAGCCTCGGCACTATTGGCATTCTAGGCTGGATAATTCTTTGTTGTGGAGGCTGCCTTGAGTATTTTAGGATATTTAGCAGAATCCCTGGCTCTGCCCACTAGAAGCTAGTAGCACCTACTCCCCAACTATGACTGACAGTTATGACAATCAAAAATCTCTCCAGACTCTGCCAAGTGTCCTGGGGATCGGGCTGGGGCAAAATCATTACAGGTCGAGAACCACTGATTTTCACCTCTCAGATGAGCAAAAATTTTAAAGCCTGATTACACCTGTTGTTGGCAAGTATGCAGTGCAGAAAGAATACTCTCATATGTGGCTAGTAAAACTGTAAGTTATTATAGCTTTTATGGAAAGTGACTGAACAATTCCTATTAGAAAATATATAACTCTGACTCAGTTATCCCACTCCTTGGAATAAATCCCATAAAATGAAAACAATACGTAGACATATATTGTACGAGGATGTTAACTTCAGGATTGTTGGCAGTGACCAAAAAACTAAAACCAGAGTGGTCATAAAAGGGAATAGTTGAATAAATTTTAGCACACCCACACAATGTAACCTTAGAAAGAATTAGAGCTTAACCTTATTACATGGAATGTTTTGCATGGATTATTCCTGAGTGAGAAAAAGCAAGATTCGAAAGGGTACATAATATAATTCTACTTTTTGCAAAACACACATTCCCTCATGCTTTCATATATAGATCTTCCTCGACTTACACTGGGGCTATGTCTCAATAAACCCATTGTAAGTTGAAAATATCTTCAGTCGAAAATGCATTTAATACACCTACCAAACATCATAACTTAGTCTAGCCAACCTTAAACATGTTTAGAACACTTTACGTTACCTTATAATTGGGCAAAATCATCTAACACAAGGCCTATTTTATGATAAAAGTGTTGACTATCTCATATAATTTATTAAATGCTGTACTGAAAATGAAAAGTATAATGGTTGTCTGGGTACCGCATGATCACCTGGCTGACTTGGACTGTGGCCTCAGTAGCTGCCCAGCATGGCAACAGAGAATCATACCACACTAGCCCCAGAAAAGCTCAAAATTCAAAATTCCGAGTACAGTTTCTACTGAATGCTTATCGCTTTCACACCATCATAAAGTCGAAAAACCATTAAGTTGAACCATTAAGTTGGAGACCATGTGTATAGAGAAAAACGTCTCTCAATATTCTATTTACGCTTACAGAATGGGCAAAAGATTCGCACATCATATACCTGACAAAGCTCTACTATCCAGAATATATGAAGAACTCTTACAACTCAACAGAAAGATAAACAATTCAATTATAAAGTGGACAAAAGACTTGAGTTGACATTTCTCTGAAGAAGACATACAAATGGCTAACAAATACATGAAAAGATGGTCAACATCATTAGTCATTAGGGAAATGCAAATCAAAACCTCGGGACACCATTTCACATCCCTAGGATGGATATTTTAAAAAAGGAAAAAAGAAACCAAGTGTTGCCAAAGATGTGGAGTAACTGGAATCCTCATACATTGCTGGTGGGAATGTTAAATGGTGTACGTTCTGTGGAAAACAGTTTGGCCATTCTTTAAACAGCAGAACATAGAATTAGTAGGCGATTTGGCAATTCCACTCCTATTTACCCAAAAGAATTGAAACCAGGCATTCAAATACTTACACATAAATGTTCATAGCAGCACTATTCACATAGCCAAAAAAGGGAAACACCCAAATGTCCATCAACTTATGAATGGATAAACAAAATGTGTTATGTCAGGTGGAATATTTTTCAGCTATAAAAAGAATGGAGTACTGATACATGCTACAATGTGGGTGAACCTTGAAAATGCTATGCGAAATGAAGGAAGGTAGAAACAGAAACTCACATATTGTATGATTCCCCTTGTAGGAAACATCCAGAATAGGTAAATCCATAGAGACAGAAAGCACATGAGTGTTTGCCAGGGGCTGGGGGGAGGGAAGAAAAGGGAGGGATCCCTTAACAGGTACAAGTTTCCTTTGAGGTGGTGAAATATCTTAGAACTAGATAGAGGTGATGGTTGTACAACATTGTGAATGTACTAATGCCACGGAGTTGTACGCTTAAATATGGTTAATGGGTAATCTCGCATTATGTGACTATTACCTCAATTTAAAAAATATATTCTATTTACCTCTGTATTAGTTTCCTATTGCTGTATAACAAATTACCACAAACTCAACTGCTTAAAAAATTACAAGTTAGCTTACAGTTCTGTAGATGAGAAGTTCAGGTGGGCTTGGGTGGTTTCTCTAAAGTTGACAGGCAGAAATTAAGGTGTTGGCTGTGCCGTGCTCTTATCTGGAGGTTCTGAGGAGGAATCCACTTCCAAGCTTGTTTAGGTTTTTAGCAGAATTCAGTTCCTTATGACTGAAGGACTGAAATCCCCAGTTCCTTGCTGGCTGTCAGGCAAGAGTCAGTCTCAACTGCCACAGGGTACCCACATTCTTGGCACACAGCTCCCTCCAGCAACAGCATGGCTAACTTTCTCCTTCAAATATCTCTCCCCGCCTCTTCTGCCACCAGCAGGAGCCAATTCTCTGTTTTTAAAGGGCTAGTGTGATTAGATGGGCCCACCTGGATAATCTCACGTTGGCCATACAATGTAACAAGCAGTTGTAATGTCTCATTAAATTCAGGGGTGCCACCCCGCACTCGAAGGGGTGGGAATTATAGAAGGGAAGGCTCACCGGGAGTCATTCTTAGAATTCTGCCATGACCTCTTAGAGAAAAATAATAAAACAGTTTCTACCTAATTTAAGAACAATTGTTATTTGTTAATGCCCAACATTGCCTAAATGATTAATACCAAGGAAAAATTTCAGAACCAATGATTTACAGGTGAAAACAATTCAGGTCTCCAAGACTCAGGGAAGGGATGGAAAGCTGTTCTTAATAAGTGGGCTTCTCTTTCTGAGGCCTCTTTTGTTTTTCTCTTTTCTTCTCTTCTACTAAAGCACTGAATGTATCAATAAATGTGAAGGGAAGCAATTACCAACAGGACCACTGATGTTCTCTCTGTAGTCATAATGAGAGGTAGATACTATGGCTGAAGTTTAGAGGACTAGATAATTGTATATTGTAGAAGTTCTTACTTTTTTGGCTTCAAGACACCTGTATTTGAGGACCCTAAAGACTTTATTTTTGTGGGTTATACCTACTCATAGTTGCCATATTAGAAATTAAATCTGAAAAGTTTTTAAATGCAAAAATATACAAACATACATTCTCTTGGTCTTTAGAGTGACAATGTCATCACATATCATGTAGTCTCTAGAATGCAAAAGGAAATAAAGTCTTATTAGTATTATGAAAGTAGTTTGACCACGTGGAATTCTGAAAAGATCCCAAGGTTCCCTTGGGCTTCCTGGACCTCACTTTGAGACCCACTGATAGATGTAAATACCAACAACTGCATTTCTTCAGCGGTCAATCAACTCACATATTTTGGTTCATCCACTTGTGCAGTCTTAGAAACAAATCTCCTTTCCCTTTACTAGTATGTCGTTCCATCTGGTAGAGTTGTGTGGCTGATTGCAAAAAGTATCCTTTTTGCAACAAGTGTCATTTGCTGACCCAGGAAGAAAATTGAGCTAAGATAGGTCGTAACATACATTAAAGCAAAACAGAGTTCAAAAATGTTTTCTGTGAGCTTCTGGTAGGATCTGTTAGTCTGCAAATACTGCACAGGGGAAATTGCTTTAAATGGTGCCACTGGTCTGCAGTGGAAGGATTGGGTTACAGTCAGTATGAGTCAGGCAGAAAGAGGTTTATAGACAAAAATTAAAGAAAGCACTGCGGATTCTTGTCATGCTTTGCCCTTGAAAACTATGCCAAGACCTCTGTTTTGGTTTTTTTAATAAAGAGATCGATGATATTTCGTGATTGCTTTAATGACTCGGGATTTCCCCTTTACGTTTTAAACACAGCTTATATCTACAGTTACGTTATGTTTGCTTTCTTTGTATCCCGCTTACAAAAAGTAACGACATAAAGCTAAAACCCTTTCAGTAGGACTCCATTACGATCCTTCTGTTAAGCAACTAGCTCGTTCATTCTTTTCACAGCACTTTATCCACTTTTTCCTGCTCCAGCTCTTGGTAAACGCCTCGGAGCGTTTAGATCCCGGCCTTCTAATGTCTTTTTACTGCAGATGAATACAATTTAAAACCTGAAAGCTGCTGGAAGAAAGGTAGAGCATTCCCCGTCCCAAGGTTAAATCTTTGCCCGGAGCTGGCCACTTGGGAACGAAAATCTGAATGGACCGTGGTTAAGAATCAGAAAATGTGTGTAACAGCGCGTTTCTCTTGGTGGGGATAAGGCCCACGCGGAGCATTCCCGACAGGTGAGCTGCAGCACGAGGGATGACTTAGCCGACCTCCAGCGGGGTCGGAGGGCTCGCCCCCTGAGCAGCGCACGCCAGAACAGCCACGATCTGACCTGAGTCCTACAAGTCCTCTGCGCCCGAGCCAGCGTACGTCTGCGCTCTTGCGTGCCGCCGACACCGCCGCCGCGGGTTCGCATCTTGTGAGCCACCGACCAATGGGACAGAAGCCAATGCCCGGCGTCCTCTGTGATTGGCTCTCAGCAGGGAGGTGGTGGCGGAGGGTGGGCCTTAGGGCGTGAATGGTTTTCTGCCGCTCAGCGGGCGGGTGGCGACTCGGGAGGTTCTCGCAATCAGGAAAGGCGGGGAGTCATTGCGATCAGAGGCGGCTGTCTCAGAACTGCTTGGCCCTACCGGCAGGAGGCGCCACTCGCAATTGCAGGTGCCTGCGCTGGGGCAGCGATTCAACCTCACTCCGGTTGGCCGAGGAGGAAAAGGAGAAGGAAAGGGCCGGGCTGGGTCCCCGCCCCTCGCGCCCCAGATGGATGTGCCTGGCCCGGTGACACGGCGGGCGGCGGCGGCGGCGGCCACCATGCTCCTGCGCACGGCTCGGGTCCCGCGCGAGTGCTGGTTCGTGCCCACCGCGCTGCTCTGCGCCTACGGCTTCTTCGCCAGCCTCCGGCCGTCCGAGCCCTTCTTGACCCCGTACCTGCTGGGGCCCGACAAGAACCTGACGAAGAGAGAGGTAGGCGCGGGGGGCGGGCGGGAGGTGGCTCGGCCGGCGCGGGGCGCGGGCGCCGAGATGCGCGGGAAAAGGTGAGAGCGGGCGGAGGGGCTGTAGCTGAGGAAAGGAGGAGTGAGAAAGGCGCTCGAAACGCGGGAGCCATTCTGAGCAGAGATTGCTGACTTTTCTCAGTTGGAAGGCGGCTCCGTGCTGGGCGCTGCCTTAATTCACGCTGTTTTTCTCTCCTGCGTTGGATTGATAGGCCGTGTCTTCGGTGAAGGGCTCGAAACGCGGTTCGGGAGCCCCAGTTCACGTGTGCTTCAGGCGATGTGCTGATGATGCTGTAATGGAACTTAGCCCCACTCTGCTCCGACTGATCCAGCAGTTCCTGCTTGGGGGCGGGGCCGGGGGGGGGAGGAGAATATTTGTAGAATAAAAGGGAAAACAGCAGGTTGTACTTTGGACATGGTAAAGGTTTAAATAAATATTTGCTGCTGGAAAGTAAGGAACCAGATGCTGAGTAACTCCTGCTTTCTGAAAGGATCTTCCCTCTACCTGCTGCACCCTCTTCCTTCCCCTACTTTGCATTGTTTACCCTTGAGAGATGGAAGTGCTCAAATAAGGATTGTACAAGACAAGAACCCATCATCTTGTCTTGATTTTTGGTTGGGCGAGACTGTCCAGGAATACGCTTCCCACACACTCCCCCAACCCCACCTCCCGGGATAAAAGCAGATATTTAGATGGTATCACATAGTTGGCATTTAATTATAGTTTTTCTTGCGTTGTGAATTGTTGCTTCACGGATGTTAGTTTTGCTCCTTTCTCTTCTGCTGCGATGTTGAGAGTAATTAAAGAGTACATAGTCCATGATCAAGAACTTTTTGCTGACTGACTTCCCCAGGAGGATTTATAAGTAAAGTACTTGAAGTGCATTGTGTACTTTAAAAATGTGTTTAACTCTTTAAAGTGTATGGTCAATCTCAACACCAGTTTTTTGAAAAAGAAAGACATTATATTAACTGAAAAAGGACTTAAACTCAAGCTGCTACCACAAAACCCAAATAAAGCAGATTCAGCATCCTCTTCCTTGAACACTACAAAGCAAGAAAGCTGAGGTCTGGTGTTGCTTTCTGGAACAAAAGGGTGAAAGCTGAGTGAGCAGTTGTTAGCTGTTTCTTATTTCTTATGTCTACTTCTCCCACCCTGCCTTCCTGCCCCAGCTGCTGTGAAGTACTCCTCCCATTTAAACCTTACTCTCTCCCCTGTGATTAGTAGTCACCTGTTTTGAGTATCCCTGCATAACAGGTCAGAGCAGGATGTAATTACTCATAATCCAGTTTGTTGTTGCATTGCTCCTCCATTTTCAAGGGCACTTGAAAGGGATTGAACTCTTGGTTGAGGATTTCATTTGAGTTTCCCACATTATCTCACCCCTAGCAAGTGGCACTGACTTTTACCCAACTTCAGATCTACTTCTCAGTCTTATGGACCACTCCACAAGGAACTGTAAGAGTTACTCATTACCTATTTGAATTATAGTATTGGTTAAAAACAATAATAAAGTGGAAAGGGCCAACTCTTGTGAACAGAATGATTCTCCAAGAAGAAAATTACTTCAGTAAATACAAGAGAGAATGATTCTGGAGACCCACAGCAAACACCAAATCTGAATTGTAGCCACTGAAGCAGAAATGATACTGTCTGTGAGCTGCTAACAATTAAAATTTCATGTGAACTGCCACGTGATCTGCACAGTTTGTGCACCTTGCCTGAAAGAGAAGCACACGGGGAGAGAAACATGCTCCCATTGTTGGTATTTGAAAGCCGAACTGTTTTGTACAAGTGCCCTGGGCAGAATTGCTGTGTGATGTGCCATCATGTGTCTTATCAGAAAGCTACCTAGGTGAGTGAAATATGTTCGAGGCGTATAGCAATAAAGCAGAGGTGCCAGGCCCAGGAAACATTTGCTGAATGTGTAACAAAAACATAGCCCACTTCTCTTACTGCAAATTAGATGAGGAAGAGGGCAGGGTTTGAAGAAAAAATCCAGAAGTCTGGAAAGATATGTTGTGTGTGTCTGAGGACCTCAGAATCATGGCCGATTCTGATGGTCGTGCACGTATGGCTCTGTCCACCCTCTCTGGAACCCTAGGTTTTTAAAAATCTCTAATAACTGAAATAGGACAGCTTGTTCTCCTTTCTGACTGCTTGTTTTCACCAAAATATTACATGATTTTTAGGCAAAGCAAATGCCAAATCATGGTCAGTCTATTTGTGTTGAATTTTGTATTTCCCTCAGGAGACTTTAGAAGGTCCAAGAGCAGTCATCTTAGATAGAGCTGTTGTTAACCAAGGCCAAAGACAAAAGGAGGAAAAGAAGGTCAGAATTTCCTTTTTCCACTCTCAAAGGATTTTTTTTCCTTAGATTTCAGGAAAACCATTAACCTGTATCACTTTATAAATTTTAAACAGGTTAAAATTTGTCTTTCAGTAGTTAAAAGCCAAACTTTTAATAAAATAGAGCTCTTTATCACCCCAAATTTTTTATCCTTTCATCTTTTTCAGCGTGGGATTTGACACTCACTACCTTTCTTGGGGGAGGAGAATATTTGTAGAATAAAAGGGAAAACAGCAGGTTGTACTTTGGACATGGTAAAGGTTTAAATAAATATTTGCTGCTGGAAAGTAAGGAACCAGATGCTGAGTAACTCCTGCTTTCTGAAAGGATCTTCCCTCTACCTGCTGCACCCTCTTCCTTCCCCTACTTTGCATTGTTTACCCTTGAGAGATGGAAGTGCTCAAATAAGGATTGTACAAGACAAGAACCCATCATCTTGTCTTGATTTTTGGTTGGGCGAGACTGTCCAGGAATACGCTTCCCACACACTCCCCCAACCCCACCTCCCGGGATAAAAGCAGATATTTAGATGGTATCACATAGTTGGCATTTAATTATAGTTTTTCTTGCGTTGTGAATTGTTGCTTCACGGATGTTAGTTTTGCTCCTTTCTCTTCTGCTGCGATGTTGAGAGTAATTAAAGAGTACATAGTCCATGATCAAGAACTTTTTGCTGACTGACTTCCCCAGGAGGATTTATAAGTAAAGTACTTGAAGTGCATTGTGTACTTTAAAAATGTGTTTAACTCTTTAAAGTGTATGGTCAATCTCAACACCAGTTTTTTGAAAAAGAAAGACATTATATTAACTGAAAAAGGACTTAAACTCAAGCTGCTACCACAAAACCCAAATAAAGCAGATTCAGCATCCTCTTCCTTGAACACTACAAAGCAAGAAAGCTGAGGTCTGGTATTGCTTTCTGGAACAAAAGGGTGAAAGCTGAGTGAGCAGTTGTTAGCTGTTTCTTATTTCTTATGTCTACTTCTCCCACCCTGCCTTCCTGCCCCAGCTGCTGTGAAGTACTCCTCCCATTTAAACCTTACTCTCTCCCCTGTGATTAGTAGTCACCTGTTTTGAGTATCCCTGCATAACAGGTCAGAGCAGGATGTAATTACTCATAATCCAGTTTGTTGTTGCATTGCTCCTCCATTTTCAAGGGCACTTGAAAGGGATTGAACTCTTGGTTGAGGATTTCATTTGAGTTTCCCACATTATCTCACCCCTAGCAAGTGGCACTGACTTTTACCCAACTTCAGATCTACTTCTCAGTCTTATGGACCACTCCACAAGGAACTGTAAGAGTTACTCATTACCTATTTGAATTATAGTATTGGTTAAAAACAATAATAAAGTGGAAAGGGCCAACTCTTGTGAACAGAATGATTCTCCAAGAAGAAAATTACTTCAGTAAATACAAGAGAGAATGATTCTGGAGACCCACAGCAAACACCAAATCTGAATTGTAGCCACTGAAGCAGAAATGATACTGTCTGTGAGCTGCTAACAATTAAAATTTCATGTGAACTGCCACGTGATCTGCACAGTTTGTGCACCTTGCCTGAAAGAGAAGCACACGGGGAGAGAAACATGCTCCCATTGTTGGTATTTGAAAGCCGAACTGTTTTGTACAAGTGCCCTGGGCAGAATTGCTGTGTGATGTGCCATCATGTGTCTTATCAGAAAGCTACCTAGGTGAGTGAAATATGTTCGAGGCGTATAGCAATAAAGCAGAGGTGCCAGGCCCAGGAAACATTTGCTGAATGTGTAACAAAAACATAGCACACTTCTCTTACTGCAAATTAGATGAGGAAGAGGGCAGGGTTTGAAGAAAAAATCCAGAAGTCTGGAAAGATATGTTGTGTGTGTCTGAGGACCTCAGAATCATGGCCGATTCTGATGGTCGTGCACGTATGGCTCTGTCCACCCTCTCTGGAACCCTAGGTTTTTAAAAATCTCTAATAACTGAAATAGGACAGCTTGTTCTCCTTTCTGACTGCTTGTTTTCACCAAAATATTACATGATTTTTAGGCAAAGCAAATGCCAAATCATGGTCAGTCTATTTGTGTTGAATTTTGTATTTCCCTCAGGAGACTTTAGAAGGTCCAAGAGCAGTCATCTTAGATAGAGCTGTTGTTAACCAAGGCCAAAGACAAAAGGAGGAAAAGAAGGTCAGAATTTCCTTTTTCCACTCTCAAAGGATTTTTTTTCCTTAGATTTCAGGAAAACCATTAACCTGTATCACTTTATAAATTTTAAACAGGTTAAAATTTGTCTTTCAGTAGTTATATATTAAAAGCCAAACTTTTAATAAAATAGAGCTCTTTATCACCCCAAATTTTTTATCCTTTCATCTTTTTCAGCGTGGGATTTGACACTCACTACCTTTCTTTGATACTTTTAAGACATTAAATTTAAAACTATTCTGCCTAATATTGAGAGCCTTACAGAATTTGGCTCTTATCTCCTTAACACCCTTATCTCCCACTACATCCTTCTTCCCCTTGCCTTCTACGTGCCCAAGCTCCATCCACGTTAATCTTATAGTCATAAATCCAGTGGATCTAACTTTCTCATCCTTCAAGGTCCATCTCAAAGGAGCAACCCCCCATATTTCCTAACTCCCTTGTCAATAATTTACGTGTATGTGCTCTTCACTAGGTTCAGAACTCCTGGAGAACTGAGGCTTCATTTTATTCTTTTTTTGTTTTCGTAATCTCCATACAGTTTGAAAACAGTGTTGTGCAAATAAGTGCTTACTAACTAGTTGTCTAATTGAACTGTGATTCTAAAATAAAGTGTAAATCTGAATTAGAGCTTAAAACTGAACAGCTGTTTTCCCTTGACTTTTTGTGTCTCAGAAGAAAGCACAAACAAGCTCTGATCCAAAGAACTGTGAAAGGCACCTTAGAATAAAATCAGTTCCCTTTGCTCACACGGCAGATTTTTACCTGAGATAAGAAGGTATCGTCCAGGTGTGGTCAGTAAGAGTCTGTAACGTGTACATTTTTGCATGTAGGAAGATTCCCTTCAGGATTCAGAGTATCCATCAAAGAAGCATTTCCTGGTGTGACAGCTTCTCCTTGGAGGCATTGAGAGAGAAGGGGTCTTCTGGAGACTTTTGGAGACACAGTGGCTAAGCTCTGCACATTGTCTGGTCTTCTTTCTTCATGAAAGCCCCATAAAAGCACCCCTACGCAGGTTGAAAAAGCTGCTTAATGGCATTAGAAGTAAGCCTGGAACATAGTAGATGATCAACAATAGTTTTCTGATTGAAGAAATGGGGCATTTTAGGGTGGTGGATTCAGAATATCTAGGTGCAGATACTCCCTCTGCCGGTGACTAGCTGGGATAACTTCGGGCAATTCACATAAGGCCTAGTTTCCTTGGTTGTAAGGTAGAGATGATAAAAGCATCTACCGCTTAGCGTTGTTTGGATTAAATGAGGTCATATAGGTGAGGTGATTAGCATAGTGTGTGGTGTCAGTAGAGATGTACTATTATAATGCTGATAATGCTGTGGGAGGGACGGTCCTCTTGGGTTGATGTCTCTCCTGGGAGTAACTTCAGATTTCTCATTGAGAATAAGTTAAAGAGAACATATCTGGTCTTTTCCCCCTGCTTGCCTTTATTTTAGTTTCTACTTGGCATTGCTTTTCCTTATCTTCATTATGTAAACTGTGGTTTTTGTATTAGGAGTGGAATTAGACTCATAAGCATAAACACTTTAAATTGATAATTGAAAGGATGAGGTTTATATAACGAAAACTTCACAGTTAATCATTTGGGGACAACTAGTATTGAAGGGTATATAACATGTCTAAGTGCAGACAGTATTACTGGAGTGAAGAATCAGTGAAAGTCCCAAGCGGTGTGGTGGAGAACAAAGAAGACTGGGTATGGAAGGAAGGTATTTTTAAAGGGAAAGTGTGGTGGCTAATAGCTTTGTAGTATTATGTTGGGGAAAATGTGAAGGTGAAGAAATATGCAGAATCAAACAGAGGAGGCAGTTTCACACTTAAGAAAACTGTAGGAGAATGAATGAAACTATAGGCAAAAAAGGAGTGGAAAGTTGCTAATGGAGCACACCTGTGAAAAGTCTGTAGGGAAGCCTTCACTCCTCACGGCTTTCATCTCAAGGTTGCCCTTATCCCCTTTGGTTTTCTACTGAGAAGCCTCTGACCCTGTGTTAAGTCAGCCGAGTGCACTTCCTCATTTGATAAAACTTACACACTTGTGAATAAGAATCATTTCTACAGTTCTCGATTATTCTTTCACGCACACATTCAGGCACAAGAAAGTTTCCTGGTAAATGGAGGTTGCTAGATGATTTGCAAACACAAATTAGACCGGAATTCATGAAGGCAAGGCTATTAGACAAATCACTTTTGATATTCAGCCAGTCAGAAATCAAGTCTGGAATGTATTTCAGATTATGTTTTCCTTTTATAGTTGTTCTCTGCATTGGCAAATATTTTATAATAATTTACTAAAAATAAAATTTTTACTTTATTGTTCCTCTAAAACCTTAAAACAATTAGTTGGGTGAACTGAGGTATCCATGAGAGTTAAAAAGTAAGTCAAACCCAAGGATTAGATTGCTCCATCACAAAGTATTCAGATTGTTAGTAAGACTACCTTTCAGAACGCACTTAAAAACTGAGGCCACTGATCCAAACTTTGAAATGATCACTTATAAAACTGACTTACTTAAAGCCCCAGGAACTTACTAGGCTATGGGGTAGGTGTAAAAAGAGGGAAAAGTCTCCTACAATGATTGTTATTCGAAGAATGGGGACGACAGTTCAGTTAATTTAATTTGTATTGTCCCAAGTGGTCTGTGTTTCAGCTTCGGTCCTTAAGTCTTTAAACGTATGAAAAAAGAGTAAGTGATTTACATGTACTCTCTCATTTAGTCCTTGCAAGAAACCACCCTGTGGCATAGGTTTTACTTCTCTTTTACTGATAATGGAGATTAAGGCTAAAAGGAACTTAAAAATAACTTGCTTAAAATCATACGGCAAATGATGGAACAGAAATTCCAGCTGGGGTCTTTGTGGTTTAAATATTATTTCTACTATCTTCCAATGAAAAATTAATGAAAAAAAAACCTTCCATTTTTTTTCATGGTATAGACATACAAAAAGAAGGACAACAGAGTTGCTTATACTGCTACCATCCACAGATAGTTACTCTGTTAAGACTGTAGGACAGATTTACCTTCTTTATCTATTCATGTTACCCCAAAGAAATGAAACTTAAAATCAGAGAAACCTAATCAAACAGTAGGATCATGGCTCCCTGTTCTGTTCTAGAAGTAAGAACTGACAGTGATTCCAAAACATTTATTTGGTTCCAAAGCATTTGTTGAGCCAAGTATCTTCCAAACAGTGTGCGAGCTGTTAGGTTGTGCAAATGAAAGTCAAGTCCACCCTGAAAGAACCTATAAAGCAATGGTTCTAAACTCTGGCTCATAATAAAATCTCCTGGGAAGTTTCTAAAAAATGCCTGCGGCAAGGCATCCACATTTTCTAAAGCTCCTTGGGAGGTGTGTAGCCATGGTTAAGAAGCAGAGCCATGAGGTAATTGAGGAGACTGACACATACAAAGCAGTATCAGGAGAGCTTTTTGGGTGTTGGGATACAAACACTATCAGCTGCAGCAAAGTCTTCCAGGATGAGGAAGGTGTTGAACTAGGCTTTGATGAATAGGGAAGATTTTATTAGGAAAAAGACGGTGGGGTGGAAACGGAGAATTATATTCCAAACAATTATCAGAATTGTTGTCAAGATTTCTTTGGTTGATAAAAATGAGATCTTTGAGGTACTGGTAGATTGTTTCATAAGAATAAATTGTTACGAATGTTCCAGGTCCTTTGAGATCACTAACGGGATTTTATCTTTTTTCTACCAGGTCTTCAATGAAATATATCCAGTATGGACTTACTCTTACCTGGTGCTGTTGTTTCCTGTGTTCCTCGCCACAGACTTCCTCCGTTATAAACCTGTTGTTCTGCTGCAGGGACTCAGCCTTATTGTTACATGGTTCATGCTGCTCTATGCCCAGGGACTGCTGGCCATTCAGTTCTTGGAATTCTTCTATGGCATCGCCACAGCCACTGAAATTGCCTATTACTCCTACATCTACAGTGTGGTAGACCTGAGCATGTACCAGAAAGTCACGAGTTACTGTCGAAGTGCCACCTTGGTGGGCTTCACAGTGGGCTCTGTCCTAGGGCAGATCCTCGTCTCAGTGGCAGGCTGGTCCCTATTCAGCCTGAATGTCATCTCTCTTACCTGTGTTTCTGTGGCTTTCGCTATAGCCTGGTTTCTCCCTATGCCACAGAAGAGTCTTTTCTTTCACCACGTTCCTCCCTCCTGCCAAGGAGCAAATGGCGTCAAGGTACACAATGGTGGCATTGCTACTGATACCTCAGCTTCTAACCACCTTCCGCAGTGGGAAGACGTTGAATCAAAAATCCCTCTAAATACAGAGGAGCCTCCCATGGAGGGACAGGTAAGCACAACCTTAAATGCCTGGTGGTTGCTACTCTGGGGCTAGACCAATGGTGAAAAAGCAGACAGGAAAGTCCCTCAATTCATTTGGATTCTGGTTTTATCTTGAGTTGCTTCATTGGTTCATTAATTCATTCATTCAATATAACATTGATTTATATTAGGGATGACAAATGTATTTTCCTCTGGAGTAAATGACCTCCGGGACTGGCACAACATTATTATTATATTTTTTTTTTTACTTAAATTTTATTTTAGATTTTTTTTTACATCTTTATTGGAGTATAATTGCTTTACAATGGTGTGTTAGTTTCTGCTTTATAACAAAGTGAATCAGTTATACATATACATATGTTCCCATATGTCTTCCCTCTTGCGTCTCCCTCCCTCCCACTCTCCCTATCCCACCCCTCCAGGCTGTCACAAAGCACCGAGCTAATATCCTGTGCCTTGCGGCTGCTTCCCCCTAGCTATCTACCTTACTACATTTGTTAGTGTGTATATGTCCATGACTCTCTCTCGCCCTGTCACAGCTCACCCTTCCCCCTCCCCATATCCTCAAGTCCGTTCTCCAGTAGGTCTGTGTCTTTATTCCTGTCTTACCCCTAGGTTCTTCATGACATTTTTTTTTTCTTAAATTCCATATATATGTGTCTTTCTCTTTCTGACTTCACTCTGTATGACAGACTCTGGGTCTATCCACCTCATTACAAATAACTCCATTTCGTTTCTTTTTATGGCTGAGTAATATTCCATTGTATATATGTGCCACATCTTCTTTATCCATTCATCCGATGATGGACACTTAGGTTGCTTCCATCTCCTGGCTATTGTAAATAGTGCTGCAATGAACATTTTGGTACATGACTCTTTTTAAATTTTGGTTTCCTCAGGGTATATGCCCAGTAGTGGGATTGCTGGGTCGTATGGTAGTTCTATTTGTAGTTTTTTAAGGAACCTCCATACTGTTCTCCATAGTGGCTGAACCAATTCACATTCCCACCAGCAGTGCAAGAGTGTTCCCTTTTCTCCACACCCTCTCCAGGATTTATTGTTTGTAGATTTTTTGATGATGGCCATTCTGACTGGTGTGAGGTGATATCTCATTGTAGTTTTGATTTGCATTCCTCTAATGATTAGTGATGTTGAGCATTCTTTCATGTGTTTGTTGGCAGTCTGTATGTCTTCTTTGGAGAAATGTCTATCTAGGTCTTCTGCCCATTTCTGGATGGGGTTGTTTGTGTTTTTGGTATTGAGCTGCTGGCACAACATTATAGTGCTCACGCTTGGAGATGTCTTAGAAGCCACAGCAATGTCTGTCTCTTCTTCATCTTTCTATCCTCAGAACTTGGTATGTAAAGGAAGCTCTAGAAAAAATTTTCTAAATGAATAGGTGAAATGATTCCAATAAATGATGAATATCTACTTCCAGTTTCTGAATTGAAGTCCACAGTATGTAAGGATAGGAAGTTATCTTCCTCATCTGTGCTGAAAACTATGTGTGATACAGGCATACCTCAAGGATATTGTGGGTTTAGTTCCAGACCGCTGAGGTAAAGCAAATATTATAATAAAGCAAGTCACACAATTTTTTTTGTTTCACAGTGCATATAAAAGTTATGTTTGTACTATACTGTAGTCTATTATGTATGCAATAGCATTATGTATAAAATAATATACATACCTAAATTTAAAAATACATAATTGCCAAAAAATGCCAACCGTCATCTGGGCCTTCAGCGAGTCGTAATCTTTTTGCTGGTGGAGGGTCTTGCCACGATCTTGTTGGCTGCTGACTGATCAGGGTGGTGGTTGCTGAAGGTTGGGGTGCTGTGGCAATGTCTTAAAATAAGACAGCAGTGAAGTTTGCCACATCGATTGACTCTTCCTTCAGGAATGATTTCTCTGCAGCATCAATGCTGTTTGATAGCATTTTACCCATAGTAGAATTTCTTTGAAAATTGGAGTCAGTCCTCTTAAACCCTGCTTTATGAGCTAAGTTTATGTAATGCGCTAAATCCTTGGTTGTCATTTCAACAGTCTTCACGGCATCTTTACCAGGAGTAGATTCCATCTCAAGAAACCACTTTCTTTGCTCATCCATTGGAAGCAGCTGCTTATCCATTCAAGTTTTATCATAAAATTGTGGCAGTTCAGTCACAACTTCAGGTTTCACTTCTAATTCTAGTTTTTTTGCTATTTCCACCACATCTACAGTTATTTCCTCCACTGAAGTGTTGAACCCCTCAACGTCATCCATGAAACAAAAGTTTTACAACACAATGGTTTATTCTGACACATTTCGTTTACTTTTTTATAATGTGATCACTGCCCACTAAACTGATTTTATTACCAACTAATGAGTTGAAATCTAAAATTTAAAAAACTCTGTCCTAGACCACCTTGATATTTGTTATTTATAGATATGCAAAATGTCAGTACTTGATATGGTGAAGAATTATAAACTTTTAGAGTTAGAAGTGATTCTAACCACAAATCATATAACAATCAGAGCATGTTAAAGGGACTTTAGATCACATCACCCTTTCATTTTAGAGATAAGGATTCAGATCCAACATTAGTGAGTCGTGCAAAATTACACACACGTACTCCTAAACATAATTTTAGAGCAGATACGAAATCCACTTCAATCTGTACCTTGCTCCGTGAAGTCTTTCAGTGGGTTAACCACATGGTCAGAACCATCATGTTGGCCATGGTGAGGTAAAATTAGGATTCAAGTCAGTTTCACGATCTCCTTGGCTCAGCTACCGACACCATGACAGGCAAGCAGTGCTGCTTGGCAGCTGTACAGCCCTAAAATACTGCTTGCTTTTCTTTGACGAGCTTGAAGGAAAATTAGAATGTGGATATTGGAGATCACAGTGCCATCTTAAGTTGACAAAGCCCATCAATGAACCATAAATGATAATCGTGGTAATTACAGTAAAGAAGAGTTTTAGGTCAGTGTGTGGTTTTATCTTGACTTAAAAAGAGGGAAAATGAGGTAGAAGTCAAAGTGATAGCCCAGTCCACAAGTTGTCTTAGAGTACTTGTAAGTTGATTTTCAGAATGAGTCCTACTGCTTTGGGGCAGAGGGTGCTGACATGGCAGGAGGAGGAGCTGCCAAAGCCAGTGATTTTCTTTCCCAAACAGGCAATGGACTCATTTTGTGCTTGGCATATAGTTGGACATGATTTTTTTTAAGTTGCTTATCCATTAGAAATGATGTAAATTAAACCAACTCTTTAGCACAGGGCTTGACATGAGATTAATGCTTAATAAATATCTGTTAATATAACTATACTTTTATTTGTAGACTGACACCTTTTACTATTAGGAATTTGTGTGTGTGTGTGTGTGTGTGTGTGTGTGTGTGTGTGTTTGAGTTCCATAAAACACAGACAGCAGCAAAATAACTGTTTTTATCTTGTACTCAGTATCATTTATAGAAGCAGAGTATAGCGGATTTTGAAGAAGGGAGGCAGTCCCCAGTACTAGTACTTACCAGCAGGGTGACCTTGGGCCAGTTTCTTAATTCTTTGTGACTTTTAGTTCCCTCATTCATATACCTACCTCATAGGGCTATTTCAAGTATTAAATAAAGCCATGTAGAGCTTTCAAATTAGTATACATAAGTAGGTAATCAATACACGGTAATTTCTATTATTATCTTTATCATTAGATATGAATAATCAAGAACAGCTTTGTACTTCACTGTAGATCTTTATTTGTGAGGCTGTAAATAATTTCTCATCTTCCCTTTGAATTTGTTGAAGGTATTCTGGGGCTTATGAAGAGTTATGAGAGTCTGGTACTAATTCCATCACAAGTTCTTTTTCCTTTTTTTCTCTTCTTTTTTCTTTCTTACTTTTTGGTCACACCGCGTGGCATGCGGTATCTTAGTTTCCCCGACCAGGGATGGAACCTGTGCCCGCTGCAGTGGAAGTGCAGAGTCTTAACTGCTGGACCACCAGGGGAGTCCCACAAATTCTTTTTCTTTAACTGAGTTAGGCTACCCCTAAATGTAGAGTGTTAAATCAGATGATCACTAAGCTTTACTTGACTCTAGAATCCTGAGTTTTGTGAGCTGACTGATGTGAAGGTACTCTCTTTTTTCTTTTGTTTCCCAGGCATACCATGAACAACTTCTCCTTTCCTCTCCAGTCCCCCACATATGTAGGGATACATAGAAGTAATTTAATTGAAATCATCAGCCCTTGACTTAAATCTTCCTAGTCTAGGCATTAAACCCTAATTATCCCCTCCCCCTACATTTTCCTATTGTATGTAGAAGAAAATGCAAAATTCTGATCATGGCCTATAAAACCCCATACAATTTGGCTGCTTGCCAACCTCTCTGACCTTATCTCTTAATTGGGCTGAAACACATCAAGCTTGTTCCCACCTCAGAACTTCAAATCAGGAGATTGTGTCAGTCAGGACTGCCCTTCATTCTGATCTTCATGGCTGGTTCCTTTATGTCACTCAGGTCACAGCTCGGACATCAGCTTTTCAGAAAGCCGTTTAACACTCTTAGCAATCATTACTCCATTCCAAAGTCACTTGCTAGCCCATTACCCTTTTTACTTTCTTCATAGTATTATTCCTACTATAAGCTCTCTTTTATGTGTGTGTTTATCATCTGTCTCTCTTACTCCAGTGTTAATTTCATAAGGGCAGGGCAGTTAATTTCATGGCCTTAACAGGGTGATTATGGTGGTTTTTTTTTTCCTGCCTCTGTCTCCCAGCTTACGCAAGGCATGCAAAGTGCAGCAGCAGCTGAAAGTTAAAACCATGGGATCAACCTTTTATTTCTAGCCAGACGAGTGAGAAAGTGGGGGGCTTGCATGTTGAGGAGTGAGGGGGTCATCCCCATTGGTCTTTTTCTCCCCAGTTACCACATCTCCCCTGCAACCTCAGTGATGGCAGAGGCCTTCACTGAGAAATGGCCTGTATCTCTGGACAAAGGAACAGGTTAAGAGGCTCCTATTGTCTGAAGAGTGTGGGGGCATGCCCGTTATTTTCCTTTCTTTTCTCTTGCTATTTAAATTGACAAGAACAGATACTACACCTGATCTTAGCCAAAAGGCTGAGATGAAATAGACAAAATAAACTTTAAGCTAAAATTACTGTCAAGTATAAATTTTACTAATATAGTAATTCCAAAGGACCAAGGAGCAGGGCAGTGGCTTTATTGAGAACTCAGGATTTCCGAGCGTCCACCGTGCCCAGTCACTTTTAAATCATCAGCACAGCCCTATAATTCAGAGATTTAGGTGAAGTGACTTGCCCAGGGTCACACAGCTAAGTGAGAGTCTTCTGGGACCAACAGTAACTTTTGCAAAGGCGTCTCTTGCTATACTTAATCACTGCCACCATCTGACACTCACATTCTTTCTTTTTATACTATTCTGTTTCCTTGGGTCAAAGAATCCGACCCCTGAATTAAGGTTAAATAGGAATTAGTGGCAGATCAAAAGCCAAAATCGCTTCAAGATATTCTTTTAATTCCCCCAAGTAATGCCTTTAGTTACAAAAATATAGAACAATATAGAAAATTACAAGTCAAGCGACCTTAGTATTCACAGGCAAGCACTAATATATTTTAATGTACCATGATCATATTAAAATAGAAATAACTATGAAACATTTTCTGCGGAGAAGCAGCCCCTGTGGCAGGCAGCGGGAAGGGATAGGAAGGATGCATGGCACCCAGGCCTCCGATGGCCTAGGTCTCACCCCGCAGCGCACTGTTGATGCGCCGGAACGCTGCTTCCTTCTCTGAGTCTAGGTCTTCGTCGGTGACCCGGAAACCCGGCTCAGGGGCTGGGGGCAGCCTCAGAGGCTCCCCTCGCCTGTGCGGCAGAAGAGGAATCCTGCGTTTTCGGGGCCTGGGACTGTCAGATGTGCAGGAGCCGTTCCTCCAGGTCCGTTTCTGCCCTCTTGTTGCCTCTGCATCTTTGTCAGGCTGGCTTTTCCTCTGGGAAACCACCGGAGCTGCAGAGGGCGACGGAGGGCCCTCTTCGCTCCCTTTCTTTGCGGACTTCTGGGGCAGCCCTTGTGGTATGGCGGGACCCCTCCTTCTCTTCACTGGCGGGAAACCTCGGGTGGAGCTATATAAGCTCGTGATGGCGTTTCTTTGGGGGCAGGAGCTCATACAAGAGGTCTGGAGCCTCAGAGGCTCCCCTCGCCTGGGCAGCAGCAGAAGAATCCTGCGTTTTCGGGGCCTGGGACTGTCAGATGTGCGGGAGCCCTTCCTCGAGGGCCGTTTTTGCCCTCTTGTTGCCTCTGCATCTTTGTCAGGCTGGCTTTTCCTCTGGGAAACCACCGGAGCTGCAGAGGGTGACGGAGGGCCCTCCTTGCTCCCTTTCTTTGCAGACTTCTGGGGCAGCCCTTGCGGTATGGCGGGACCCCTCCTTCTCTTCACTGGCGGGAAACCTCGGGTGGAGCTATATGAGCTCGTGATGGCGTTTCTTTGGGGGCAGGAGCTCATACAAGAGGTCTGCAGTTTCCTGTTGGATCTGTCTTCTGCCCTCTTGGCGTGGAGGTCTCTCTGCAGAGGTCCAGGCCTGGGCACGAAGAAAGAGCCCCCCAGGGGCCTAAATGCATATCGTGCGCCCCCGGTGTCATCGGGGCTGCTTCTCTGGTCTTCGTTCCTCCCTGTGACTGTGGGGACTTCCTCCTGCTTGGCCATCCCTTGCCCACTCTCTCCCAGGGCCCCCAACACCGTCTTATCTGTGCTGTAGTTCGGGACACAGCTGGGTGTCGTGGGCGGCACTGGCTGCCCCCGCGCCACACTGACAGTGACTGTGTCCACTGCGGACGCTGAGCTGCGGGATGTCGTGGAGGTGCGAGCACCCATCACCGCCTTCTTCCGATGGCCTCGATTGCAGATGGAGATAAGGACCCCCAGAAAGGAGCGCAGGGTCTGCGGGATGGTAGAATGGGGTCTCAGAGACTCTGTGGCAAAGCACAGATGCAGAGTCACTGGACACTTGTGGGCTGGCCTGCGAGTGGATAGCTGGCCATAGACAGCTGGGTTACCCGGGCCGGCCACGGGAAGTCGGTGGGCGCGGGTAGCGGGCTGGGGGCAGCCGAGCCCTCCTGGCAGGTGCTGGTCCCCCCAGTGCCTGGGGCGGGGGTGAGGGGCAGGGCCTACCTAAGTAACTGCCCCTAGAGAACTTGGGTGAGGTTGGTCCTTGGATAGAGAGCTGGGCTCCGAGCTGGATCTGTCTTCTGCCCTCTTGGCGTGGAGGTCTCTCTGCAGAGGTCCAGGCCTGGGCACGAAGAAAGAGCCCCCCAGGGGCCTAAATGCATATCGTGCGCCCCCGGTGTCATCGGGGCTGCTTCTCTGGTCTTCGTTCCTCCCTGTGACTGTGGGGACTTCCTCCTGCTTGGCCATCCCTTGCCCACTCTCTCCCAGGGCCCCCAACACCGTCTTATCTGTGCTGTAGTTCGGGACACAGCTGGGTGTCGTGGGCGGCACTGGCTGCCCCCGCGCCACACTGACAGTGACTGTGTCCACTGCGGACGCTGAGCTGCGGGATGTCGTGGAGGTGCGAGCACCCATCACCGCCTTCTTCCGATGGCCTCGATTGCAGATGGAGATAAGGACCCCCAGAAAGGAGCGCAGGGTCTGCGGGATGGTAGAATGGGGTCTCAGAGACTCTGTGGCAAAGCGCAGATGCAGAGTCACTGGACACTTGTGGGCTGGCCTGCGAGTGGATAGCTGGCCATAGACAGCTGGGTTACCCGGGCCGGCCACGGGAAGTCGGTGGGCGCGGGTAGCGGGCTGGGGGCAGCCGAGCCCTCCTGGCAGGTGCTGGTCCCCCCAGTGCCTGGGGCGGGGGTGAGGGGCAGGGCCTACCTAAGTAACTGCCCCTAGAGAACTTGGGTGAGGTTGGTCCTTGGATAGAGAGCTGGGCTCCGAGCACTCTCCTTCAGCTGCCAACTCGGCCAAAAGCGGAGTGCGCTCTCTTTGGCCTGTTGCCTTTTTATACTCTGCAACCTGTGAGCGAACAATGGGCGTGCGTACGCGGGGCGCAAAAGTTTAGGGAGGGATGGCGCATGCGCAGCGTATACGTCAGGCCCTGGGGCGCACAGGTGAGGATGCGCGCCCCTGGACAGTCTAGCGCTTCTGAATCTCCCGGGGGTCTGAGGGTTGGAGGTGTTTGCCTTGAGGGTGATGAGCTTCTTGGCAGGGCAGCTGCCCCTTCTCCCCCGGCCGGCTCTAACTGTACAGGATGGGTCCCCGGCCACCAGAGCAGGAAAGCTGGAGAGCAGGGTACATGGCTCAGTAGCCGCCGCCCGAGGTGGCAGATTTGGCATCAGCGCCTATGCGTCCGCCTGACCTCGCACCTGGTATATTGGAGGAGAGAACCGCTAAGAACAGAAGTGCAAAAAAACCAAAATAAACCCAGAAGTGCCCAAGCCACCCAGATCCTGCTTGGGTGACATCTGAAGGGGCAGGCAGGGCAGGCTGGGAGGGACGTATATACCAGGTCCAAACCCAGAAAGATCTGAAATGCACGAGTCAGAATGAAAGTCCAGAATCATCCTTGGGCTTTGGGCTAAGCTGGAAGTATAGCCAAACTCTTCAAGGTCTCCGGCTCCACCTGCAGTTCTGCCTGGCTGGGACATTGCCCCAGAGTGGGGTTAAGTTTAAGGAGTCGAAGGAGGCATACATTTCCATCCTCTGGATCACTGCTCACCAAAAAATACACAATGCCAGGCACATATGTAATTTTGAATTTTCTAATGAACACACCAGGAAAATGAAAATGGTGAAGTCAATGTAAATAATAGATTTTTAATTCAGTATCTGCAAAATGTTAGAATTTTTACCTGTGGCACGAGAAATGTGGTCATATTACGAGGGCTTGAGAGCCGCACGGAGCAAGATAGAGGACAAACAGCATGCACTTGAAACTCTAAGAAGTGAACGCTAACAGGCAGATGGGGCCTGGAAGTCCAAAGTTGAATAACAGCACTCGGGACCTATTTGTTGATTATGTTAATGAGTCATGGTAAATAGAATATAAGGGAAACCAACATTTATTGAGCACTTGCTACATACTGAATAATGCTTATCTAGTTCTTGCAATAACCTGTTGAAGTAAGCATTAATTTCCATTTTACTGTAAAAAGCCTAAGATTCAGAAATTTTTCTCATCTGAGTGTAGACAAGTATGCTGCTGATTCATCATCTCAGCTCCCATTTATTTTGACCTGGGTACCAGACACTGTGCCAAAAATCTTATATTCATTATCTCATTCTTATTAAAACTACTATTATTAAAACCCTATGATATAGGTATCACTGTCTCCATTTTACAGGTGAGGGAACTGGAGCTCTACTGATTTAAAAGATTCATACTTAATTTTTTAAGTAAACAATACAGAAAACTACATAAAAAGAAGTCAAAATAATCTGAACTGCTGGGTGCAAAGATTACCACTGTTAATATTTTAGTGCCCTTTCTAAATATCACTGTTTGTACAGACTTTATAGTAAATGAAATTATAACCTACATGTAGGTTTATAACTTTATGGTTTTTTACTCAGTGTTAATTCAAGACCGATCTTTCTTTCTTTTCATGTCAGAATAGCCTTCAGAATCCAAAGAATTGAAACCATAATGGTGAAAGTGACTGGGGGGAGGTTTGTGTTGGGCAGTATTCTGCCTTTCTCACCAGGCTGGCGCTGAGCACTAAAAGCCAGAATCAGAAAGACTTGTGTGAAGGACAAAGTCTGTCTTTTGACCCTCCCCATTTTTTTCTCATTTGTGGTCACAGCCTTTCCCTCTGGATATCTCCAGTTGGGCCCCCGCCAACGGATATGTCTGAGTTGGGATGGAGGGAGAGAGTGTGTAGCCGTATATGGCTGTACCCCCTACCTTTGGCAGCTTAATGCCCTTGAAGCTCAGATAGGTGTTATCTCCCCTGAAAAAGAGTAGCCAAAGGCAGGTCTCTGTGCCAACTCTTAAAAGGTTCCCAGTGCCCCTGAACGAGAGCTTATGAACTAGGGCTCTACGAGATACCAGGCAAAGGCAAGAATGAGTATTCTTGGAACAAGATAAGTGCACAGCAGGCCGGAGCAGGACAGAGTGTCCCAGAAGCCTTTTATGTTGGAAGAGAACTTTATCATTGCAGATTCTTAAGTACACCTTGAAAGCGCCTTCTTCTGTGCTATTGTTCTTGTTTCCTTTGCTTTGAATGTTGTTCTTAATTGTTTCTCTATTCTAATCTTATCTATCTCCCAAAGCCTGTCTCAAACACCAGTTCTTCCATGATACATATTTTGGTTCCTTTTCCTTGAAACCAGATGTACTATATTTGTCCCCATTAGTTAAGGCTCATTGTATATGTTTTTACTATGTTTTGGGTAATGAAATATCAATATCTGAGAAAATAATGATAGCCTTCCTTTCATCATGAAAAAAATGTTCATTGTTTATAGCAAGAATTAGGATTGTGTCCTTCAACAGCACAATAAAAGAAGCAAACTTATTCTCAAGTTTCCATCCTAGCTATTGGCTTGATAATAGACAAATCTCCCTCTGCATATAACTGAGCTAAGAAAAGAGCAGCATTTAACTTGGTATTATAAACGCCTAACTATTTAAAGAAGGGGCTATTGGTATTATAAACACCTAACTATTTAAAGAAGGGGCTGCACAGAAATTAACATAAAATGGATTAAAGACTTGAATGTAAGACCTGAAATCATAAAACGCCTTAGAAGAAAACGTACGTGGTAAGCTCCTTGACATCTGTCTTGGCAATGTGTTTTTTAATTTGACACCAAGAGCAAAAATAAGTGGGACAACGTCAAACTAAAAAGCTTCTATACAACAAAGAAAAACATCAACAAAATGAAAAGGCAACCTACTGAATGGGAGAAAATATCTGCAAATCATATGTCTGATAAGGGGTTAATATCCAAATTATAAAATGAACTCATACAACTCAATAGCAAAAAAAGAATCCAATTTAAAAATGAGCAGAAGATCTGAATAGACATTTTTCCCGAGAAGACATTCAGATGGCCAACAGGTACATGTAAAGATGCTCAATGTCACTAATCATCAGGGGAATGCAACTCAAAACCAGAATGAGATATCACCTCATACCTGTTAGAATGACTGTTATCAAAAAGATAAGAAATAAGTGTTGGTGAGGATGTGGAGAAAAGTGAACCCTCGTGCACTATTGGTGGGAATGTAAATTGTTGCAGTCACTGGAAAACGGTGTGGAGGTTCCTCAAAAAATTAAAAATCAGGGACTTCCCTGGTGGCGCAGTGGTTAAGAATCGGCCTGCCAGCACAGGGAACATGGGTTTGATCCCTGGTCCAGGAAGATCCCTCATGCCACGGAGCAACTAAGCCCGTGCGCCACAACTACTGAGCCCACACGCCACAACTAACGAAGCCTGTGCACCTAGAGCCCATGCTCCGCAACAAGAGAAGCCACCACAATGAGAAGCCTGTGCACCACAACGAAGAGTAGTCCCCACTCGCCGCAACTAGGGAAAGCCCTCATGCAGCAACGAAGACCAGACGCAGCCAAAAATAAATAAATTAAATAAATTAATTTGAAAAAATCAGACTACCACATGATTCAAGAATTCTACTTCTAGGTATATATCCAAAGAAAATGGAAACACTAACTCAAAAAGATCCAGGCACCCACCAATTCACTGCAGCATTATTTACAATAGCCAAGATATGGAAACAACCTAAGGGTCCATCAGTGGATGAATGAATAAAGAAAATGTGGTAACGGACAGATTTATATACACACTGGAACACTATTTATTCAGCCATTAAAAAGCGAATGAAGTCTTGCCATTTGCAACAATGTGGATGGACTTAGAGGGCATTATACTAAGTGAAGTAAGTCAGTCAGAGAAAGACAAATATTGCATGATCTCATTTATATGTGGAAACTAAAAACAAAACAAAACAGAAACCCCAAGCTCGTAGATACAGAGAACAGACTGGTAGTTGCCAGAGGAAGGGGGTAGGGGGTAGCAAAATGGGTAAAGGGGAGTCAAAAGGTAAAACTCCCAGTTGTAAATAAGTCTTGGGGATGTAATGTACAGCATGGTGACTATAATTAGTGATACCATATTGCATATTTGAAAGTTGCTAAGAGAGTAGATCTTAAAACTTCTCATCACAGGAAAAAAAATTATAACTTTATGGTGACAGATATTGACTAGGCTTATTGTGGTGATCATTTCACATTGTATACAAATATAAAATCATTGTTATATACCTAAAACTAGTATAAAGTTAAAGGTCAATTATACCTCAGTTTTTAAAAATAAAGGAGAAAGGGCTGACAGCAAGTGGGGGTAGTCATTTTACATCTGTAGGTTCTCTTGTGCAAGATATGGCTTCCCGCCAGCAAGCGGGTTGAATCATGCTGCTGCCATTGGTGTTAATAACGTGTAACGTGGCTCCTGTCACACACATCCTGGCTCTTATATGCTAATTCACAGTTAGCTTCCTCTTGGTCCCTTTGGATTCTCTCATTTTGCCTTCCCATGTTAGTTGCAAAAGTAAAAGTTCCTATGTTCTGAGCGAGGCTCCGGAATTATGGCAACCTTTGATAGCTATTTCACAGGATGTCTGGAATCTCATATTGACTTCTTGGCATAGTCCAGGGATGATGGTACATAGTAATGTTTGGATTCACTCAGTTGCATGCATAGTAGCTTTATTACTTCATTGTAATATTTCCATAAATACTGGGTAACAGAAAAAGTGTAAGGAAGAAAATTAAAATCACTGATTACCCCATCAGTCAGAGAGAACTGCTGCTAATATTTTGATTTATTTCTTTCTAAGATTTCTGTCTTAACCGTTATCTTTCAGTGAATCTGATAGGTTCTCATTCATGGATTCTACCTGAACAGTGATTTACTAGGGTTGCTAATTATTGCGCTTTTTTTTTTTTTTTTTTTTTTTTTTGGTTGCGTTGGGCTTGTGGGCTTTCTCTAGTTGCGGTGAGCGGGAGCTACACTTCGTTGCGGTGCGCAGGCTTCTCATTGCGGTGGCTTCTCTTGTTGCGGAGCACGGGCTCTAGGCGCGTGGGCTTCACTAGGTGTGGCTCACGGGCTCTAGAGTGCAGGCTCAGTAGTTGTGGCGCACAGGCTTAGTTGCTCTGCAGCATGTGGGATCTTCCCGGAAGAGGGCTTGAGCCCGTGGCCCCTGCATTGGCACGTGGATTCTTAACCACTGCGCCACCAGGGAAGCCCAAATTATTGCTTATTCTTTTATGATTTTTTTTTTCTTTGTGGTACGCGGGCCTCTCACTGTTGCGGCCCCGCCCGCTGCGGAGCACAGGCTCCGGACGCGCAGGCCCAGCGGCCATGGGTCACGGGCCCAGCCGCTCCGCGGCATGTGGGATCCTCCCGGACCGGGGCACGAACCCGCGTCCCCTGCATCGGCAGGCGGACTCTCAACCACTGCGCCACCAGGGAAGCCCTATTGCTTATTCTTAATGTTGCTTGCCACTGTATGGGGAGATATGGAATGTCATCTCCCTTTGGCTAAAGTACGCGATTTCTGACCATCTTTCTACCTTCATTTTGTAAACAGTATATCATTTGCTGGATGTACTAATGTTTATAGAGCATTCAAAGCAAAAATTATATAAGAATGTGTTTTTTTCCCCAGAGGGGATAAATGTAATTGCTAAGAAGTTTATACATACACGCACACACACACATATATGAAATAAGCAGTTGGTTTTCACAAGGAACAAGAAAAAAGTCTGTTGAATAGAAAATTGAGTCTATACAATTGCTTTCTGTTCAGTTGGCTTCTTCCCTTTTTCTGTGTAGGAATCCAAGCCAGACCGTCTCCTTGTGCTGAAGGTCCTGTGGAATGATTTCCTGGTGTGCTACTCTTCTCGCCCTCTGCTCTGCTGGTCCGTGTGGTGGGCCCTCTCCACCTGCGGCTATTTTCAAGTCGTGAACTATGCACAGGGCCTGTGGGAGCAGGTGATGCCTTCTCGTCATGCTGCCATCTATAACGGTGGCGTGGAGGCCGTTTCAACCTTACTGGGTAAGCAGTGCAGGGTGGTAGGGCAGCTTGGGAGGGGGAGATTCCTCTGGTAGTGAAGTCAACCATAATCAGATTTTCTTTCCCCTCCCAGGTTTGAAGTAACCCCAGAGAATGGATTACTTACTTTGAGCTCTGATTTTATAATTTAGGAGGACAATTTAGAATTGCACATGAGGTGGAGGGCTATGACTAACAAATTCTTTTAACCTTTGGGAAACCTAATATAATGGTCCTCTAAATTGTCTTCTTATCTAGGTTTCCATTATCTCTGATTTACTGGGTTCTTCTGCCACTTGCTGAAAAACTTGGAGTAACCTATACAATACTTTATAACAACAGTAGCAAATATATTGTTTATATGTGCCAAGCGCTGCTCTAAAGACTATGTATGTTCACTCAGTCCTCACAGAATTCCTAAGATAGGTGTAATTATTATCCCCAGTTTACAGTTAAGGAAGCTGTGGACAGATAGGTTAATCACTTGGCCAAGATGATATAGATGGTAAGTGGTAAAGTCGCGGTTTGAACTCAGAGCCTGTGTCTTTGGCCATTTTATTCTGTTGTCCCTTTCTAATTTGTCGACCCACCTCAGAAGGTTTTGGAAAACTTTATATGATTTCTGTAAACACTTAAAACTGTGACTGGCACTTAGAAAGCACTCCATACATTTTAGCTATCGTTATCTTAATCATCATCATTTTACCACATAAACTGCCCCTCAGTTGGGAAGAGAGATGAGCCATCCTGCCGTGTTGCCAAGCTCCAAGCAGTGGTTCTTTTTGATTCTCGCCTCTGTGTCCGCCTCAGTAGTTTTTCCTTAGCAGCATCCCTGGCTCTGTATCCTCCTTTTCCTTCTCATTACCAGCTGCCCTAGTTCAGTCTCTCATCATCTCTCCATGGCTCCATACTATTTATTCCATCAAGTCCAAAATTCTCTGCTTGTCTTTCAAGGCCCTCCATAATCTTGAGCTACCCTGTTTAAAAGTTAAAAGATCTTAAAATGTAATAATCTAAGATGAATTTTTAATTTATTGAAATAGTATTTGTGTAGCAAAATGACAAATTTTCTCTTTTTGTTTTGTAGGTGCTGTTGCTGTGTTTGCAGTTGGTTACATAAAATTATCCTGGTCCACTTGGGGAGAATTGACATTGTCTCTGTTTTCTCTCCTGATTGCTGCTGCAGTGTATATCATGGACACCGTGGGTAACATTTGGGTGTGCTACGCATCCTACGTTGTCTTCAGAATCATCTACATGTTACTCATCACTATAGCAACGTATGTATTTTGATTCAAAGAACCATTAGGAAGAGTTGACAGGATTAGCTTTTTGGTTTCTTTACAAATTAAATTTTCTGGTTAAAAGAGGCAAATGGGAGGAAGCATGACATGTGCATTGCCAGTTTTTCTCCTGAGGAAGCATTTAGGCAAGGTTCTTTATTTCCTTGTTGAAATGTTCCTGCTGTTTTCAGATGTTTGCATGAGGTTTACATCATTTAGCAACAAAATATTCTTCACTTGGTTGGGAAGGGAATTGACAGTAGAAAGTTCGGGCTACTCTTCACACTATCCTGGAGGTAATTCTTGTCTATGCATTCTTTTTATTTATTTTTTAAGTTTTCAGATTGCTGCAAACCTCAGCATGGAGCGCTACGCCCTAGTGTTTGGTGTAAATACCTTCATCGCTCTGGCACTGCAGACTCTGCTCACTCTAATTGTGGTAGATGCCAGCGGCCTTGGCTTGGAAATTACCCCTCAGGTAAGACCTCTGTTTCGGTACTGAAGATGTTATGAGTTGATCAGGGTAACAGAAGTGGAGCGTGCTTCATGGAAACAAATTCAAACAATATCATCTTTTTGATGAGGCCCTAGAACATTTCTGTGTGTAATTAACCAGGCTGGTGGAGCTGAGAGGTAATATTGGTTCCTTCCAGGCCAAGCCCTTCTGCTTCCTCATCCATTATTTGCCTCCATTTTGAATTCTGTGCCTGGAATACTACATCTCATGTTTGAGGTGCCGTGCTTCACCTCAGAGCTCTCTCAGTCTCCTCCTTCTTTATTTAAAACACCCCTCACCCAAATACCAAGGTAATGGCTTCCTGGTGCTGAATAGCATTATGACTCTTAACATATGACCTACTGAGAAAACACCTGCACAAACACTCAGAGACAGTGTGAATAATTTTATTCACTCAGGAATTGTATAGTTGTATATGCCTTCATGATTGTGAGTTGTAGGTAGGGCTTGTTATATACTTCAGCAAAATGGGCAATTGAATAAAAAAGTGCCTACCCTACCTCATCTCAGCCCAAATGATTCCACCTCCATTATTCCTTCCTTGCTTACATATTAGTTTTCTTAGAATACAAAGACCTAACATGTTAGCAGTAAGTAACTTTGTTTTTACTGAGGAGGTCTAAAAGAGACATAGGTAATGTGCATTGAGTGCTTTCTGTGTGCCGGGTACTTTATATAGAATTGTGCAGCGTTGTTATCAGGATTAGACGTCATCAAGAAAATGAGTCTGAGGGATGTTGTGTTGTTTAAGGTCACAGTCCATAATAGTATGGCAGAACCAGGATTCAAACCAGCATCTGACTCCAAAGCTTAGGCATCTCCCACTGCATCATGCTACCTCACAAAAGGATGCGAGAGGGGGTGGATAGAGCAGAGGAATGGGAACTTATTACTTTCTTTTCAGTAAGAATTACTTAAGTGTTTCCCAGTTACTACCTGCAATAAAAACCTTGAGAAGACCTCTCAAGGGCTAGGTACTTTCATTTGGGGTGGAGGGTAGAAGAGTAACTGGGTGCTTGTCATCTTGCTATAGAAGCGGTAGGTTTAAACGTATGGAATAATAGAATTTTGTGGGCTGTGCTGAAACTTGTAACTGCCATGATTAATTAACGAGGTTCCTATAGGAAAATGAATCAGAATTTTAAAGGACCTGGCTCAGAGTGTTAGCTTATCAGTAGGTAGTAAGTTATTTTAAGAAGAAAAATGATGATGATGTTGATAAACAACATAGTTACATTAAAATATTGGCTCGGAGGGACTTCCCTGGTGTCTCAGTAGTTAAGAACCCCCCTGCCAATGCAGGGGACACGGATTCAATTCCTGGTCCAGGAAGATCCCACATGCCGCAGAGCAGCTAAGCCCATGAGCCACAAATACTGAGCCTGTGCCCTAGAGCCCGTGAGCTACAACTACTGAGCCCGCGTGCCACATCTACTGAAGCCCATGTGCCTGGAGCCCGTGCTCCACAGCAAGAGAAGCCACCGCAATGAGAAGCCCGCACACTGCAATGAAAAGTAGCCCCCACTTGCCGCAACTAGAGAAAGCCTGCATGCAGCAACGAAGATCCAACACAGCCAAAAAATAAATAAAATTAAAAAAATATTGGCTTAGAGAAGATTCTTATAAAAAGTAATCTTATAATGGAATATATTGATAGTTGACCTTCTACTGCCCTCTTCTGGGCAAGAGTAGAGGTCTTGATATTCAGAATTTGGCCTGTTAATCATATCAGCTTGAGGGTAGAGACCAGGATTCAGTTATAACAGCAACAAAAATAAAAACAATAGTATTAACAGCATTAGCATTGTGCTAATAAACATTTGCATACATAACCTCATCCTTTCCCAACAACTCTGCAATTAGGAAATATTATGAATTACAAAATGTTTGGCAAATGAAGTTGAGGCTCAGAGACTGAGTCTCTCAATCCGGGTCATACAGCTAGTAAGGGGGAAGTTGGGATTTGCACCCAAGAGTCAGCCTTCAGTACCACCATGCTGTGCTGCCTCTTTGTATCCTCAGTGCCTGGCACATTGTTTAAGCACACAATGTTTTTTGAAGTTTTATAGAGAAACTGAATATACCTTTAATTATGGAGTCTGTTCACATATATGTAATAAAAGAGCTTACCTTCTAATTGATAATTCTATAAATTATTCTTTCCCCCTCTTTAGTTCTTCATCTACGCTGGTTATTTTGCACTCATTGCTGTGGTTTTCCTGACTAATGGTGCAGTCAATATTTTGAAGAAATACAGAAAGCCCCAAGATCCAGAATCAAGTTCTCAAGTGACCACTTCATAACACACTGCTAATGAGCTTCTTATCACAAGAACTCTGCACAGCAGCTGTGCCTGGATGTATTTAATTTTTTAAAGTGTAGACACCTATTTATGAGTGTGCATTTCATGGCTTCAAAGCAGCCGATTGACTATACCTTGTCCTCCTAGAGTAACAGAATACTGTTCAGAAGTGTACTTCATGGATTATTTACGAGAGCCGATATAAGGATGACTTTTTTCTGATTTGAAAGTGAGCTTGCTTTTGAAAACCAAGTAATCAAGAGCCATCAAGCAGCACATGGTGATGTATACTTGCTAGCAAGTGAGTCTGGTGTTTCATAGGTCAAGTACTTCTGTATCAGATTAGCCAGATGCTTGGCCTGGTGGGACCAGGGCTTCACAGGGGCCACAGGTGTCACAGGTCAGGACAGAAATATGTTCTAATAGCACCTGCCTCTGTTCAACTTAATTCTTATTTCTGTGTTATTCACGTGCATTTGTGTTTCTGCAGATGAAAGTTGTTCCTATCACTGACAATATGTGCTCTGGTTTGGTGTTTTATAAGGCATATGTGTCGTTTCTAATTTATTTTAAAAAATTCATTGTGTAAATATTCTCAATTCCCATCTTGACAATTATGTATTCGTGTGGATTTTTCATTTTTACATTATTCATATGCTTCCTAGAGAAGCTAATTTAGTTAAATAATAAGGCAAGTTTTGAGGCCTGCTAAAAATCTAAGTGACCTAATCAGAAAACTTGAGGCAGGTTTGCTTGTCTTTTATTCTTCAGTATGAAGGACTATTAATTCTATGATGAAGAGTTACTAAATGGGCTAAAGATACAACTAACCCATTTTGTATTTGCACTTTTATCTCCAAAATAAAATGGAAAAGTCTTTTTAAAAATAACTTCATCTCCATTTATAGCTTTTATATTATTTATCCTTCTTATTCAAGATAAAGATGTCGTTAAGAGTTGGATCATTCCAAGGTCTTTTTCACAAACTGAGCCTCTTATTAATTATTTTGGTGGGACAGGAACTAGGATAGACTTAGTTCCTGTATTCTGTACATTAAATCTGCCTTTGTTTCTAAAGGTGGATCATCTTGAATATCTGTTTAAAATAAGAATTGCTACTGATTCAGTTTCCAGGTTACTTGAAAGAAATGTTATTCTGTGCACATTTAATTGGGAAGTTAGTCTACCAAGTGGCTGCTAGCCTGAGACGTAACTATTTTGAAGCCAATTTTGTTGCCTAATCATAAAAAAAAAAAAAAAAAAACTAGGTTAACTTTTTTAGAACGACATAGGTAAACACCGAATAATAGTGTCAATATTCCCAAACTGACATATTCATTTATGTAAGCAGGAATTCTAGAAGCAAATGAATGATAAGAATAAGTCAGTTTCCACTCACCTTCCTTTTTGAATAAGGGAAAGGAAAAGACCACTAGCTAAGTAAGGGAAGAAGAAGTGATATCGTAAATAGCAGCCTCTAATTTTATATTTTGTCTTTGTTGTGTTTTATTTTGCTACATAGGGAATTGTTTACTCAGAAACAAGTAGAAAAGTGGTATTTGAGGAATTTTATTTAATTTTTTAAATAAAATAGACTGTGGTACAATCAGTACTAAAGCAGTATTTCCCTGGAATTTAACTCAAAGGTTGTGGTACACAGTTAGAGCCTTTACTTATTTAAGACAATAATAAGTTTACATCTTGGTGTGTGGCCCTATCTGTAGAATGCTGAACCCAATATGCAAGTTGTACTGTATGCAGTTTTGTAAAGAAGTGAAAATAATTTGTTGTACTTTTTATTCTGTATAGATTATAAACTTATTAAATAAGTATTTTACAATATATTTTTCCTTTTTAATCAGAATTGTTTTCAATTTATCTTTTGCTGTATTAGGAGCTTTGGATTACTTCTTTAAATCTTTTAGTTGTTTCGACAAGGACAAATCTCAGAGTAAGCCTTCCCCTCACCTGACCTTACTAACTAACCCAGAGTCGTCCTGTTAATTCTTCCATTGCTTTGTGATCTTTACTTTTGACTCTTCCCTTTCATTTCTGTTTTTCCAGTTTTCTTCTAACACCACATTGTACTGTTTATTTTTCTTGGTCTTCATCTTGGTACCTCTTACTTTTTTAAAGCATTCTCCCATTTAGAAACCAAAAAGACCTAAATTCCCTTCAGTGTTAACTGGATTTTTTAAGTAAACGAAATGAAATTGAATCAAAGGCATAAGGTACCATCTTGTTTTGAAAAATCATAGCCTTTTTGTTCCAACCCCAGATATTCTGATACCCAGGGAAGCATCTTCTTGCCATTAGTTGAGAATCACTTGTTCATTATACCCTAGAAACCAAATCAATCTTCTCTCACAGTATCCAAATGGGTACCTTCTCTTTAATTCCCATTCCAAAACCTGCTTCATTAAGGCATTTCATTGATTATCACCAAAGACTTGGAAATCTTTCATGCAAAAACGTTTTTTAAAGATAAAGTTTTCTCTCCCTATAGTTATATCCCCTGTATCTTAAGGCCTTTCAGACTGTAAGCCTGCTGTAAGCAGGGACCATGCCTTATTTTTGTCTTTTGTTACAAAACACACCCTGTGCTGTGTTTGTGCGCTATGAATATTGAATTATACAAATGATATGGACTCAACATAGCCACCTGCCAATACAACAGCTAAATGCTCACTATTTTGAAAAAGGCACATCAACGTAAAACATTAAGATTTAAATGCCTATCAATGATCCCTAGTCCACTGGATGCTTTATTCAAGGCATTATGCTCAAATGATAGAAACTGGATATCTATTTGTTTTACTTATTATGGCATCCTCATACTTAGTACCTTACTTGTTTAACATGTTTTAGTTTGGAAAAGGTATTTGTGAACATCATCTCCGTTGATTCTGGAAAAAGCATCTTGTAGTGGGACTAATTTCTCTACTTGTTTCATAAGTAATGCTGATAGAAGAGAGTTCAAAATACTGGGTTTGCCACTCAAAGCTCTGATACATTAGGGAAGTCACTCTTGAGCTTCAGTTTCCTCATTGGCAAGTGGGGATGATACTTACCTCACAAGATTGTGTGAAGAAATGAAAGAACATATGTGAAAGCACCTATCACATCAGACACGATAAGGGACTGAGAAATCAGTTCCCCTCCCCCTCACCATTTATTGGGTTGGCCAAAAAGTGCCTTTGGTTTTTAAGTAAAAATAAAAGGCATTTTCACCAAGAACTTTATTGAACATCATATTCACCCTTTTGTTCCACTACCTTCTGCCATTTTTCAGGCAACTTCATAATTTCATCTTCCCAAAACTTTTTTTGAGCAAAGAACTGTTCCAGGTACCTTTTACAGTCTAACAGGGAATGGAAATTTCCATTAAGAGAATTTTGTGAAGACTGAAATAAATGGAAATCCAAAGATGCAATGTCTAGTGAATACGGTGGATGAATCAGAACTTCCCAGCCAAGCTGGGAAGCCACCACCCCTTCTTTCTGATTTTTCAAACTGCAAGAGTTGACCATCGTTCTTTGCAGGATGCCAAAAATCCTGGAGGACCCACCTGCCGTATTCTGGGAGTGTTGCCAGAAGTCGACCTTGAACTCCAGATCAGTACTTAAAGATTGAACACTTGGACAGAAAAGGCTATCTAGAAATTCCTGCCTGTGTCTTGTGTTTGACTGATTAAGAGGCAGTAGGCCAGAGAATGTATCCGTAGTGAGAGAGTATCCAAGTTGGCTTAAAGATCTGTTTTTATCTCCAACTCTTATAATTAAATCCCATGAACAATTATAGTTTTTTGATTCTCTCCTCCCTACCCTGACTTTTTCTTTGCATTTTGGTCTCCTTTCCTTAGGTATAAACCATTTCATACTTACTCAAAGCCATTCCTCCATATCCATTTTAATAAAAAAAGACCTGCTATGTCTAGTAGAAAGGACTCCAGCATTAAGTCAGGGATCTAGGTGGGAGCTAATGTGGTCCCAAATGGGTAGAAATCCCTGGCTGATATTAGAATTTTAAAAACAATATTTAAAAATAATCTCTAGAGAATAGCATTCCCTTTTAAGCCCCTGCACTGACAGAGTTATGGAATAGAAAGTCACAGAGAAGATACCTTAATCTTCAATAAACAGCCTCCTAAGAAGTGACCTAAAATCCTACCTCATAATGTATGATAAAATTTTACTAGCTGAGTTTATTTGTGGTTGGCAGGTATTCTGGTTCCATGGTTATTTTAACATTATTTCCCGGTTTTAAGAGTATTATGTATTATGTATTCATGGTAGGAAATTTGGGAAATGTAAAAAAGCTTAAGGAATAATGGTTACTCTTAATATCTGTCAACTCTAATCCCATATGCATGATTTTTATCCTCTCACAACCCCCCCAGGAAACCACAATAGAGCATAGGTAGTTAATAAGACACTTAGTGGCAGATCATGCTCAGATCAAATAAATATATAAAATATTTATTTTAGAAATTAAGTTATTAAAAATTAAATACATTATTTTAAAAATCACCAGAGACATAAGCAACCACAAATAAAAGTTGGCAGAAAAAACAACAGATAAGAGTCCTAATGATTTAGGTTTTGGAATGATCATATACAGAGTATAAAATGAATATCTATAAAATTTTAAATATAAAAGATGAAATCACAAAATTGAACAATAAGAGACTAACAAAAATGAAAAGAGTGACTTCAAAAAGAACCTAAAGATATATTTTAGAAATTAAAAATAGAAATGCTGAAATTAAAATTCAATGGATAGGGCTCCCCTGGTGGCTCAGTGGTTAAGAATCTGCCTGCCGATGCAGGCGACACAGGCTCGAGCCCTGGGCCAGGAAGATCCCACATGCCGTGGAGCAACTAAGCCCGTGTGCAACAACTACTGAGCCTGCATGCCACAACTACTGAAGCCCGTGCACCTAGAGCCTGTGCTCCGCAACAAGAGAAGCCACCGCAATGAGAAGCCCGCGCACTGCAATGAAGAGTAGCCCCCACTTGCCACAACTAGAGAAAGCCCATGTGCATCAACAAAGACCCAATGCAGCCAAAAATAAATAAATAAAATAAATTTATAAAAAAAATTCAATAGATAATGTCTCATGAATTGCTGGTGCAACGTAAGTTGGTACAACCCCTTTGAATAGCATTCTGGCATGGCCCTTTAAAATCAAAGATTTTGCATCCTCTATGACCCAGCAATTCCATTCCTATAGAAATGTGACTACACAGGAATGAAAATGAATAAAACAGAGCTACAAGAAATAATTTCAATGAATATTTATTTATTTATAGCCACACCACGTGGCATGTTGGATCTTAGTTCCTTGAGCAGGGATCGAACCCACGCCCCTTGCATGGGAAGCGTGGAGTATTAAGCACTGGACCTCCAGGGAAGTCCTCTATGAATTTTATAAACATAATTTTGAGCAAAAGAAGTAAGACACAAAAGAATATAGCAATACAATTCCAGTTTTCAAAAGCAAACTATACTGATTAAATCTATATACATAAGTGATTTAAAAAAGTATAAAACAAAGAAATGATTGCTACAAAAGTCTAGCAAGTATTTACTGCTGAGGAGTGCAAAGAGGTATGATTAAGGGGCACACAGCCATTTCTTGGCTTGGAAGATGATATATGTGTGCTTGCAATATAATTTTTCATTATATTATACATTTATGTTCTTTTCTGTATGTTCAGTAAATTTCACACTAAAAACACTTTAAAAACTCAATAACTAGGTTAAATAGCAGATTAAACACAGCTGAAGAGGGAATTAGTGAAGTGGAAAATAAAACTTAAAAAATCACCTAGTATGCAGTAAAGAGACAGCCCTTTAAAGATGTAAAAAGAAGTTAAGATATGTTGGGGGAAATGAGAAGATCTTACATCACAGCCTCAGAAAGAATGAGCAGATAGAATGGAGGTGAGGCAATATGCTACAATATGACTGAGAATTTTGCAGACACATAGTAGTAGAATTGCAGTTAACTTTGGAAAAAGAAAAGATTGTAAAAGCAGCCAGAGAGAAAAGACATATCATCTATAAAAGAACACAGCTGACAGCTCTTATGAGAGATATTTAGAAATGAAGTATTCTAAATTCCTTATGTTATTCATGAGGAATATTAAGATACAGATTAGATGAGATTGTGTTAAATTAGGTATCGCAGTAAGGTTTAAAGGATAGCAAAGAATAAAATTAGAGTGTATAATTTACTAAACAGTTGAGAGAATAAAATAAAGTAAAAGCAAACAAAACAGGAATGATTTTAGCAGCAACAACCATGCAAGCTGGCTTTGTAAAGTTTCCCACAGTGCTGTGGCCATAGGCACCCAGACATCTGCCCTCCCCACCACAAACCACTGCCAAAGTAGCTCAAGGTGAAGATCAATTTAGCTGAAGGGACAGTAAAAGAAGAGCTCTAGAGGAGACTGGCAAGATTTTCAGCTAAACTAATTCTTGCAGACATTGAAACCAAACTCAAAAGGGCAGTGAGAAAGAAGAAATCATCTGCCAAAAAATTACAAATGAAAAAAGAGAGCAAAAGGGAAACAGGCTGAAATGTCTATCCAGGAAACTAAAGACAAATAACCTGCAGACGTTGAAGAAAGTAGAAATGAGGAGAGTTAGCAGGAGAGAGACGTCAGTCTGATTAATATCATTTACCAAGTCTTGGTGGTTTCTGTGTCCTTTTTACAATCCAGAAAAATATTTTTATCACCTACTTTGTAAATGCAAGTTTTTAAAAAATAGCTCTAAAATCACATGTTTGGAAGGAATGAATACCACCACATCCAATTGTGTGTGTGTGTACATACTTTTTTTAAAAGAAGAATTCACATGCTGGCTATTCTTTTTTTTTTTTTTTTTCGTACAACCAAAACATGTGGGGATATTTATTTGAGAGGTTTTGACTGTCTTGATAAGGAGGGCAGTTTTCACATCCTATACCTTGAAGTATAACTAAAAGGCAATTTGGAGTCACAGTTATTCATTTAATTCATTTAATGTCTGTCTCCAAGCCATTTTATAGATATAGTGAGGGAGAGAGAGAATTGCTTCTAAAGAAAACTGCTCCCTAACCTTGGCCTACATGACATTTTAGATTTTTGGTACTTAAATTTAAAGATTTGTTTACAGATTATTCATAATATCTGAACATGACTGAATAAAATCACAACTATGAAAGAAAAATGAAGAATTATTAAATTGTTAAATGACAATTTAAACACAAAACATAAAAAGAAAAACATGAAATAACCCAAATGCCATTAACAGGAGAATGGATAGAAAACTTCTGATATATTGTACTAATGCAATGCTATACAGTGGCAAAAATACAAACATAATAATGTGCAAAACACTTATAAATTTTAGAAAATAATTATACTGTTCAGTGAGAAAAAAACCAAACAGCTGGCATGTCCATGCTGCATTATACCATTTAAAAAATGAAGTTCAAAAGCAAGTAAATGAAACAATGTTTTGGTTAAGAACAACATACATAAGTGGTAAACAAATTTTTTTAAAAGAACATAACGAAGCACTAAAAATTTGTGATAGTGGTTACGTTTTTTGGTAAGATAGGGAGATGGTATAGGTAGATCATGAATATTTGTAATGTTCTTATTTTGGTAAGTGACTTTTATTACACTGTAATTTACATACATATTGTATATATAGTCTTTCGTGTGTATCAAATATAATATTTTTTCAGAGAGAGAATCATTGCCAACTTCCTGTGAATTTTGATCAGTATTTCTATCATCCTTCTGCATCACTTGCCAGAATTCAAATCAATTATAGTTGAGACCCTGAAGGAAACATTTTCTCTTGAGTAGGAGAAATCTAATAGTTGCCTTCTTTTATTGTAAGCTTTTAATTTCTCCCTAATGTCTGGTTAACCCCCAAATATAAACCACAGTTAATGCAGCAATTCTGCAAAGTATCTGAACAAACACAAAAATACGAAAATATTTTATCTCTTTGTAATTTTTTTTTAGAGTTGGCAAATAATTTTGTGTGGAATTACCTAGAATCATAGAAACTTCACATTACTTAAAGTGGGCAAATAAGTGAGGGTATTTTCATCCTGTAGGGTAAGGAGACAAAATATCCATACATCCTGGTTGTCTATTTTGGACTCCAATAGTATTGAAATATAGATTTCATTTTTTTCCTGATGAAAAACATTATGCAGTGAAAAAATACATCTAAAAGAAGTTATGCTTTTGTCTGACTACCGCAAAAAAAAAAAAAAAAAAAGGATGTTTTGTAATGAAAACAATGAAAAGACATTCTTAAAATGGAAAACGTCAGCTGTGGGTTTGCAACTGTTTCAAGAATGCATCTATTGGGTCCTAAAGAAGGAAGAGACGCCAAAAGCAACAACTTGAGTAAGGTTATCGAGAATCCACATGTGTCATACAGATGGAGGGGTCTGGTGCGCTTTAAGAAGCCCACCACTGCAAGGTGAAGGTAATTTCAAAATTCATTCACCTAGCTATGCAGATGTCTTATTCTCCTGCTCCTATCGTAGTGATCAAGATTTCAGGAATGCATTTCCTCGAAGATGCCCACTTGTAGGAAGGGACATTCACTTTATGCTCTTTTAAATATTTATGTTAGTATTTACTCCCCTCCCCCCCCCCCCCCCACCCCCCCGCCACCCCCCCTGCCTGCCATACTCAGGAACCAGCGAGGCCCAAGACCTGCAGCTCAAGTGAATGAATGAACCAAGCACAGGCTGGGCCAGGCCAGCCGGACAGCCAGGCTGACCCGATGGTCCCGAGAGGCCCAGGGCAGTGGGGCGGTCCCCACCTCATTATGGCCGCGAGGGACAGAGCCGGCCAGAAGTAGCAGATTCCCAAAGGCCAAGATGTGGGGTTCTCTAGTACCTGTACAAAACAAAAGATTAGAACTGGGAAGAAAGGAGGGAGAAGAGTAACAACGAAAAGGAGAGTGAGTTTGGGAGGAACCTCTCTAAGGTTACAGACTCTGCTCCATGTTTGTAGTCTTGGAGCTCCTTGCTATAATGTGAAGCAGAGTAAGTAAGCAACAAAAATATGGGCCCCCTGTGAAAGCGGCTGTTCTGTGTCCCTCATGTTCTTCTAGGAGAGGCCGAGCGACCATGTATTTGTATATTACACTAGGAAAGTGTTGTATACAAATCCCGCAGTTTAGGAAAATTTATTTCAGTATTTCTGGAAATAAAGTTTCACATTTATTACTACTTAATGTGCATCAAGTGGAGACAGGAGGAAAGGGGGCAGGGCGCAACCTTTAAAAGAATGACACAGCTGTTGAGGATACTATATAAACTAGTTAGAACCAATTAGGCCCAAGATGGTGGAAGATTCAAATTCTAGTAGACCTTGAAGCTCATTGTAATACATTAGCATGCTAAATAACACACCCACAGGCACCAAGACAGTTCTGAGGCAGACCATGAAAGGCCAAAAACTGGGTGGCGGCCCAAGTCCTGGAAATCCCCGCCCCTTCTTCAAAATAGTTAGAATATTCCTCCTACTCATTCGTGTATGGAATTACTCAGCCCATAAAACTAACCACACCCTCAGCCCAGGGCTGCTCTCGACTTCTGAGATGACTGCATTCTGCCTGTGGAATGTGTATGGCTCTAAATTTGCTTTCACTTTACCGTGGCTTGCTCTTGGATTCTTTCCTAAAGGAGGCCAAGGACCCTCACTTGGTGGCCTGCCCCATGGACTCACTCGCCTGAAACCTGGGACATGACCATCTTCTTGAGCCCCCCATTTTCCTGCAACAAAGTGGTAGTCAAATTGTAGTGTTCACACAATACTATATTTTACAGAGATACTGGTTTGCCACTGAGTGGTTCAGATTAACATTAACGAAATTGTGGCTGTCAAGTTATTTCAGAAAGTCTTAAAAATTCTAATGGAAATATAACTTCTTGATAGTTTCTTCTTTTCTATTTTACTGTATTTAACGAAGAGGTTTGGTTCTCCGAGTAGGCATTTACTGTAAAAGGATGCATATTTGCTGAGTCACCTTCCTTACTGTTACTGACCTGGTTTCTTGGACTCTTTGATCACTAGAAATTGATACGAGACCAGACAAGGAATTCACGCAAGACTTTATAAGGACTACTGCTGCAGCACGAGGGAGTGAAAACAAGCAACAGGTTCACTTGCACAATCCCTGAGGCGGGGTAAGCTGGTTCCTTAAATGGGGTGAGGGTAGAGGTTGATCTGTAGGTGGGGCCTGAGGCGTGGCTTAGGTGGTCTGACCGCCCTCTTGGTGGTGCTGTGTGCAGGGATCACGGCAGTACCCTGCTTTTGCTCCTGGCACCTCAGAAGTAGCAGCTGGGTTTTGGCCTTTTGTATCCTATTGTTCATAACTGTCCCGACTGTGCATGTGTGTGGATATCTTTAGTCCTTTATAGTTTCTTTGTATTCTGTTGCTCAAGGAGACATTTGTCCAGGTGCAAGGACTGAGTAAAGGGTCTCAGGTTCCAGGTCCCAGCCTGTCTCATTATTGTCTCACAGCAGTTGTTTTAAATCCTTACATTCTTTCTCAAATTTATTTTGCTTCACATGATTACACATTTCTTCAAAAAATGAACATTAACGCACCTAGAGCCCAGAATAACTGCATTGGTTTATAACTTTGTGACCAGAAATCTGCAATTCTTGGTACTTCTATTTTCACAGTACATTAGGGTTGGATAGGTAGTTTTATTTTTTTCTCACTCAAGTTCTTCACGATTTAAGTGGTAGAGAAGAAGAAATGTAATTCTCAATTCAATGCAATCATTGTTTTTGTTATACTTGAAAACACTTTTGTTGTTCAGAGTTAAAACAAAACATGAACCCAAATTACCTGTATTCCTAACTTAACTCTCCTTTACTCAAATACCAGCAGTGTCTGCAGCCAGACAAAAGTAGAGAACACTTGATGGAGGGAAGCTAGAATGGAAGGAGACACTGGTTCATTGTCATTAAAATATTTTATCTTGGGAAATTTTACAAAAACATATTTTCACAGAAACACATTGTTAGGGCCCTTCCTAGGGCCACAGAAGAAGCCGGTGCAGATGAGAAGCCCTGAAATGTAAGCTTTATTAGCTTCATGATAAATCCTCCTCTGCTTGAACTTCTATGTCCTTCTAGCTCCTGTCCCTTTTCTTCTCTTCCCTTTATAACAATACTCCTTGAAGTGAACTGGCAATGCTGCTGTCTCTGCTTTCTCTCTTCTATTTTGTTCAGGATCCCATCATTCCTCTAAAACTGTTACTGAGCTCACTCTGCTCGCTGCACGACAGACAGGCCAATAAATCGGGAGACGAACTGTTGTGGCAAGGAATAATGACATTAATCAGAAAGCTAGCAGATCAAGAAGATGGCAGACTAGAGTCCGCCCCAACAAAATCTTCCCTCAGTCCCAATTCGGGCTCCTTTATACAGAGGAAGGGGAGTGGGAGGGGCCCACTGCGATGCCAACCAATGGCTGACTGGGACTGCTAACGGTAGCCTTCTAAGGGTTGCTCCCTAATGGCTGCTCACCAACGGTGGTCTGCTTCCGGGAGGGGCCCACTGTGACCAGTGGCCGACCAATGGCTGAGCAGGACGCTACCAGTCACTGCTAACAACCCTGCACCTGCCCCGCCTCTATTATACCCCAATCATGTATTAGTCATTCCTCCCAACAGCCTTAATAGATGTCCATCCCCATTTTAAAACAGGGTCCAGAGCATAAGTGCCCTACTAACTTGCCCAAGGTCACAGAAAAAAAAAACAAAAAACCACAACTATTGTCAAAACTGTGGTTCCCAGTCCTCATTGTATTTGGCCTGTCAGCAGCATTTGAAACAGTGAACATCCCTTCTTTAAACAAGACCTTCCCTTGGCTTCTGGAACACAACTCTCTCTTGATTCTCTGTAACTCACTGGTTGCACCAGGGTCTTGTTTACTGGCTCTTCCTCTTCTTCCTGACAGCTAGACAGATGTTGGAACACTCTCAGGCTTACTTCTCTGAACTTTTGTTTCCCTCCTCATCTACATCCCCCCCCCGTGTGTCATGTATATCCCTTTCCTATTCTCTGAATTCCAGGCTCTATATCCAACTGCTCAGTTCCATCTCTACTCGATTGCCTAACTAATCACAACAAAACTGGAGAAACAAACTCTTGATTTGTACCCTGCTTGTCCTAGATCTCAGTAAAGTGCCATTTCATTCTTTCATTTGCACAAGCTAAACAAAAGCATTAAGTCATTCGTGACTCCTATTTTTCTCTCACTCTCCCCTCAGTCTATGGATAGCAAATCCTATTGACAATATTTCTCCCCATCTTTTCATACCATCTTTCTCTTATTGCATCAACTCAGGTATTATGTAATTCTTTGTGAAGTCATTCATTTATACTTGTTACCTGAGAGTTGGTTAGTCTAGAATCAGTGAATGGGCTAGAGCCTGGGACAGAAATGATTTGTTTTGCTCTACATTTTTCTTGCTCCCTTAAAAGGAAGAGAAGAAAAAAAGGAGAGTGGCAACCATCAAAACACCTTCCTCTCTGCTCATCAAAACTAATTCAGTTCACTGCCATATTAGGCCAAATAAAGATTGGCATAAGAGTAGTTACGAATTTCAAGCACTCAGCCTATAGGATTTCTACTTCTATGCCACCTCTTATCAATCTCGTTTATTAATAATGCTACTGTATTTTATTTATCTTTGTGCTTTACAATTATTATAACAGCAAAATTTATATTAATTTCTACTCTTAAAATTAAACTTTTTATCACATGAGGTAATTGTCAGTATTCTTGAATCTGGTTATGGAACAGGTATATAGAAAACAACAACTGCTTATGTTTGAACCCAGGAGTAATGGAATTAGAGATTGGTTATTTGAAAATTAGTTGCTTTTTAACATCTCAAGTAGATACGTTTTTCTGCCCTTTGGCCTCCTCTCTCCCCCTCTACTATGCATTGTGTATCTGCATTAGGCATCAACCAAACCTCCCCCATGGGTAGAAATACTTGCTCAAACATAAAGAGCAACATTCTCCTAGCATCAACAAGACAACTCCTTAAAAGATAACATTCTTTCTTGATCTTGTAAGGGGCCACGATGATGCTTAGATCTAGATTGTGTAAACTGTCAATAATACATTATTTAATGTGTAGCCCTCTGTAGCAACAAACTTATATAACTGTGCCTTGATTTCTAACGGGCAGAACAGTTCTCGGAGTTTTCTTTTTTTTTTTTAATAGATTTTTGTTGTTGTTGTTTTATAAATTTGTTTTTTTTAATTTTTGGCTGTGTGGGTCTTCATTGCTGCATGCGGGCTTCCTCTAGTTGTGGCAAGTGGGGGCTACTCTTCTTTGAGGTGCGTGGGCTTCTCATTGTGGTTGCTTCTCTTGTTGCAGAGAATGGGCTCTAGGCATGCGGGCTTCAGTAGTTGTGGCACGTGGGCTCAGTAATTGTGGCTCCCAGGCTCTAGAGCGCAGGCTCAGTAGTGGTGGCTCATGGGCTTAGTTGCTCCGCAGCATGTGGGATCTTCCCGGACCAGGGCTCGAACCCACGTCCCCTGCACTGGCAGATGGATTCTTAACCACTGTACCACCAGGGAAGTCCTCTCAGAGCTTTATGAGATGCTGTTCCTGGGCTATAATCATCAAATTTGGCTCAAAATTTTCCATTTCTTTCCTTTTTTTTTCTTTTTGCTTTGTTTTATTTTATTTTTTAAATTTATTTTATTGAAATATAGTCAATTTACAACATTGTGTTAGTTTCTGCTGTATAGCAAAGTGATTCAGTTATACATATGAATATAGATTCTTTTTCATATTCTTTTCCATTATGGTTTATTACAAGATACTGAATATAGTTCCCTGTGCTACACAGTAGGATCTTGGTGTTTATCCATCTGTTTCTTGATCTATTGATTAATTTTTCATCAACATTGAGATGTTCTTGAATTTCAGGACTTAGAAATTTTTATTACTCTTTATTGTAAAGTACATTGAATATTAACCAACCACCTTTACAATAAACAAATACAGTAACAGTAACTCATACTAACACAAAACATATTCCTAACAAGCCATTTTTTTTCTGTCTGGGGCAGTTTTAAAGTCACCTTCTTTCCCCCACAAAAACAGAAATGTACTTATACAAAAGCCATCTTTTTAAACAAAGCTAATGATTCACAAAAAACCATGAATATAGTATGTAACTAGTTGATACACATCTAATAGATTTTGTTAAAATCAGTCTCATAGTAACATGTTTGAAGTGTTCTTTAGCAAAATATGTGAAGAGAAGACTTTATCAATGTCTAAAAAAGTGGGCCTTCTTTATAGACAATCTGGGAAATTATCATAAAATATTAAAATTTTCCTTATAATTTTTAAGACTAATTTTTCAAAAATACACAGTTACAAATTTACTATCAGGTACACTACGTTGCACATTTAATGCCTTTTAAACTAATTATACATGACAAATATAGTACCTGTGAATTCATTAATGTCTTCATAAAAATTAGAATTTGATTACAATTGAGAGGAAGATTTGGCTTTTGATAGAATAGTAACTGTGGGATAATACAAACACAAAAATTTGTGAACCATTCCCTCAGATTACCTAGCAATGTTGGGGACAGTAGGTGGTCAATAAACCTCTAATGGATTGAATTTAAGACTCTTCACAGCCTTTCCCTACCTGATTTTCCAGCTTTGTTTCACGACAGCATCCTACACTATTCCAGAATACTTGCTGTTGTTGACATTACTCAGGAGCCTCAGATTCTATGCTTTTGCACATATTAGTCCCTGTGTCTGGGATGCCCTCATCCCAATTTCTGACTTTGATATCCAACTCATTTGTGAAGATTAGCTCAAATGCCACTTTTTATAGGCAGCCTTCTCCAATATTTCTACGCTGCCACATATACATACAGCTATGTATTACAGTTATTTGTATGTATATATATCCACTTTAAGCTCTTTGAGGGGAGAAACTTGTTTTGTTCATTGTTTGTCTCTTAGTACCTAGCACAACACCCTATAAATGTTCATTGAATTGACTGATTAAAGTGGAGATTTTTAAGTTTTTCTAAGGTTCATATCTTTTGCTAAAGATGATATGAATTCATGGAAGAAATATCTTTGGGAAATATGCTTTAGATCTTGTGCACTCAAAGCCAGTGACTGAAGAAAATTCTGGCTTTATTACTGATAAATCTGTGAGCTACTCTCAGGGAGGGATAGAATATATACTAGTGAAGCTCTTAATATATGCCAATCCACCACTGATGGTTTGATTTCATACTCTGCTAAATTGTCTGCTATGTACAAATATCAACAATTTAGAAAAGAACACTGCCTCAAGTTGTGATGGGTGCCACTGTGCTGTAAGAAGGGCTATAACTCAGCTGAGATTGGCTCCAGAGGTAGTAGTTTCTGGAGTTCAATTCTCCCTTGAAAAATTCCCTATTGGATCAGAGGTAATGCTGATTTATGAATCATCTGAAGATTGAGCTGGTGGGTGGATTAATGAAGAAAAACAAAGGAAAACCTAAAACCAAAAGCAAGATTAGATAAGCCACAGACTGGGGAAGAATATTTATAAATCAAATATCTGATAAAGGACTTGTACCCAGAATCTATAAAGAATCCTTACAACTCAATACTAAAACAAATAACCCAGTTTAAAAATGGACAAAAGGGCTTCCCTGCTGGCGTGGTGGTTGGGAGTCCGCCTGCCGATGCAGGGGGCGCGGGTTCGTGCCCCGGTCCGGGGGGATCCCGCGTGCCGCGGAGCGGCTGGGCCCGTGGGCCATGTAAAAAAAAAAAAAAAAAAAAAAAAATGGACAAAAGACTTGAATAGACATATCACAAAAGAAGACACACTAATGGCTAACAAGTATATGAAAAGTACTTCAAATTAGTAGCATTAAGGAAATGAAAATTAATACCAAATTGAAACAGGAAGGAAGGGAGCATTTAAAAAAGATGACATAGCCATTGTGGATACAACATAAACTGGTTAGAACCAACTAGGTCCAAGATGCCAGAAGATTTGACTTCCAGTAGAGCTTTAGCCTCATGATATGCTCATTGTAATATATTAGCATGCTACTGAGCTATGACCAGGTTTGAGGCTGACCATAAAAGGCCAAAAAGTGGGTGGTAGCCCAAATCCTCAAAATCCCCACCCTTCTCCAAAATAGTTGGAATAATCCTCCCACTTGTTAGCCTATGGAATTACCCAGCCCATACAAACTAACCACACCGTATTTTGGGGCACTCTCAAGCCTTTTGAGACAGACTGCATTCTGTCTATGGGATGTGTATCTCTCGCAATAAATGTACTTCTTACCTATCACTTTGCCTCTCGTTGAATTCCTTCTGTGCTGAGACATAAAGAACCTGAGCTTCATTAAGTCCTGAGACCAGGTGTGCAATTTCAATTAAAAGACAGTGGGTTTGGGCTTCCCTGGTGGCGCAGTGGTTGAGAGTCCGCCTGCTGATGCAGGGGATATGGGTTCGTGCCCTGGTCCGGGAAGATCCCACATGCCGTGGAGCGGCTGGGCCCGTGAGCCCAGCCCGCGGCTGCTGAGCCTGCGCGTCCGGAGACTGTGCTCCGCAACAGGAGAGGCCACAGTAGTGAGAGGTCCGCGTACCGTAAAAAAAAAAAAAAAGACAGTGGGTCTGAGTCTCAGCCCATGGGTTCAAGGCCCAATCTGAGTTTTGGCTGAGTAAAAGTCTAAGCCTGTGGGTTCAAGAACCAATCGGAGTTTTGGCTGGGTTCGAATCCCATCTGAGTTGTGCAGTTTCAAAATGAGATGCCATTACACACCCTCTAGGAAGGTATAATTTAAAAAGCAGAAAATACCAAGTGTTGGTAAGGATATAGAGAAACTGGAATTCCCATACATTACTGGTGGAAATGTATCAGCACAACCACTTTTGAAAACAGATTGGTAGTTTCTTAAAAATTACACACAGCCCAATAATTCCACTCATAGAAATCTAACCAAGAGAAATGAAAAAGATAGGCCCACACAAAGACTTCTACACACATTTTTAAAGCAACATTATAATAGTCATTATAAGCAGAAACAACCCAAATGTTCATCACCCAGGGAGTGGATAAACAAAAGATGGTATAGCCACACAATGAATACTATCTTGTGTTAAAAAGGAACAAAATACTATGCATACTACACAACAGATGAACTTTAAAAACTTTATGTTAGTGATAGAGGCCAGATGCAAAAGGCTACATAGTGTCAGAAAGTAGAATGGTGGTTGCCAGGGGTTGGGGAGAGGGAAAAATGGGGAGTTAATGTTTAACAGGTACAAATTTTCATTTGGGGAAGATGAAAAAGTTCTGTAGCTAGAGGCAGAAAGTAACCATTGTGAATATCTAAGCCTTGACATTCTTCATAACAAAGGCCTAATCTCCAGGGAAAAAGACTTTCCCAGAGCCTTATCTTATGTGAGGGAAGGGCATTTCTTCAATTCCAGTTCCCTCTAGCCTTTCTGTCTCACCTAAATAGAGGGGGAAGCTAACAAACACTTGTGAAGGTCACAGCCCAGGGACCAAGGCCCACTGAAAGAGTGAGATTTAATCATAAGATTATAGAATGAATTCTCTTCTTCCATACTTTACCACCATACCAACAGGGCTCCAGTAGAATAACAGTGAATTACAGCTGAAGGAGATGCAAGCTCTCTGAGGAGGAGTTCTTATGGAAGCCCAAAAACTAGAGAGAGAAAAAGAAGGACACTAGAGAAATTTGAACCCTCTGGCACATGCAGCTATGGAAAACATTAAACACAGCCCAACTTCTAACCATATTAACATAAAATCTCACACTAAAGGCCTATCTGCTTCAGTCCCTATTTTCTGATATACCATGTCCAGCTTTCAACAAAAAAATTTACAAGTCATGCTAAAATGCAAGAAAAAACACAGTCTGAAAAGACAAAGAAAGCAACAGGACCAGGCCCAGCTTGACAGAGATATTAGAGTTATCAGATTGGGAATTTAACTATGGTCATTAAGTTAAGGGCTCTAATGGAAAGTATAAGAAAACATGCATGAACAGATGGGTAATATAAGCAGAGATATGGAAACTCTAAGAAAGAATCAAAAGGAAATGCTATAAACCAAAAGCACTGTAACAGAACTGATGACTCTATAAAAGGCATTCATCACTACTCTTGACACAGCAGAAGAACCAGTGAACTTGAAGACTGGTCAATGGAAACTTCCCAAAATTTAAGGCAAAGAGGAAAAAGAATTAAAAAAAGAATAGAATGCCTAAGAACTGTGGGACAATTATAGAAGATGTACCATACATGTAATTGGAATACCAGAAGGAGAAGGAACAAATAGAGCAGAAGAAATATGCAAAGTAATAATAGCCGAATAACCTTCCAAAATTAATGAAAGACAGCAAACCACATATCCAGAAAGCTCAGAGAATACCAAGCAGGATAAAAAACAAAACAAAACAAAACAAAAAAAACACGAAGAAAGAAACAACTACATTAAGGTATGTCATATTCAAATTGTAGAAAACCAAAGACAAAGTTAACAACCTTGAAAAAGCCAGAGGCAGGAAAATCTTACCTACAGAATTACAGCAGATTCTTGTCAGAAACCATAGAAGCACAAAGAAAGTTGAGTGAAATATTTAAAATATTGAAGGAAAAAAATCATCAACCTGGAATTCTATATTCAACAAAATTATCCTTTTGTTCAGGATAAAGACTTTCTCAGAAAATTAAAAACTGAGAGAATTCAGTGCAAGCAAGAAGTATTAAAATGTTCTGTCCTGCAAGAAATATTAGAAGCTCTTCAGGGAGAAGGAAAATGATACATAGGTCAGAAACTTGGATCTATATAAAGAAAGAAAGAATGTTAGAAAAGGAATAAATAAAGGTAAAATAAATTTTTATTTAATCTTAATTTATTAAAAACTAAACCTTAAAATGTTTAAAGTAATAATAGAAGCAATGTATTGAGTGATTATAGCATATGGATAAGTAAAATGAATGACAGCGATGTCACAAAGATCAGAGGAAGGAACTGGGAATACTTTCATAAGGTACCTGCACTACATATGAAGCAGTAGTGTTATTTGAAATTAATTTTAGATTAGTTAAAAATGTACTGTAAACTCTAGGGCAGCCACCAAAATTTTTTTTTTTTTTTTTTTGCAGTACACGGGCCTCTCACTGTTGTGGCCCCTCCCGTTGCGGAGCACAGGCTCCAGACGCGCAGGCTCAGAGGCCATGGCTCACGGGCCCAGCTGCTCTGCGGCATGTGGGATCTTCCCGGACCAGGGCACGAACCCATGTCCCCTGCATCGGCAGGCGGACTCTAAACCACTGCGCCCCCCAAAATTTTTTTGAGGAAGTATAATTGCTATCCTAAGAGAAGAGATAACATAGATTATATAAAATGCTCAACTAAAACCAGAGAAGGCAGAAAAAAAGGGAGGAAACATAACAAAGAATAAATGCAATAAATAGAAATCAATTATAAACATGGAGGATATTCATCCAAGCATATCAATAATTGCTTTAAATGTAAATGGTGTAAATACAACAATTAAAGGAAAGAGACTGTCAGAGTGGATAAAAAATAAGACCTAACTTATTTATAAGAAACCCACTTTAAAGACACATGTATGAATAGATTAGAAGCAATGGGCTGGGGAAAGATATACCATGCTAACAATCATTAAAAGGAAGCTGAAGTAGCTATATTGATTTCAGACAAAACTGAATTCAGAACAAGGACAATTAGCAGATATAAAGAGGGTCTTAACATAATGATAAAGAGGCCAATTTTCCAAGAAGACATAACAATTCTTAGTGTGAATGTACTTAACAACAGAACCCTGAAATATATGAATCAAAATCTGACAACTAAAAGGAGAAATAGAAAAATACACTATTATAGTTAAATTATTCAACACCCTCTTTTAGTAATTGATAGATCAAACAGGCAGAAAATCAGTAAGGATATGGTTGGCCTGAAAAGCACTATCAACCTGATCTAATTGACAGTTATAGAATATTCCATCAAACAACAGCAGAATGCACATTTTTTCCAAACCTGAATAAACAACTTCCAAAATGGGCCACATTCTTAGTTGTAAAACATACGTTTACAAATTTGAAAGTATAGAAATCATATAAATTATATTCTCACACCACAATGAAATTAAACTAGAAATAAATAACAGAAAGATAACTGTAAAACCTCCAAATATTTGGAGTTAAAAGACACATGTCTAAATAACACCTGTGTCAAAAAGAAATCTCAAGAGAAATTTAGAAATGTTTTGAACTAAAAGAAAATACTATTTATCAAAAGTTGTGGGAGGCAGCAAAAGCAGTGTTTAGAGAGAAGTTTATAACATTAAAGACATATTAGAAAAGAAGAAAGATCCAAAATCAGTAATATAAAATTCCACCTTAAGAAACTAAAGAAAAAAGGGCAATTTAAACCTAAGGCAAGCCAAAGAAAATAAATAATCTTTAAAAGGCAGAAAAAAATGAAATTGAAAACAAGAAATCAACAGAGAAAATTAATGAAACACAGTTGTTAAGATATCAATAAAATCAATAAATCTCTTGCCAGGCTGAGAAGACACTAATCACCAATGTCAGAAATGAAAGAGGGATTATTACATGGACACTTAAGAATAATAAAGAAATAACATAAATAGCTCTAGGCCCATAAATTTGATAACTTAGATGAAATGAATGAACTCCTTGAAAAACACAATCTGAATAGGCCTATAACTATTAAAGAAATTGTATCACTAATATCCTTCCAAAATAGAAAGCACTGGGCCTGGATGGTTTCACTGGTGAATTCTACCAAATACTTAAGGAAGAAATAATGCCGATTCTCCACAATCTCTTCCAGAAAACAGAAGCCGAGGGAACACTTCCTAACTCATTCTATGAGGCCAGCATTACCCTAAAACCAAAAACAAATAGACTTTACAACAAAGAAAAACTACAGACTAAAATCTCTCATGAACATAGAAGCAAAAATCCTCAACAAAATATTAGCAAATTGAATCCAGCAGTGAAAAGAAGTATACACCACAAACAAGTGGGATTTATTCTAGGTGTGAAAGGTGGCTCAACATTAAAAAATCAATTAATGTAGTCCACCATATCGACAGGCTAAAGAGAAAAATAATGTGATCATATCAATTAATGTAGAAAAAGCATTTGACAAAATCCAAAAGCCATTCACGATAAAAAAAAACAAAAAACTTTCAGTAAACTAAGGATAGAGAGAACTTCCTCAACTTGATAAAGAACATTTACAAAAAACCTACACCTAACATCATACTTAATGGTGAGAAATTGGGCATTTTCTCCCTACAATCAAAAACAAGGCAAGAATGTCCACTCTTACCTAAAGGATGAGAAGCATTTAGCAGTGCAAATATCTGGGGAAGAGCATTCCCGGCAGAGGAAATAGCAAAGATGGAAAAGAGCTCGACATTCTTGAGGAACAGAGAGGTCAGGGTGCTTGGTGTATCATGAATAAGCAGCAAAGTGGTAGGAGGTGAGATTACAGGATGGGGCCCAATTATGCAGAATCTTGGAAGTAAGATAAGGAATTTGAATTTTATTCTAATAGCATTGGAAAGTCAGAGAGGGGTATGGTCTGATTTACATTTTTAGAAGAGTGTGGCTTGCTGACATGAACCTCTTGGTTGTGGCCATATACGTACTTGGGAGGCATTCACTCTTTGCATGTAGATTCAGAAGACAAGATGAGTCCATTTTCAGTTAATGCATAGGTACTCTTGCATATCCAAGTTTTGTAATGAGCTTTAATGATATTGCCATCCCCAGAGAAGAGAGACAGCCATCATTGCTATTGGATTGTCACTTTAAGGCAGGAGACATTCACCAGGCATAGGTAAAGAGAAGAAGTTGGAAGAATTCAAAGTCAATATTTTTAAGTTTATGGTTTTGAAGTATAGCTTTAAAAAATTATTATTCTCAAGAAAATTAGAACAGCCTTAGGGAACTTGTCTATACCTTTGCTATAAAAATGCTACTGAAGGCCTTGGCCCTTTCAACACTGACTACTCCTACTAAAAACCCCACCAAAGAAATTATTTTAAAAATAAATGCCAGGACAACAGGTTTTTCTTGAGGAACACATGTGATTTCTTTTAAGATATAGAAAGTGTACTTTATTTCCATTTTTACATTAGCTGCTTAAAATTTGAAAACTCAGTTACAGAAACTGAACTGACTCTTGGTGTTAGCATACTGGCATTTGCTTCATCTATATCTACCATTCATTGTATCCAGGATGGTAATGCAAGCAGCTTCAAATGCCTTTGGGAACATGTTGAGTATAAACTTAATCACAGGAAAATTTTATGCCTAATTGTATATTACCTTCAATAAACCAAAATGTACTTTGCCTTTCTATGGGGTGATGTTAATAGTAAAGAATATAAGTGGAACATGAAGGACTATAGAGAGTATTAATTTAAAAGTATTTTTATGACAACAGTGACCTGAAGTGCATTTCCTCATGTTGATGAGTCAATTATTTGACCTCGAGCAGACGATAAGCAGGGTCATTCTTATCACTAGTCATCAATACTATTTGTATACCTTAAATAGAGCCTTTGTAGTTTAGCTTTCATATTTAATTATTTTTTGCTTTTCACATTAAATATGTATGTCTAGAAGTCAAGAAAGTGCAACTTCTGCTATAAACTGCAAAGAGCTAGACCTATAGGACAGCTTAGCAAACAGCACTTAATGTTTAACCATATGGGTAGTTTCAAAGAGTAATTATTCAATGAGGCAATAAAACACTACTTATAAACACAGGGTTTTCCTGTCAATAATTTAAAAGGTAAATTATGTTTGCTGTTTTTCCTCAAAGGCTAACCTCTGATTCATTTTGCTTCTTTCCCTTTATAATTTATTTCTATAAAATCCTTCTCCCAGATTTCAGAATTTCTAATCACATACTGAGTAAGCTAGAGCCTCATAGCAGGAGATCCCTTGAAACTTCTGCCTTATGGGGGCTGGGCATACACTCAAAAGTGCTGAACACATGAAACAAGTGCTGGATAATTTTTTTGTGTTAAAGGGATGTACTTATGGCTGGCATACAAGCTGAAAAAGGGATTGTCCTGCTGCTAAGGGTCATATGCAAACTCAAGCTCTCCAGCCTTTACTGTGACACACTCGTAATAGTGCACTACAGAAAGAATGTCTTGATTTTTTCAGCAGTTGCTATATTTTTATTATAACTATATCCAGATATAAGATATATCTGATATGTAATATATATGTAATTGATAAATATTATTATACATCAAATCTGTGTATAACTACTATTAAAAGTATCAAATGTCACCTCAATAAGGCTTAACTTGACTAAGTTATTTGAAATAGCAGCCCCATTACTACAACCTAGCCCCACACTTCTGATCCTCTCTTCTTTGCTTTATGTTTTATATATCATTTCTCACCTTCTGACATACAATATGATTTACTTATTTAGTATGTTTATTATTTATTGTCTTTTCTCCCTACTAGAAGGTGAGCTCCATAAAGGCGGTGAATTTTTCACTTCCTAAAGAAAATATTCCCTACATTATAAAATAGCTTTTTTAATTTACAAAAGATCCAGATGTTAATGTATCGATTTCAAATACATGTATGTAAACATTATAAAGCCCTTGTGTTCTGTAAATAAATGAACCTTAAAGGTGGAATGTATAGGTATAAAATTCAGAAGAATACATGCTTAAAATTTCACCTCTTCTTTTTCCCTTCCTTTCAAATGATAACATTCTAATTTCTGGGCTGGGAACTCAGATATCTGAACTTATTAGAATAAAGTAAGGCAAAGGACTCTGAGACTTTTGCACCTTTTTTTTTTTTTGGCAATTGGGTTCTAGGTGTTTGAGATAGTTGGAACTCTGACTTCCAGGGAAGATGATAACTCATTGATATATTCCAAGTATCTAGAACAGTGTCTGCCATTTAAGTGCTGAGTAATATTTGTTGAATGATTTAGAATATCGTGACTCTATACAGAATCTGAATATTGTCTGTAAAGTGTATTACTTTGAACAGTTTTATAGAAGACAGGTACAGTCATGTCTTCTTAATTCTTGGCATTTATTCAATCTCTTCTGGGTACTTAAGTTAAATAAATATTGGTTTTTCTAAATCAAAGCCTTCAAAGTATTTTTTTTTAATTGAAAGAGAGTTGCTCAACTTTATGCTGCTCTCTTCCTCATTTTGTGTACTTATTTCTATACCATGTATAATGAACAATGACAGAAAACTGGGGGAGTTTTATCTCTTTCTTGGATCTTTTTTTCAGAATGGACATTTGAAATTTATAGTTATAACTAGCATTAAATTAACCAGTGGAGAGGGAAAACACATGGCACTATTCATATACACAGTGATCTCTATTTGTAAAATCCTATAGTCTCATTTCTCTAATGAAGACATACAGATGGCCAAGAGGCACATGAAAAGATGCTCAACATCACTAATCATTAGAGAAATGCAAATCAAAACTACAATGAGGTATCACCTCACACCAGTTAGAATGGGCATCATCAGAAAATCTACAAACAACAAATGCTGGAGAGGGTGTGGAGAAAAGGGAACCCTCTTGCACTGTTGGTGGGAATGTAAATTGATACAGCCACTATGGAGGTTCCTTAAAAAACTAAAAATAGAATTACCATAATGCCCAGCAATCCCAATACTGGGCATATACCCAGAGAAAACCATAATTCAAAAAGACACATGCACCTCCAGTGTTCACTGCAGCACTATTTACAATAGCCAGGACATGGAAGTGTCCACTGACAGAGGAATGGATAAAGAAGATGTGGTACATGTATACAATGGAATATTACTTAGCCATCAAAAGGAAAGAATTTGAGTCATTTGTAGAGATGTGGATGGACCTAGAGACTATCATACAGCGTGAAGTAAGTCAGAAGGAGAAAAACAAATATTGTATATTAATGCATATATGTGGACTCTAGAAAAATGGTACAGATGAACTGGTTTGCAAGTCAGAAATAGAGATGCAGGTGTAGAGAACAAACTTATGGACACCAAGGGGGGGGGGTGGGATGAATTGGGAGATTGGGACTGACATATATACACTACTATGTATAAAATAGATAACTAATGAGAACCTGCTGTACAGCACAGGGAACTCCACTGTACAGTAAAAACTAACACAACATTGTAAAAAAAACTATACCCAAATTAAAAAAAAATTAATTAAAAAAAAAAGAAGACAGGGACTCCCCTCGTGGCACAGTGGTTAAGAATCCACTGCCTGCCAATGCAGGGGACATGGGTTCTATCCGTGGTCCGGGAATACCCCACATGCAGCGGAGCAGCTAAGCCTGTGCGCCAAAACTATTGAGCCTGCACTCTAGAGCACGTGAGCCACAACTACTGAAGCCTGCGTGCATAGAGCCTATGCTCTGCAACAAAAGAAGCCACCGCAATGAGAAGCCCACGCACCACAACGAAGAGTAGTCCCCGCTCGCCACAACTAGAGAAAGCCTGCATGTGGCAATGAAGACCCATCACAGCCAAACATAAATAAATAAATAAATAATAGAAGATGTGGTACATACATACAATGGAGTATTCCTCAGCCATAAAAAGGAACGAAATTGGGTCATTTGTAGAGACGTGGACGGACCTAGAGACTGTCATACAGAGTGAAATAAGTCAGAAAGAGAAAAACAAATATCATATATTAACACATATATGTGGAATCTAGAAAAATGGTACAGATGGACCAGTTTGCAAGGCAGAAATAGAGACACAGATGTAGAGAACAAACATATGGACACCAAGTGGGGAAAGGGTGGGTGGGATGAATTGGGTGATTGGGATTGACACATATACACTAATACATATAAAATAGATAGCTAATGAGAACTGCTGTATACCACAGGGAACGCCACTTTGCTGTAGAGTAGAAACTAACACAACACTGTAAAACAACTATACCCCAATTGAAAAAAAAATCCCAGTCTTTGATGAGTCATAAATTAGAAACACATTTCTGCTGCCTATTATTAAAACATAGTCATTTATTGATGCTTAACATTTTCTGACTTTGAAGAGCATTAAAGTCCATCTAGGTGAAAGGGCCTGTATAGCAGAAAACTTCTTTTCTTTTTGTACCTGCATTTACCTAAATCATCCTGTTCCTATATTTCCTTAATTCTCCTTCCTTGTGCAGTCATTGGTAGTCCAAAGGGCTCACACCAGAGAGAAGAGGAAAGAGGACTTTATTTTTCCAACTTCACTGAGGTATAATTGACAAATAAAAATTGTATATAGTTAGGTTATATGACATGATTTTTAAGGTGTACAATATGATGACTTTATATATAAAAATATTTTATATGTAAATATTATATAATATTATTAAATATTATACTATATAAGTATAAATGATTACAACAATCAAGTTAATTAACACATGCATTACCTCCCATAGTTACTTTTCTTTTTTAGGTGATAACACTTAAGATCTATTCTCTAAGCATGGGGCCGGTTGACCAATTCAGTAACATTTTCAAGGTTCATCCATGTTGTAATATTGAATATTTATCAGTACTTCATTCCTTTTTACAGCTGAAATATTCCATTGAATGGATATACTACATTTTACATATCCATTCATTATTTTTTGCCCATTTGGGTTGTTTCTGCTTTTTGGATATTATGAACAATGGTGCTATATTCCATTAATATTTGCAAAAATACTTAAAATATTTAGGAGGGTCAGTGGAAAAAATATTCAACTAGGAGTTCAGAAACGTAAGGTCAACTTTAGCTTTGTAGTAATTCCATGTTCACTAAAGGAGATTTGACTAAAATTCCTTTGAACTTCAATACTGGATAATTTTATATTTTTTGTCTTTTTCAAGTGTTTGGCCTAAGACCAAAGTCCTGCAGCAGAAGAAACATTAGGTCATTACAACTATACATTCTACACTGTAGCTAGGAAGTGCACTCAATATTGTAATTAATCTTAACCTTAAATCTTTTCTATGTTTTTTAACTTAGTCTACTGTACAGTTTGGAGAATACTTAAAAATTCAGTTTTATATTGCTCCTCTTTGGAGAACAGGTGCTCTCCATTTTACCAAATGATAGAAATCCTAATAATAAACAAAAATAATCTGAATGGAATGTGCTGAGGAAATATTTTCATTTCTCCCTGTTTTATTTCTGGTAGGGAATGGACAGTTCCTAAAATCTTGTCATTTGTCACCACAGCCCAAAAATCATCTTGCTCCCCCTTCATACATAAAGATGACCTTTAAGGAGGATTTGAGAAAATTCTAGATGACCATTTTGACATGCTTGAAAGCTGGAGCAAACAACCTATTTCCTTTGACCATTCTCTTGGGCAATAAAAGTTTTTATTTTATTTTACGCTATTTTTTAAATTGAAATATAGTTGATATACAATGCTGTGCCAATCTCTGCTGTACAGCAACGTGACTCAGTTATACACATATAGACATGCTTTTTCATATTTTTTTCCATTATGTTTTATTACAGCATATTGAATATAGTTCCCTGTGCTATACAGTAGGACCTTGCTGTTTATCCATCCTATATATAATAGGTTACATCTGCTAATCCCAAACTCCCAGTCCTTTCCTCCCCCACCCCCTCCCCCTTGGCAACCACAAGTCCGTTCTCCACGTCTGTGAGTCTGTTTCTGTTTCATAGTAGGTTCATTTGTGCCGTATTTCAGATTCCACATGCAAGTGATATCACATAGTATTTGTCTTTCTCTTTCTGACTTCACTTAGTATGATAACCTCTAGCTGCAAAGGTTTGGTTTTGATTAGGGAGGATGGAGGTGGGATGGGGAATCTTCCGGTCACTAATTAGCAATGTGCTTATCTACTAATGAAAGCTGAAACTACTTTTGGAAGTTAATGGTGAAGAAAACAACTTAACGGCAATATACCTCTAGAATTCATTCTAATAAAGTCCGTATCCGGCAAGAGACACACGTTGGAAAACTCAACCCAGACAGTAAACTTTCCCCAATTCGTACTAACCCTCGTGAAACTTATGGGTGATGCTTGGATTTCCTGGTCGTTTCCTCAGAAACCGCAGCCAGAGAGGTCGTTTGCCCGCACCAGGAGGAGCGTCCGGAGAGGTAGGTGTTCTTAAGCTATCGTCTGCGTCTGCGCTGGTCGCCCGCGCCCTTGTAGTGAAAGAGGCCCGGATGGAAGACGCGGAGACGCGCCGTTGCCATGGCAGCCGGGCGCTGGCTGCTGCGGCGCAGGTGCTGGGGTCTCACTCGCTTTGCTGTCAGAGCTTAGAAAGAGGAGGAAAGGAGAACTCCCCTGGCCGACTTTGTGACCTCAGCCGCTGCGTCTTACACAGGCAGGAGGGGAGGGGATATGGAGGGAGCGAAGGGAAGGATGATGCGGAGATATTTACGGTGGGAGAGAGGGTAAAAGGGTAAACGTCTGGGACAGTTGGGAGGAAAGGTGGGTAGAGAAGCGAGTGAGGAGACTTCGTGTTGGCGCCTCATCCTTCTGAGTCCGGGGCCCACGGAGCTTGGCGCTGGCGGGGAAGCCTGGCAATTCCGCCTTACTTCGCTCTGTATGAGGGAAACCCCTCAGAGGGTAGCTTCCTTTATAATTTTTGTCATATTCTTTCGCTTCTAAAAGTTCTCATCCCTGGGAGAAAAAAGTCACTCCTGAAATGTTAGTTTCCATGAAGAGGCTAAGGTGTTCAGTTAGTCGGTGGTACCTTGGGACCCTGGATAGAAATTAAAATTACCACTGATGTTTGTAAAATATTGTTTATCGTCATACTGTGTGACAGATTATGACTTAAAAATTTTTTTTACTGATGGGATCACAGTCTGGGTAGGATGCCGCAGTAAGAATGGGCCAGATGGTTTCATGATGTGATTATTGGTTAGCTTTTGCTTAAGTACTTATTTTATATTAAAAGGCGTTTGGTTTGACGTTCTTCCCGTTTTCTTAGATTTTAAACAACCTTAAAATAGTATGACTGGAGTCAATGATTTAGATTAAACTATTTTTGAGTGTTTTGAATCCTGAAAGAAACTTATCAAAATTGTGTGTATATATGGACTTAACTAAAAAATCTACAGTCATAACCACTTGGGATTTAGCAGACACATAAGAGGAAGGAATTAATTTCTGTCTCTTGCTACAGTTCCTTATTAAGAGGGTGGTTCTGGCCTAAGCCACCTACATAGGTTTTTACTGATGATACACAGTGAATGTGTGAAACTCACAAGGAATACGTGTTAGGTGATTCAGTTTGTGTAAGATGTATTTCTTTTCCAGAATGTAGACTGTGTGCCATATGGCCAGTACCCTGGGGATGAAGATTAAAAAAACTGAAGGAGATTGAATATCCTGTGACGCATTTGAAAAAGGCTTAAGGGACTTCGTTACAAGAGTTTATGATTTATGTTCTTTGTTTACTTGGGAACTATCCATGAATTTTTTGAAGTTACAGGAGAAGAATGACACTTGTTATTTGATGAACTTCATTTACTTCCCTGAGTCACTTCAACTATGGCTTTTTTTTCTTTTTAATTATAGCATAATAGTTTGATTTAATAATACCTAATATGTTTAGTTTGTAATTATTTTAATTTATTTTGCTGATTCTGTGTTTTAGTTTTAAATTTGAGTTTTCACATGGGTGAGATACTTTGTGAATAGAAAAGCGTATCTACTGGAGTCTTCAGGCAACCATTTATTTACAGGTCAGAACCATGTTTTTATGAAATTAAGGGAAAGCACTGATGAGTTCCATAGAAGTCTTACTCTAACAATTAGTTATGTAACTTAAACATCTTAAAATAATAAATTTCAAGATTCCTGATCTGAAAATGAAGCTGATTATCCTAAGGCATATGTGACTGTGAAAAATAGTATTATTTATATAAGTATTTTGGATCACAGTGAGTTTTAGTCTATTCTACATCATTCTTGGCACCCTTACTTTTTAAAACAATTTTTAAAAATTTATTTATTTTATTTATTTATTTTTGGCTGCGTTGGATCTTCATTGCTGCGTGTGGGCTTTCTCTAGTTGCGGCGAGCGAGGGCTACTCTTCCTTGTGGTGCGTGGGCTTCTCATTGTCATGGCTTCTCTTGTTGCAGAGCACGGGCTCTATGCACGCAGGCTTCAGTAGTTGTGGCACATGGGCTCAGTAGTTGTGGCTCACGGGCTCTAGAGCACAGGCTCAGTAGTTGTGGTGCTCGGGCTTAGCTGCTCCGTGGCATGTGGGATCTTCCCGGACCAGGGCTTGAACCCGTGTGCCCTGCATTGGCAGGCGGATTCTTAACCACTGCACCACCAGGGAAGCCCCGGCACCCTTACTTTTAATTGGTAGGTAAGTAGACAAAACAGTTTACGTGATTTAGCCAGTTTTGCAGCTTAGGCAGTGATAAATAAACTCACTCTGAAACATTGATTCGTTTTCTTCAGGTCACTTCAAAATATTCCTCTCAACCTCTGATTTCCAAATTATTGAGGCATAACTTTGAGTCTTTTAAGAAAGTCCATTTCCTATTTTTAGCTTAAAAGAAATAAGTATCTAGAAGGATACAGTCCAACTAATACATTAGAGATATCAGTGTGCCTAAAACTAATTTTGTCTTGAGAGGGAAGGGGAAGTAATATTAAGAACTCTGCAGAGGAAAGGTGGTGACATTTAAATGAAATAGACTTTAGAATTTAAGTCTTGAACTCAGTTATTCAGACACCGATAATTTTAGAGTGAGCATTATCATGGTACTGTGCATTTGTTTTTACATTCTCTTGCATTTCATAAGTCGGCAGTTATTTGCTAATTTGCATCTTATAGTAAAATTTAAAATAAACCTTAAGGGTCAAAAACTACAAATAGAATTACCATATGACCCAGCAATCCCACTACTGGGCATATACCCTGAGAAAACCAAAATTCAAAAAGAGTCATGTACCAAAATGTTCACTGCAGCTCTATTTACAATAGCCCAGAGATGGAAACAACCTAAGTGCCCATCATCGGATGAATGGATAAAGAAGATGTGGCACATATATACAATGGAATATTACTCAGCCTTAAAAAGAAATGAAATTGAGCTATTTGTAATGAGATGGATAGACCTAGAGTCTGTCATACAGAGTGAAGTAAGTCAGAAAGAAAAAGACAAATACCGTATGCTAACACATATATGTGGAATTTAAGAAAAAAAAAATGTCATGAAGTACCTAGGGGTAAGACAGGAATAAAGACGCAGACCTACTGGAGAACGGACTTGAGGATATGGGGAGGGGGAAGGGTGAGCTGTGACAGGGCGAGAGAGAGTCATGGACATGTACACACTAACAAACGTAGTAAGGTAGATAGCTGGGGGGAAGCAGCCGCAAGGCACAGGGATATTAGCTCGGTGCTTTGTGACAGCCTGGAGGGGTGGGACAGGGAGAGTGGGAGGGAGGGAGACGCAAGAGGGAAGACATATGGGAACATATGTATATGTATAACTGATTCACTTTGTTATAAAGCAGAAACTAACACACCATTGTAAAGCAATTATACCCCAATAAAGATGTTAAAAAAAACCAAAAAACAGATTTTTGAGGATATTCTCAGTCACTTGGATACACAGTGAGCAGTAAATAAAACTCTTGTAAAACCATAAAAAAAAAACAAAAAAAAAACCTTAAGGGTCATCTAGCTCAATCATTTGTCTAAAGTTTCAGTCTCCTTTGAAACAGTCATGCTGTGATTATCTTCCGAGCTATGTATAAACATTTGAACAACAGGGAACGCAGCTCACTTCAGGGCAAGTTTGAAAATGTAAATTCTGTCTTACATTGTGGAAAAATTTGCCCCTGAGTTTCTAGTCCTTGGTACTAGTCTTACTGTTTGAAATAATGCAAGTCCAACCCTCCTTTACATGGTGACCATTTAAATATTGTAAAGCAGTTGTCATGACTCTCCTTTAGGAGATTTCTCTTCTGTGGGCTAACATTCTGAGGGTTTTTAAGTATTCCTCAGAATACTGGCTTTAAGGCATTTTATTCTCATAACCTGCCTTCTTCCCTTCTCCTTGTCTTTTATTTCTCTGTCTCCTGGTTTACCAACCTCTGAATGTGTTCCAGCTTGTCTTTTGTTCTCTAAACTGTAACAAACTGCGTACAGAGCTTCGTATGTTATCTGTACCTCAGCCAGGTCTCAGCCTTGGAGCCCATTTATGTTTTTGTCCTCATCATTTTTTTTCTAATTGATGTATACTTGATTTACAATGTTGTGTTAGTTTCTGGTGTACAGCAAAGTGATTCATATATTCTTTTTCATATTATTTTCCATTATGGTTTATCACAGGATATTGAATATATTTCCCTGTGCTATACAGTAGGACCTTGTTGCTTAACAGTAAGACCTTGTTGTTTATCTGTTTTATATATAGTAGTTTGTATCTGCTAATCCCAAACTCCTAAATTATCCCTCCCCTACCCCCTTTCCCCTTTGGTAACCAAAAGTTTGTTTTGTATGTCTGTGAGTTTGTTTCTGTTTCATAAATAAGTTCATTTGTGTCATATTTTAGGCTCCACTTACAAGTGATCTCATATGGTACTTGTCTTCCTCCTTCTGACTTACTTCACTTAGTATGATAATCTCTAGGTCCATCCATGTTGCTGCAAATGGCATTATTTCATTCTTTTTTATGGCTGAGTAATAATATTCCATTGTGTATATATACACACCACATCTTCTTTATCCATTCATCTGTTGATAGACATTTAGGTTGCTTCCATGTTTTGGTTATTGTAAATAGTGCAGCTGTGAACATTGGGGTGCATGTGTCTATTTGAATTATCTCATCCTTTTAACTCATTTTGAACATACTGTGCACTAAAACCTATCAAAAGGTTTTTCACACATAGCGTTATCTATTCTCTTAGCTAGTGCTTGTACAGCTAGTGGAAAGATGGTCTCCCACATGCTTTCATTATCATTTGGTGGTGAACAGTAGAAGGAAAATAATGTAAATCTTGCTTTAGTAAAACTGGCACCAGGTTAGGTAGTCTGGTCAAACATTTGGGGAGAATAAAGTGAAGCTAATGGCCACAACAGAGTTTGATGTTTTATGTTTATCAAATCAAACATAATTTCTCTCATTTTGTATCTTAAAAAATGTACCTAGGGCTTCCCTGGTGGCGCAGTGGTTGAGAGTCCGCCTGCCGATGCAGGTCCGTGCCTCGGTCCGGGAAGATCCCACATGCTGCGGAGCGGCTGGGCCCGTGAGCCATGGCCGCTGAGCCTGCGTGTCCGGAGCCTGTGCTCTGCAGCGGGAGAGGCCACAACAGTGAGAGGCCCGCGTACCGCAAAAAAACAAAACAAAACAAAAAAAATGTACCTAGATTTAATGTGTGCTTGACATCTGTACTTTCTACTTCCAGAAAAGGTTTTAGGCAACCTATTCTTGGTGTAGGAGCAAGAGAAGGCAGGTATAGAAACAAGGTCCCAGGTGTTTGGGGCCCTGAAGATTATAGTTCTACAGTTATTTTGAAACCGGACCTAAAATTCTAGGTATATTTATAGAGCATTGCTCTTTTTGTTTAAGTCAATAGTGGAACGTATGCAGATTATTGCTGTATATTTCTACCTTTGGCTATTTCATGACAATTAGATCCACATAAACAATTTTCCCTCAACCATTTTCTTTTTGAAAAGAAAATATGACATCAAACTGATGCCTTCTCACTTCTTCTAGACCCTTCTCCAGGAGCACATTTATGTTCAGGCCACACTGGAAAATTCCATGCACTTCCGTGTTGCTTCTTCCTCATGCTGTTCTCTTGTCTGGGATAATGATGAACTCTCATACTCATTATTCAAAACCCATCTCATTTTTCCTTGATATTTCCAATTTTAAATGGAGTTAGTTGCTTTTTTATTCTTCTTTCCACAGTCCTTTATAATATACTTTTTCCCCACTTATCTACATTTTCAATTTATGTTTTTTATCTACATTTTAAATGTATGTATTTTGTTTATGTTTGTCTTCTGTATCAGGGCTCAAGAGCATATTTTATAATTTTTATAGGAATATCGTAGGTGTTCAACAAATATTTGTCAAAATTGCAGTACATATTCACACATGTATATAGTATGCTCACACACATCAAGGCACGTTATAGGTAAAGATTAAAATGCTTCCATCATTTGAAAAGTTATGGACCAAAAAATTAGGACTTGGAACTGACCTCAATTTGCAGATAACTTTAGTTTTTTCATGAAAATGGCTGAATGGTATTTTCATAAAAAGTTTTATACCATTTTCACAAACATTTATTAACTGTCATCTGACATTCTTATTTCTTGTCACTGCCTTACAGATAGTACTAGGCATCACAGTTTGTCTTTTATGAAAAATATATATTTTATTTTGAATTGACAACAGTTTGACTTCTCTGGAAATTAGTATTTACTATAACTGACAGTCAGTTGTTACATAGTTAAAAAAAACTCTCAGATCACAAATTATAATTATGCTATATAAATTATATAGGATTGAGAAACTGAGGATGAGAATTAATATAATTGTTTTTATTTGAATATGAGAAAATGTGAACGAGTGAGACTAAAAAGCTGATTCATCAGCTCGTACCTGGACAAGGAGTTTTAATGATTGGTAGGGATGTGGAAAATCCTTCTCTAAGGCTCAGATAGTTTCCTTTTCCACCCTTTTTAGTCTCCTTGTAAATAGGGTGTCAGGAATTGCGGGGAGGTGGAATGGTTGTTAGGAGTGGTACACCTAGAAAATGTCTGGCCTTTTTAAGTCTCTCTTTTAGGGTATGCTGATATGTTTATTCTGAACATTTCATAATTTGTGTTTCTGTGTTTAATTAGCTTACCTTTAACAAAGGTAAGCTAATTAAGCATACTCCATACTACCCTTAAAGTGGACATGACGTACACCTTACCTCTTTTAATCTTATAACATTATTCTTTAACAAACAGAAAATGGATGAAAATCAAGAAGCTGATTCAAAAGATAGTGGAGAATATGAAGATGACTTTGAAAAGGACCTGGAATGGTTGATTAATGAAAAAGAAAAAAGTGGTGCCAGCATAATAGAGGTATATATAAATTGCCAACGGAGTTCATAGTAATTATATTAACAAAGTGTTTTGTAGTTCTTGAGGAGTTTCACATATATTATCTCATCTAAACCTCACAAAATTCCTTTGATATACATAGAGCAAGTGTAATTATCCCCATCTTAGAGATGAGAAAATTGAGGTGTGGAGAGTTTAAACATCCTAAGGCATAGGGCTAATTAGTGAGAGAACAGCGATTAAGTTAACACTTCATAAAGCCAAAATTATAATTAAAAAATTAAAATTATAATTTACATAATATAAATAATTTATTGCATCAAAAGTAAAAAACAAATACAGTTAATTTCTACTTTATATGAACCTGGGTAAAATCATGGGTTTATTTTAATATACATGAAAAATAAAGCAAATCCTCAAAAACATAGTCTTCAGCTAATATTGGAAACCTTAAGAGTGAATTTTAGGAGAATGAATATATGGAAAAAAGTAAAAGGTCAAAGACTGAGCCATAGGAATATTTGTAGGGAAAAGTGGATCCATTAAACATGATTCTGTACTATTTATCAGACATGTAGAAGGGAAGTCCAGGAAAATGAACCAGTTCCTGGTTCACAGAAGGTTCCTTCTTTCGCTCTTTACATATATACAGTGTGTATGTGTATCCATATATAATATATATGCATATGTATTGACACTAATTATATATGTGTATTACAATAGATAACATGTAATTATTATGTATAATATAATTGTTGTCAATAAATAGGGAAGTAATAAAGAAAAGGACCAAGATGGGGATAAGGAAAGGTGACTTTAGAGGGACATTGATCAGAGTAGTTACAACAGAAGCCAGATTTCAGAGAGTTAAGGAAAAGAATATGAAGAAATGAAGGCAGCAGGTTTTATATCACAACTGTCTCTTAGTTCCTTTTTGCTTTCTTATGCAATGGAGAAGACAGATGGGATAGATGATATTTGGAAATGGCAACAGAGTCAAAAGTGAAGACTTTTCCAAGATGACTTTTACATGGCAGTTTTATGCATCTTTAACAAAAAAATAATCAGAATGAGTAGAGGTAGAGATACCCAGAGCAATAATGCTGAACCAAGGTCTCATGACTAGAAGAGTGTGAGAGCCACAGCACAGGGTAATAGAATTAGAGAAGTGATAATGATAATTCATTGTTTTACTTTATTCATTCATTCAACAAGAAGTAATGATCACCTACCATGTGTCAGAGGCTGTTCTAAGTGCTGAGGATACAGCAGTGGTCAAAACGGAGTGCTGTAATGAGTCTAACTCATTCTGATGGATTATTACAATCACTTTTTCCTTTGAGGCTGGTAGGAAAAATGGATGACAGAGCTTGAAACAGGGGTGAGGGTCGGGGGAAGATTTTATGGTAGTGGGTTTTACAAAGAAGTGAAAGCTAAAGGAGAATTTGGAAACAGATACTATAGAAATGAGCCAGAGAATCAAATACAGCTAAAAAGAAAAATTACAAGGCAGAGGTCTTAGTTGGTCTTAGTTGTTTGGTAGTCATTTTAGGGGGCCAGGTTTATTTACTTATTGGACATCCAGCGGTGTTGTGCAGGTTAGGAAGAGAAGGCTGTTAGAAATGGTGACTGAGCTAGTAAAAGAGGAAGGGAATTTTAAGGGGTTGAAGAGAGCGGAAAAGAGTAGCTCCCATGGAACTCTTTCAGGAGGAGAGAATTGTCTCAGAAAGAGAAAAAATTATATATTTTAGGGGCAAAGTGTTTGGTAGGTGAGGATACATGTTTGTAGGGGAGATGCTAGGTAAGAAACCATTAGTTAGAAACATATGTGGAGCAGGGTTTTGTGATGTGATAATGCTGGTTTACGGTTCATGTGGAATTACATTTTTTAAAAAAGTAAGGCCAAGTTATATAATGGTGTTTAACGTAGATTACTGGAGCCTCTGAAGATAGCTGAGGAAAGAGCTAAAACTTGACCTGATATTTGGGTATAGGTCCTGCAGAAAATAGCAGCAATACTAATCTGAAAAGATTATAGGAACCTCAAAATTATTAGGACTTGACCAAAGGCAGTGACCTTGTAATGGTCCTGGGGAGAAAGATATCTTTTTGAAAAATACAAATATTATAAGGAGAAAACATTTTAAAATATATTCTTCTGAAACTGTAAAGGGAGGAAAATTTTATAGAGGGAGGAATATTAAAATAATATTGTACTATTTGTAGGTAGATTTTTATACATTGGCATAAAATTAAAAAAAATAACCAGTCTAGTACTTAGCAACATCAAATTCAAATTTAGAGTTAAATTTTTCCTGAAGTGCTTTTCCCTTGGGGTGCTCATAAATATGAATTAGAAAATTATGAGTGAAGTATGAGCGGGAAGCATGTAAATTTTCCCACTTATAAAATAAATTACATGAGCATGAAAATCCATTTTGGATTGTCTACATATAAATGGACAAAAGAGTCTCAATTTTTACTGAAAATGAATCTCATCTCTGTTTTTCTAGAAGGTTTGTGGGAATGAAGAGAATATTAACCAAGGCTTAAAAGAGAATGAAACAGAAATAGAACATTCCAAGCAGCTTTCTGATCCTGACAGATCTTTCAAGGATGAGGTTTCATCAATAAGAAATGACTTCATTTCTGTACCAAGTATTCAACCTTTGGATCCCATATCAGATTCAGACAGTGAAAACTCTTTACAGGAATCCAAACTAGAAAGCCAGCAAGACCTGGAGGAGGAAGAGGATGAGGAAGTAAGGAGATATATTATGGAGAAAATTATACAAGCCAACAAGCTTCTACAAAATCAAGAACCTGTGAATGATAAAAGGGAAAGAAAACTTAAATTCAAGGACAAATTAGTTGATTTGGAAGTTCCTCCTCTGGAAGACACTGATACTTACAAAAATTATCTTGAAAATGAAAGTAATGTGTCTGGAAAACTGTCTCAGTTATGTATTTCCAATGAATTTGCACAAGAAAATGTGCTCCTGTCGCCTACTGATGGAAATTCTGAAGAAAACACGGATAGAAAAATACTAGTAGAGAGAGATGGAAAGTTTGAACTTCTGAATTTACAAGACATTGAGAGTCAGGGGGTTTTGCCCCCCATTAATAATGCTAATTATACAGAAAATGAGCCTCAGCAGTTGTCACCCAGATCTCCCAATTTATCTGTCAGTGGAGTCAAGAAAGAAGAGCCAATAGCAAAAATTCATGCTCTGGCTCAATTATCAACAGAAGAGCAACTGGCTTATATCCCTCAGCCACCACCCAACCCCAAGACTCATCCAGGTTCTGCTGCCAACTCAGATCGAAGTAAGGGGAATGGAAAATCTAGTCATAGGACACGGTCTGCAGATGTATCTCCAGTGACCTCAACATACTGTCTCTCTCCTCAACAGAAAGAACTGCAAAAACGACTAGAACAAAAGAGAGAAAAGCTAAAGAGAGAGGTGAGAGCACAAGTGGGCGTTATAATGAAAGTAGAATGTTTTTATGTTTTATAAATGCTGTAGGAATTGAAATGGTTCTTCAAATTATTTGATATATCTACTTGCTTGTTTTGTTTTTCTTTTGTTAGATTAAGTGGTTAAGTGTTAAGCATCTGTATTTATGGAACAAGCACCATGATTACCTTGGTCCTTTCTGGTAAGCATCACAAAAGCATAGTAATGAATGACCCGTGTTAGAGCTAGAGGAGACCTCAGTGATGACCTCATCTGATCCTTTCATTTTAAAGGTGAGGCTCAGAGAAGTTAAGTGACTGCTGAAAGTAATCTTGTTATGAGGTAGGTGAAAATCAGATGTCAGATGAAAAAATGAAGGCACAAATTTGTTGGAGTTTAGGAGGCAACAGGTGAGACTGGATTATGTTCTCTGGAGTGTGTGTGTGTGTGTGTGTGTGTGTGTGTATTTCATATATCTTCCAGGCCTACTGATGGAAGAAATTTTCACATATTGAGGTATGGGGAAGTCATTCTGGCTTATACATGATTTGTCTTGAACTTTATGCTAACTAGAACAGCCTGACTTATGGCCTGTAAAGCATACATTGTACATCTCCTTTCATCATTAAAGAAAACAAAGAATGTATTTACCAGATTGCTTAGAATGTCCACTTTGAAGATAGGATAAATGCTCCCCCACTTCCCATGACACCAATGCTAATACTCCTTTGAAGATGAGGTTCCCTACCCAGACACCAAGGTCATACTGACTTACTGTGTACATGTTAATCTGTCTCTTTTGAAACCTTGAAGGGTTGTACCCCTCTCACGCTTGATGTTTGTTCTTTGTTCTGAAAAGATATAAAACTACGGTCCAAGCATCCAAAATGGCACTGGGTGGCCGTTGTGGATGTGGTTTCAGATGTGTTCCTGTATCGCCAAGAACTTGAATTTTCTGAACTGTATCAAACTCAAGTATATCAGCAGACTTTCCAAAATAGTATCTGCCAGCTGCAACCTTATGCTCTCAAGGTCTCCCCTTGAGATACCATTTCAGATACCAACCATTTCAGATACCAACCGATCCTTGCTTAACAAGCACCGTTATTTCCTGCCAGCTTCAATCCTGGTTCTTGACAAACAACTTATGTAACTTTGCAGTTTTTGCTTATATATATGCCTCCCCCATTTTGTAGTCCAGTGGAACACAATTCAAGTGCTTCTTGAATTTATGTCTCCTGGGCTATAGTCCTTAGTTTGGCTGGAATAAAACTCTTTTCTATTCCTATTATTCCTATTTTCGTCAACACTACAGTTCCTTGATATCAGGGGTTTCCGTTTTAGATTAAGAATAGAACCTCATAACCTAAATGAAATGTCTCCAAAATGCCATACAGAATCCAAAATTATTATTTTGGGATTTTTTTTCTTGCTCTTAAATAAAAGTATAATTGAAAATTCTAGGTACTAAAACTGGGGGATTTTCTCTAAATTACCTAAATCAGCGCCCTGGTTCTCTGTTTTACTGGATACCTGATAGCATGAAGCTGAACCATATAAAATGTTTAACTGTAAATACCAAACTGCAACAGAATCACAGTTAAAAGAACCTTACAATTAGAAGAAACCTTAAAGATTATTTTACAGGTGAGAAAACTATAGTTTAAATAACTTTATTGAAGTCCCTCAACTTGTCTGTAGCAAAGTCAAAATCCCAGTTTTCTTGTCATTTGTTGAGAAACGGTATATTTTCTACTTATGTAGGAAATTACCATGGAAATTTCTGGCATTTAAATCAAACTCACATTAGCAGAAAAAGATAAAAAAATGAAGTTAGTAAGAACGTGTAACCTATATAGCACACTCAGGTAGGAATCTGAAAGGGTGAATACTTAATAAAATTTTGCTTACTTGGGTACTGAACTCTAACAGTCAGACTCAGCTTACTTGGTTCAGGTATATAATAGGTACTTAAAAGGATCTGTTAACTCAGAACTTCATGATAACACAAAAGAATTTGTTGAGAATAACTGAACTATATGTTTGCTGTACACACACATGCATCTATATGTGTATTTGTGTATATACTTCTGTAAAAGTTATGCAGGAGTTTTTATATAATTTCAGTGTCTTTTCACTAATGAATTAATGGTAATCGTTAACTGGTATGACTGATGGATAGTTCTGTTTTTCTTTTGATCCTCTTTTTTAGGTGTCAAACACTCTGTTTTGGGATATACTTTTCTCATGTCAGGATCCTCATAACTAAATTTCCCTTTGCTTATGTACTTGCTGAAGGCATTGTCTTTAAGTGCTAAGACTTTAAAATATTTTTAGTTGGTTTCAGGGAAAGGCTTTCCTTTTTTATGCCCAGCAAAATGTTTGCTGGGTTGGGCAGCTATACTCCATCTCTCTACATTAAGTGCATCATTTCACTGTTCTCTTTGGCAACTGTAGTATCTGTGCTTTGGCTGATATCTTCTGTATAATCCAGATGTTCCATCTGGAAAAATAATTGTCTTACAATACTGTCTATATTCATGCAAGGCATCCAAAATCCTTTTGGTAAAAATGAACTTAAATATAAAATTTAATATTTAATAAATTCACATATTATATAATGTAAGCTCCTTTAGGGCTTAGAAAATAGTATACTGGTATTTTAAAAGACATTTTGTACTGTTAATTGGATAGAACTTTTCCTTTCCTTCCTATATGTTGTTCAATCAAAAAGAATTAGAAGGGCTTGCTATATTGTCAAAATGTAAGGAAAGAACTCTGAATTCCATTATTTAAAAACAGTTTAAACATGTATTCTATAATTCAGTTTATTTCCATGCTAAAATTTTAGTATTGGAAGAGACTTAAGGGCTTGTTAATACAACTTCATCTTATAGATGAGAATACTGAGTTAAGTGGTTTGCCCAAATTGACATATTATGATAGCAGTATGATTGTTAATCAGATCTCCTAACTTCCAGCTTGGAGCTCTTTCCACTGTGACATGCTGCTTTGTTCCCAGTAACTATTTTATAACTCTTCATAATTGGTTTATACTTAAACCAGTGAGGTACTCTCACTTCTAGTTTAAGTAACTCTCTTTTATAACATTAGTTGAATAATGCAGTTATAAAGTGCATTTTGTTCTCATAGTTAACTAATTACTTATTTTTCTGATAGAAGAAATGTTACTTTATGATTATACAGTAGTTGAAAATATTTTTAAACATTATATAAAAAAAATCTCAAACATATACAAAGGTACAATTAACCCCTGTGTCTCCATTACCCAGATTCAAAAGTCATTGAGACTTTGGCATATTTGTTTCATCTCTTCCTTTTTTGGCTGAGGTATTTTTAAAAAATTAATTATTTATTTTTGGCTGTATTGGGTCTTCGTTGCTGTGCACGGGCTTTCTCTAGTTGCGGCAAGCCGGGGCTACTCTTCGTTGCGGTGCGTGGGCTTCTCATTGCGGAGGCTTCTCTTGTTGCGGAGCATGGGCTCTAGGCACACGGGCTTCAGTAGTTGCAGCGCGTGGGCTCAGTAGTTGTGGCTCGCGGGCTCAAGAGTGCAGGCTCAGTAGTTGTGGCACACGGGCTTAGTTGCTCCATGGCATGTGGGATCTTCCCGGACCAGGGATCGAACCCACGTCCCCTGCACTGGCAGGCGGGTTCTTAAGCACTGTGCCACCAGGGAATTCCCTGGCTGAGGTATTTTTAAAGCAAGTCCTAGACAGCCCTTATTGCTACTTGTGCACTTCAGAAGTGATTGTACATGTGAGAAAGAAAATGATTATAGAATTTTGTTTTGTAACCACAATGCCATGTATCACAATTATCAAATTTAACAAAAATGTAAAAAATTTTAAGACATTTATACTGCTTCTATAGACCCCATGTAGTGCTTCTAGAGTGTGGTGTTTTTTTTCTCTTTTGCACAGCTGCAATTTGGGGAGTTAAATACCAAGAGTAAACTAGGAAGTGAAGGAGAGATCCAAGGAATTCTTGAACAGCATGTTGTATAATGTAGATCTATGTAATTGTAGACTTTATCTTGACAATTTAATTTATCTGAAAAGTCTTCATTTTTTTCCCTAAGCAAATTAGAGGTCCTGTTTTTTAGGGAGGCCCAATTTATAGATGGAAATTTTTAGGGGCAGGGAATCCTAATTTCAGACCTCAAAATGTATCTCTCTACTTTGATAACACATATATAATTTTATTAATTTTTCATTAATGTGTTTGGATATTCCTTCCACCAGGAAGAACAAAGGAAAATAGAAGAAGAGAAAGAAAAGAAAAAAGAGAATGACTTGGTGTTTAAAGCATGGTTGCAAAAGAAGAGAGAGCAGGTCCTAGAAATGAGGAGAATTCAGCGAGCAAAGCAAATTGAAGACATGAACAGTAGAGTAAGTAAAACTCTGTGAAAAACAAGTTCATACAGATATGAAAGCTGAATTTATTTATAGAAGGGAGGCTATCAGACTAAAAACCTATGGAAGAAGTAGAAAAAGTGGTCCAAGAACTACCCTTGCTAAAGATGCCACATGCAGATGACTTATAATTAAATTCTAAGAAGGCTTGTAAAAATCAAATGATTCCTATTTTATTCAAACATTTATAGCACAGAAAAAGGAAAGCTACCAGTTCATTTTTTAAAGATAGTATAACTTTGATATTTAAATAGGAGGACAATGCACACAAAAACCCTATAGACTGGTCTCACTTAAGAGTAGATGTATAGAAATCTTACGTGAAAACTAACAAAGACATCAAATTATTTAATTTTTTAAAGTTCAAAATACACAAAAAACCCAAGAGAAAGTTAAAAAAATCATCTATATCCATACTATTTAAAAAATGTATGTAAAGTAAAAATTGAAAATTCAATTCTAAGCCCTTCTAGGTTCATCCCCAATGGTAACCACTTTTAACAGTGTGCCGCAAAGCCTTCCAGGTCTTATTTATATTTACATTTTTATCTGCTAAAAATTTATTATATGGTTTGATTTTTTTTCCACTCATTCATCAAGGAAATATTTCTAGATCATTACATTTAGATCTCTCTTTTCAAATAGGTGTATGATATTCTACTCTTCAGAGGTAACTTAATTTATTAAACCATTCCTCATTTGTACATATTTAGATTGGTTCTAATACTGCTCTATTAATTAACAGTGCTGTTGTGAACATGTGCATTCTGTAGGAGAACATCAGTATTCTGTAGGAGAGTTTCTTAGAAATTTATGACTTACTGGATGTCCAGAATGAAAGCTGTGGTTAAACATGCAAAATTAACCTCCTAAAAGGCCGTATCAGTTTATAGTCCCTCCAGCAGTATGGAAGAGTGAATGTTTAACGCATCCTGTCTAACATTGTACATAGTTTATTTTCTTAATTTTTCTTCGAATTAATAATATACATTATTATTGTATACGAGCATGTGTGTATTCTGTGAATTTCCTATTTATAGTCCTTTTTTGTTTTATTTTTCTTATTGCATTGTATATTAGAGATTTTAATCCTTTGTCTATTATGTCTGTGAATATGTTTTCCTAGGCTGCAAAATGATATATTTTTACATTTATTTACATTTATTATGCCATTTGTAGAAATTTTTAGCTTTTAAAATCTTGGGATGGATGGTACCTTTTAAGGTAGTAGACCTGAAACCACAAACTAAAAGAGAAAATATTGAGAAATTTGACTGCAACTGTATAGTAAAATAATACTATGCTATAACCAAGTAGGGTTTATTTTAGAAAGGAAATTATGGGCCAATAATAACAAATCTATTAATATATTCAGTAATAATAGGTAGATAAAGGAGAATTTATGGTTATCTTGAAAGATATAGAAAGGGTATTTACTAGTATTTATTATAATTTATTTTTAAGTATTTCTAATAAAATATGGGTTACAATATAAATACCATCTTAGGTAATACTATAGGCATACCCATTAAAGTCAGAGATAGGTAAGGCTCCCCTCTATAATAATAATTTTATTCTGGGAGTTCTATCCAATTTATTAAGAGAAAAGGAAATGAGGTATAAGTATTAGCAAAGTGGTCTTTTATATTATAAATATACAAAAATTTATAGTCTTTCTGTATTCCAGCAAAAACCTCATAGAAAAATATAAAAGGGGAAGGAATATAGGCATATATAAAAAACTTTGAGCTGAACAGGAATGTGTAAGACCTCTATGGAGCGTCTTTGGAGGGGACCAAAAAGGTGAATTTGGTAAATGAAAATAAATATAATATTCCTAGATGGGGGGGAAAATATTATAAATATATGAGTTATTTGCTAAATGAAAACAAATACGATACTCCTATAATATTCCTGGATGAATGAACTAAATATTACAAAGATTTGGGTTCCTCCAAATTTATCTTTATATTAAATGTAATATCCATTAAAAGCTGATTAGGACTTTTAAATTGTCATAATTGTTAGTGTTACTATTAATATTTATATTATTAAAGCAAAACTTTTGAATTTTCCAATAAAAAATGGGCAAAGGATATGTATAATAAGTTCAAATGATATGGATAAATATAGTTGTCCATAATATATGAGAGCAAGATACAAATTTGGTAGAGTCAAAGAAATGCCAATTTAAATTTTTTCATGTATTCGATAGATTTTTTTTTTAACTGCTTACTATATGACAGATGCTATTCTAGGCACAGCATGGAAAAAATAGGTTTATTTTTAATTAATTAATTAATTTGTTTGAGCTGGGTCTTATTTGCACCAGGTGGGCTCCTTAGTTGCAGCTCGAGGGCTCTATAGTTGCAGTTTGCCAGCTCCTTAGTTGTGGCATGTGGGCTTCTTAGTTGTGGCTTGCCAGCTCCTTAGTTGAGGCACACGGGCTCATTAGTTGTGGCAGGCGAACTCTTAGTTGCGGCATGCCTGTGGGATCTAGTTCCCTGACCAGGGGTTGAACCCAAGCCCCCTGAATTGGGAGCATGGAGTCTTAACCACTGCACCACCAGGGAAGTCCCAGAAAAATAGGTTTAATCTATGTTTTATAACGCTCATCTAGTAGTGATTGAAAAAAAAATTTTTAAGTCTCAATGTAAAATAAATTTATAATTATAAATAGTGATGAATGCTATGAAAAAAAGGAGCTATGAGAGATCATAATGAGGGCAATAAGTGTATCAGGAAAGATTTTTCTGATGAGTAAAGTAGAAGTAGAAATTAGGCCAAGGATTAGAGGAATTCGTTTTAAGCCAGGAGAACATCTGAGAATGCCTGAGACAGGAACTAACTTGGTGAGTTTGAGCGGATCCAGAAAGTGAGCAGGAATCAGATCATGTGGCATGTTGGGGTCTATAATTTTGTATTTAATCCTGTTATGGGAAGCCATTGAGATTATTTAAACAGAGGAGTGATATATTACATTTGCAGTTCCACAAGATCACACTGACTGCCATGCTGTGAATGGATTGGAGGGGGCAAGAACAGATATGCGGAGAGCAGTTAGAAAGCATATATAGTTGTCTAGGTGAGAAATGATGGTGACTTGGGCTAGAATTTTAACAGCAGAGAGAGAAAGAAAGAGAGATGTGAAATGTGATATTTGTTTTAGAGTATTAATTGAAGGAACTTCATAATTAACTAGATATGTGAGTGAGGAAGAATGAGGTGTAAAGGGAATACACCAGGTTTCTCTTCTGAGCAACTTGGCGGATGATGGTGCCACTCACTGGAGCAGTAGAAAAGATACTGATTGGGGGAAATTATCATTTCAATTGTTGAGTTTGAAGTACCTACAAAACTTTCAGGTAAAGATGTTGAAGACTGACTGAAGAAATGTGTCTAGTATTCAGGACAGAGGTTGGGACTGGAAATATGAATGAGAAGATTAGTGATTTCAAAGATGTGGATGTGGATGTGGCTATTGGAGTGGGTGGCAAGTGCAGTGAAGAAAGGCATAGAAAATGAAAAAATGAAAAATCTGTGAGGCTGGATGTCGAATGGCTCATTCATTTGGTTAATCCCAAATGTTAATTTGGGATTAGGATGGAGAGGTACATTGAGCTGGTTGTGACCAGAGATTGTTAGAGTAATATAGTCAAATAATATAAATATCAAAGGAGCATGGCTTTACTTAAGAGTAGAGAAGAAGATGTTCTCTACTCTTCAGGAGTTCTGAAGAAGTATGAAGGAATAAAGAGTATATTAACTTCTTCACCAGACCTCTGAAGTACTTGAAGTATGGCAAAAAATGCAGCTTCCATTTGAGAGAGAAAAGCTGTGTCTTACGGGAGAATCAGGATTTGGGTAAGGAAGGAGGTTTAAGGCCAGGGTCCTAGCAATGGTTTAGGAGAATGAGGGATGTTTGGAAGTCTTTATATTATTGAATGGGAATTATAGAGAAGAAACTAGAAAGATTTTGGAGGGAGTGAAGGAATTCGAGATTGGGTAGGTTAGAAGGATAGCACGTTACTGTAGTATTTAAGAGTAAAGAAATTGAGAGGAGCTTACGTTTCAATCACTGACCAAGAAAAACCCCTGTGACAGCACTGCTGATAATTTCCCAGGGGATGACGGACCTTCAGGCCTCATGGCATTCAGCCTAATGTTATATTTTTATTGGGCATTTGTAAAAATAAATGTATACCTTAATTTTCTATTGTGTTCTATTTAGAGATAATAAAACTTTGAATTGTATTCTCTAAAAACATGAGCCACGTTGAACATAATTTAAATTCTTTTGGTTAGAAGATATCATGGTTATATATTTCCCTTTGGAATTTTAATTTTTTGCTATATTTTAAGTCTGTCTCAAAAATTAACTTTAGCTAGAAATTATATCATAAACAAATAATATTCTGAAGAACTTCTGTGAACTTTGTCTCTACTGAAGCCCAGCTATAGTATACTTTGGCAGTTGATTAATTTGGCTTATTAATGCATTGTGATAGTAAGTGTATTTTGCTGGTGTATTTCACTTCTGTGGGATACTTTGTATAATGTGAGTCATAGTTTCCAGAAAATATCTTTACAATATATAGATTGTAGAATGACCTATTTTACATTGAATTAAAAATGCTTTTAGGTGATGGAATTTCTATTGCCATTTAAGGAAAAATAGCTAAAAATGTCTTTCCATCTTTGTAATGAGCTTTGCTTCTCTTGGTCAGTGTTATATATAAATGATACATGTGCACTGTATGTATATACACACATATGCAAGCATATGTATGCATGTCATCACTCTATCTAGGTGAACTCTCCGTGGACACTTGCATACATTTTGTATTCTACATTTGGATGTTGTGTTGTATTAATGTCAATGGGCTGAAGTTGGTCGATAATGTTGTTTAAATCTTCTATATCCTTACTGTTTTCCCCCTCTTTGTTCTATGAAGTACTGAGAAAGTTATGTTAAGCTATCATTGTGTACTGGTCTGTTTCCCTTCTAGTTCCATTGGGTTTTGCTTCATATTTTTAAAAGTTTCATGTGTATGCGTTTACGAATTTATGTCTTCCTGATTGAATGACATTTTCACATTATGAGTCCCTCTTATCTTGAAATCTACTTTGTCTGATGTTAATGAAGTCACAGTAACCTTCTTTAACATTTGCATGTTATAGCTTATTTCATATTTTAATTTCAATTTATCTGTCTTTATATTTGAAGAGTTACTTGTGCAAAGAGCATATATTTGGATATTTTAATCTAGAAATTTGTTACTTTTAACAGGAGTTCATTTATATTTATAATTATTGATAAGGGTAGGTTTTAAGTTTACCATCTTGATATTTGTTTTCTATTTGTTCCATTTGTTTTTAACTCCATTATTCATCTTTTTTCTGCCTTCTTACAGAGATTAATCAAGTATTTAAAAAATATTCCATTTTATTTTCTTATTGGCTTTTAGTTATACTTCTGAATTATTTTTGAAATCATTGTTTTAGGGATTATGATATGTATATCATAAATCTTTATCAGAAATAGGCTGTTTTTGAATTTTTTTAAAATTTGATATGGAATTTTGGGTTGACAGTTTTTTTTTTTCCTTTCAGCACTTCACAGATGGTGTTCAGTGGTTTTCTTGCATCCATTGTTTCTAATTAGAAGTCAGTTGTAATTCTTATCATTGTCCCTTTGTATGAAATGTTTTTTCTGTGGCTACTTTAAACCTTTTCTGATGTGAATTTCAGCAGTTTAGTAGATGTGTGACTCTCTTTGAATTTGACTAACTTGGGCTTTGCTGAGCTTCTTGTATCTGTAGGTTGATGTTTTATACCAAATTTGGGAAATTTTTGGCCACTATTTTTACAAATATTTTTTTCTGCCCTATTATCTTTCTCTTATTATTCTGGAAATCCAGTTTTACATATGATAGAATACTTGCTGTTATCTCAGATGTTACTAAGGTCCTGCTTGTTAAAACATTTTTTCTTTTTTCAGCTTGCATAATTTCTATTGATCTATCTTCTGGCATTGACATCACTTAGGCAATGTCCAGTCTACTGTTAAGCTCATTCAGGGAATTTAGGTTGTTTTTTGTCTTTTAAGTTTCTATTTCTTTTTTTGTGTGTGTGTGTGATCTGTCTTGTTTTTTTTAGTTGTATTGAAATATAATTAATAAATAAAATTGTAAGACAAAGTGTACAACATGATTTGATACACATATACATTATTAAAAGATTCCCCCCATTAAGCTGATTAACATATACATCACCTCCCCCCTTTTTGGAGAAAAGATTTAAGTTCTACTCTCTTGGCAAATTTCACTTATATAATACAGTATTATCAACTATACTCACCATATTATACATTAGATCCTCAGACTTTTTTCACCTTATAACTGAAAGTTTGTACCCTTTTACCAACTTCTCCCTATTTCTCCCAACCCCCCAATTCCTCATAACCACCACTCTCCATTTCTATGAACTAGACTTTTTTTTTTAAGTTTCCACATGTAAATGGTGCTATTTAGTATTTGTCTCTGTCTGGCATATTTCACTTATAATAATGCCCTCCAGGTTCAGGTTCATCCATGTTATTGCAAGTTATAGAATTTCCTTCTTTTTTAAGGCTGAATAATATTCATGTGTGTGTGTGCATGTGTGTGTGTGACATTTCTTGATCCATTCATTCATCTACAGACACTTAGGTTGTTTTCATACTTTGTCTATTGTGAATAATGATGCAATGAATATGGGAGTGCAGATATCACTTCTAGATAATTTTCTTTTCCTTTGGATATATACCCACAAGTGGGATTGCTGGATCATATAATAATTCTATTTTTAATTTATTGAGGAACCTACACACTGTTTACCATAATGGTTATACCAGATTACATCCCCACCAACCATGCACAAAGGTTCCCTTTTCTCCACATCCTTGCCAGCATTTGTTTTCTCTTGTCTTTTTTGATAATAGCTATCCTAACATGTATGAGATGATATCTCGTGGTGGTTTTTGTTTGCATTTTCCTGATGATGAGTGATGTGGAGCATGTTTTCATGTACACGTTGGCCATTTGTATATCTTATTTGGAAAAATGTCCATTTAAGTCCTTCGCCTATTTTATAATTGGGCTTTTTTCTTTTTTGCTATTGAATTATATGAATTCCTTGCATATTTTGGATATAATCCCTTATTGGACATATAGTTTGAAAATATTTTATCTCAGTCAATATGCCTTTTCATTTTGTTGAAGGTTCCCTTTGCTGTTCACAAGCTTTTTAGTTTGATGTAGTCCCATTTAAAAATTATTGCTTATGCTGTCTTTGTTTTGCTATCAAATCCAAAAAATCATTTCTAAGAACAATGCTAAGGAGTTTATCCTTGATATTTCTTTTTAGGAGTTGTACTGTTTCAGGTCTTACACACAGTCTTTAATCCATATTGAGTTGATTTTTGTGTATGGTGTAAGGTGTTCAGTTTCATTGTTTTGTATGTAGCAATTCAGTTTTACCAATTTCATTTGTTGAAAAGACTGTCCTTCCCTCATTGTTATTTTTGGTTCCTTTGTTGAAAATTAATTACCATATATGCGCACGTTGATTTCAGGCTCTCTGTTCTGTTCCATTGATCTATGTATCTATTCTGCCAGTACTATAGTGTTTGATTACTTTAGCTTTATAATATAGTTTAAAATCAGGAAGTGTGATGCTTCCAGCTTTGTTCTTCTTTCTCAAGATTACATTGGATATTTGGTCTTGTACAAATTTTAGGATTTTTTTTTCTATTTTTGTGAAAAATTCCATTGGAATTTTTATGGGGATTATAATGAATTTTTAGATTATATGGACAATTTTTAAATAGCATGGACATTTTAACAGGATTAGTTTTTCGAGTCCGTGAGCATGGAATATCTTTCCATTCATTTGTGTCTTCTTCAATTTCTTTCATCAGTGTCTTTTTGTTTTCAGCATATAGATCTTTCACCTCCTTGGTTAAATTTATTTCTAAGTACATATTTCATTCTTTGTGATGCTATTTTATTTATTTATTTATTTATTTATTTTGCGGTACACAGGCCTCTCACTGCTGTGGCCTCTCCCGTTGCGGAGCACAGGCTCCGGACGCGCAGGCTCAGCGGTCATGGCTCACGGGCCCAGCCGCTCCGCGGCATGTGGGATCTTCCCGGACCAGGGCACGAACCCGTGTCCCCTGCGTCGGCAGGTGGACTCTCAACCACTGCGCCACCAGGGAAGCCCTGTGATGCTATTTTAAAAGGGCTTATTTAATTAATTTTCTTTCAGATAGATTGTTGTTAGTGTATAGAAACACAACTTATTTTTTTATATTGATTTTATATCCTGCAACTTTACTGAATTGGTTTATTAGTTCTAACATTTTTAGGGCGGTGAAGTCTTTAGGGTTTCTATATAATATAGAATAATATAATAATATCGTGTAATCTGCAAATAGAGCAGTTTTACTTCTTCCTTTCTAATTTGAATGCCTTTTATTTCTTTTTCTTGTCTGATTGCTCCAGATAGGACTTCCAATACTGTGTTGAATAAAAGTGGTGAGAATGGGCATCCTTGTCTTGCTCCTGATATTAGAAGAAAAGCTTTCAGCTTTTCACTATTGTGTATGATGTTAGCTGTGGACTTGTGATATACAGCCTTTATTATGTTGAGGTATATTCTCTTTATACCCAATTTCTTGAGAGTTTTTATCATGAAAAGATATTTTGTCAAATGCTTTTTTGCATCTATCCAGATAATCATATGATTTTTATCTTTTGTTTTGTTAATGTGTATAACACTGATTGATTTGTAGATTTGAACCATCCTTACATCTCTGGAAAGTCCCACCTGATCATGCTGTATGATCCTTTCTAATATACTGCTGAATTAGCTTTTCTAATATTTCACTGATTATTTTTACATCACTGTTCATCAAGGATATTGGCCTCTAATTTTTTTTTCATGTAGTATCCTTGTCTGGCTTTGGTATCACATTATACTGGCCTCATAAAATGGGTTGGAAGTGTTTTCTCCTCTTCTGTTTATTGGAAGAGTTTGAGAAGGATTGGTATTAATTCTTCTGTTGATTTTCTAGAAGCCATCTGGTCTTGGACTTTTGTTTTTGGGAGATTTTTGATTACTTATTCAATTTCATTACTAGTAATCAGTCTATTCACATTTTCTATTTCTTCCTGATTCAGTCTCGGTAGGTTGTATGTTTCTAGGAATTTAATCATTTCTTCTGGGTTTTACAGTTTGTTGGTTTATAGTTGTTCATAATTGTCTTTTATGATCCTTTGTATTTCTGTACTATTAGTTGTAATATCTCTTTTTTCATTTATAATTTTATTAATTTGAGTCCTTTCTCTTTTGGTAAGTCTAGCTAAATGTTTGTTTATCTTTTTAAGAAATCAGCTTTTAGTTTCTTTGCTCTTTTCTATTGTCGTTTTAGTTTCTGTTGTATTTATTTACACTCTGATCTTTGTTATTTTCTTCCTTCTACTAACTTTTGGCTTAGTTTATATCTCTTTTTCTAATTACACCTCAGGTGTAAAGTTAGGTTGGTTTTTTGATCTCACCTTCTTAGAACTGTCTTTGTTGCATCCCATACGTGTTGGTATGTTGTATTTCCCTTTTCATTTGTGTCAGGCTATTTTTTGACTTCCCATCTGTTTTTTTCCTTTGACCCATTGGTTGCTCAGGAGCCTGTTAATCTCCACATATTTGTGAATTTTCCAGTTTTCTTCTTGCAGTGGATTTTTGCTATTTACTGGACATGCCAAGTATAACCCCTTCTCAGAACCTTTGCCCTGTTACCATTGCTTGAAATACTCTTTTTCCAGATATCCCATAAATGGTTCCCTCACTTTCTATCTATTGATAAATACCATCCTTTCTCCTCACCTCTCCCATTATTACTCTCTCTGACATATCAATCAGTCAATCAATCATATATTTTCATCTCCTTATCTTGAACAACACTGCCCTATACAATTTTCTGTGATGATGGTAATATTCTATATCTGCAGCATCCAATAAAGTAGCCACTAGCCATAATGTGACTATTAAGTATTTGAATGTGACTGTCTAATTTTATTTAATTTAAGTAGCTACATGTGACTAGTGACTATTGTATAGTGCAGGTATGGAATGTATGAGAAAGGGAGGCTTATTTTTTTTTTCTTTTTTTTTTTTTGCAGTACGCGGGTCTCTCACTGCTGTGGCCTTTTTTTTTTTTTCTTTGATGCATCCCGGTAGCTATGTGCATGTAGATACTCTGTGTAGTAGATATTCTGTAAATAGCTGTTGAATAAATAGATGAACAGTGATACCCATCTCTGAATTCTTAACTCTTTTAATCTATAATTGCGGACTGAACACTTTTTAGTCATCTCCAGACATTCCCAAACTTCAGGTGTTCAGCAATGGTCCTGTAGGTCCATGGGACCTCCTCACAAAGTTCTGCATTATACATCAAAGGTCCTAAATTGTATAAATTATATAAATTAGACTGAAGCATACTGGGCAATATGGGTTACAGATAAAGGAAAATGCAAGGTGTAGGAGGTGGTCTTCTCTATCACAGAGTTCATATTTGGTGAAAGTATTAATTGAATGAATCTTTTCCTTTTGTGTTCTAGCCAGGCATCCATGTGAGTCATGCTTTTCCCAAGACCAAAGAGCCCCAAATCTTTCCCTTTGCTCTCTTTATTCTCCCAAATAAGAGCTCTTTCAGCTATCCCTGAATATAGTATCCATCAAGAAGTTTGAAGAACCATACAATAAGCTGGTCCCACTAGCCCATTCTTATGACAAAATCCTCATGGCTGTTATCCTTATGAAAAAGTTCTTATGGTTGAAAATCCTCATTGCCACACTCCATAATAATAATTACAGTTTTGGAGATGGGCTTGGCAGTTAGATGCTCTTAAAACTTAATAATGAAAGTAGAATTTAAAAGAAGTTTGAATAACACAAATGTTGGGTCATTGGTTTTCAATTCCAGTGGAGCTTCCATGGAGCTTCCTTCAGGAATTGATACCAAGACCTCAACTCACTCATACTGCCTATCCCCAACATTTTTTCAGCCATGTTTTATGTGTATGTGCCATTGTGCAAAATTATTTTGTCAAAGGGCTCAACTTTGAAAAGTTTGCAAATCACTGCATCTAGCCCTTCATTTGTTGATTACCTCAGTAAGACTTTTGAAAGAAGCCAGAGGGCAGTGAGTTCAATGTTGAATTTTCTGACAAAAGGGTAATCAGTGTTGCTGGTTCAAAGGTCATGTATTTGGTTTGGATGCAAGGAGCACAAGTAATGAGATTGGTATTATTATGAAAAATTGGTGAGTAGGACATGTGTTCCTGTAGGGTCTTATAGGCAGGGGCTCAAAAAGTAGTTTTGGTTTCTTTAAATTAAGCAAAGCTTGTTTTTGTAAGCAGCAGGAAAACAGAGATGCACAGCAAGCTTTTCGATTATGGCTTAAAAAAAAGCACGAAGAACAGTTGAAAGAAAGAAAGACAGAAGAACTGCGAAAGCAAGAGGAATGCTTATTCTTCCTTAAAGGAACAGAAGGCCGTGAAAGGGCCTTTAAACAGTAAGTCAAAGACAGGGCATTTTCCCCCCTTCCTCATGGTCATTTTAGAAAGTTATATAGTCAATAAAACTTAAAAAAATTGATCTCATTACATACCTATTCAATTTTAAAGCCACAGTTTTAACAATATGTAAGAAAATTCTTTAACTCCATACTTAGCGTAATACCTAATACCATTTTTTCAAGGTAGTTTTCAATACTAAAATTGTTTCTTATGGCACCAGTGTGATAACCTTTGATAGCTTACCATTGATTGGTTGATTGATTTGTTCATTTCTTAGAGAAATAGGCCAAAGATTGGTTACAGCTTCTCCTACACAGTCCTCAGGAAAACTTAATAAAGAGTTGCATTTACCAATAAATATTTTTCTGTAAAGAAAAGCAGTCAGGCTGAGGAGGAAGATCTGTACAGACCAAATGAAAAGGAGATTTGGACACATATTTTGGTAATTTAAGGCAAACCTGGTCTCCCTTCAGTTGCCTGGGTAAGAGTCTATGTTACCTGGTTTATTCTGAGGAAAGAGACCTGGCTTCAAAATTTTGCCAGCATACCTTGGGAGAGGGAGTGAATATTGTGTCCAGTTGTTTGAAGCTCACTTCTTTCTTTCTTTTCTGTCTTTTTTGCTATCTTTCTCTTTTTTAGTTTCTTTGCCTCTTTCTTTCCTTTCCTTCTTTAAAAAATATACATATCCTTTTATTATAATAGATGCAGTGAATGTGCATTGTGGAAATGGAGGGGAATAAACTCACATTTTCATCACCCAGGAATCACTGTTGTTAGCACTGTACTGCATAACTTCTAGATATTTCTCTGTACATATATTTACAGTTTTAAAATATAAATTGAGATCATACTGTATATACTGTTCTGCAATCTGCTTATTTTTGTTAATGATCTCATCTAATATCCAACCTATAACCATTTTTCTTCCCAGTCGACCCCTAAATGACTACAGTTAATTTGCTCAAACTGATATCCAATTTCAAAACCACACAACATTAGATTATGAGGTTTCTTAAGTCTCTTTTATACTAATGCAGTTATTTATTTGTCTGGATTTATTTCTGAAAAAATTATATATATACACACACACCACGTACGCACTTCCATACCAGAGATGTGAGTATACAGTTATTTTTAATGTTATTTTACCTAAGCAAGTTTTATAGACTTAAATTTGTTAGAATGTGGACGCTTCCTTCACCCTTTTTGATGTTTCTTATGCTTAGGCTTATTTTTCCATTTTAAGGGAGAACTATTTTATGCACTGAAAAGCAAGAGCTCTATAATTTCTCCACCAAGAAGAGCAAGGAGACATTTCTGCATGCTGGTATTCTGCATGCTGCTTAAGTAATGTTGTAGAATACAGTTAGTTGCAAAAAATAAGTTATTTGGTATCTATCAAATACTTATTTGCTTAGAAAATCATATTTTAAAAGATAGGACCTATGTCACGTAAAATAGTGTTTATTACTTAAAAAAGTTTTTTTAGTTGGCAGTTTCCTTATTAGACAAACTTAATTTCAAACATTTGATTCTAAATGTGACTATGCTTCCTTGTATGAGCCTTTGGTATAAGCCTGAACTTTTTTAGTTCATACTAACTTGTGTTATGAACAGAGCTTTTTAATCTAAAGAAATCGAATTTCCTTTGTCTGTAGTAATAACTTTATAGCATGAAGAATATATTCAGGTTAGTACTCAACAGGCCTGTTCATGTCTTTTTCTACAGATGGCTAAGAAGGAAACGGATAGAAAAACTAGCAGAGCAGCAAGCTGTCAAAGAAAGAACTAGACAGCTCCGACTGGAAGCAAAGCGTTCTAAACAGTTACAGTACCACCTATATAATACGTCAGAAGCCAAATCTTTTCGTTTTACTGATCATTACAGCTGAAGGTATCTATTAAATACTTCATTTGGAAGCTACTGTCCTCAAAATTTTGGATATCATTTCTTGTCTGTGTGCTTTGGTCATACTCTAAATTATGGACATGCTATTTATCTTTTGGTAATGTTGATAGTGAATTTATCTTATTTCTTTTAAACTAGAGCAAAATAAATTTCTTCTATCATAGCATTGTAATGTGTTATACCACCTCTTAGTCCATGCAAAAAATTGAACAACAAATAAACTGGACATTCCTTTACTTCTAAATTATTTTAACATGTCTAGCTGGAACAGGCACAAAAAAGGGACAGATATCTATTATTAGTTTCTGTTATCATTTTTTAAAAAATGCAATAGAACATTTCATAAGGCAGGAGGAGTGACCTCTTAAACAAGCCTGGTTCAAGGCCTGATACAAAGTCCTAATTATGTCAGATTTGAATTTGAATACCTATGGCAAGCTAAACAGTAGGTTAGGCCTACTTCCACGTGTTCTTTAAAAAAAAAGATAGTAACAATTATGTATACAATTTTGGGTATGTTATACAAAATTATCCAGCTCTTATTGAGAGTTTATATAATGTGCCTGGTATTGTTGTAAATGCTTTGCATAAATAATTTGATCTAATCCTTATAACAACCCTATTAGTCTTGTTTTGCAGATGAGGAAACCAAAGTACAGAGGTGAGCAGTTTGCTCACAGATTCTGAGATCTGAATGATTGCAAAATCCTTTCTGTTAGTTATATTGTAAAGCTTACATACCTTGGTAGACATTTGTGGGTATATAGGACTATACAGGAATCCAGTGTGTGGGAGAACAGTATCCTTGATATGTGTAAGAGCACTTAAGGACTGGAGGACAAAGGCAAACATACAAGTGTGATGGGGAGTGGAGAATTGCTGTAGGAGTTCTGTTAAAGCTTCAAAAGACAAGGTTCTTATCAACTGGGTATTTGTACCTTAATCACTTGACCCTAAATTAGAAAACACAGAGAACTATTCAATCCTGTCTCAACTTCCTATAGCACTTTGAGCATACACCAGGCAATTTAACATTTCATTATAAATAGTCTTTTGTTGTTTAAAGTTTATCCTTAATGATAAAAACCAATTTGGCATTTAAATATTCCACAACATTTTTACGAAAAAAGCTGTTGGAAGTTTCATAAGGATTGCAGTGAATCTGTAGATGGCTTTAGGTACTATTGCCACCTTAATGAAATTGTCTTCTAATCCATAAACACAGGATGTCTTTTCATTTAGTGCAGCAATGTTTTATAGTTTTCAGTGTACAAATCTTTCACCTACCTGGTTAAATTTATTCATAGATATTTATTCTTTTGGATTCTATTGCAAATAGAATTGTTTTCTTAATTTTTTTTATGGGTTGTATACTCAAAACACAAACATAGGTGATTTTTGTGCATTGATATTATACCCTACAACTTTGTTGAATTTGTTTATTAGTGCTAAACTTTTTTGGTGATTTTTTTTTTTGCATTTTCTCTATATAGGATAATATCATTTTCAAATAGGGGTAGTTTTACTTCTTCCTATCCAACGGGATGCCTTTTATTTATTTATTTTTGTTGACTGATTACTCTGGCTAACATGTCTAGTATAATGTAGAGTAGTAGTAGTGAAAGTGGGCACCCTTGTCTTTTTTTCCCCACAGTTTAATTGCTTTATGCATTTATTAGCTAATATTAATGCAGCAGAGGGGACAAAAGCTCACGAACACTCCACATATTTCACAAGACGCATTGCAGGAAACAAAGTGACTAAGAAGGATCAATAGTATCCTAGGGTCTTGCTGGACGCATTTCTGGGGGAGGTGGACCTCTTATTTCTGGTGGAGGGGGGTCTCATTCCTGGAGGGGGCATGCCTATTGGCATCCCTCAAGTAGGGGGGAGCCCAGTTGGTGGGCCCATGGGTGATCGTATACCAGGTGGAAGAGCCATAATTCCTAGAGGTGGGGTTGCTCGACCAACAGGTGTGGGGGCAGTCCCCCATCCTGGTGGATATTGAGCTGGGGCTCTAGCAATGCTGGCAGTAGCAGCAACTGCAGCAGCTGCTACAGTGCCTCTTCCCTGTGGGATCGTTACCTGTTGGGATGGCCCCCAACCCCTCGGACAGGGTCTGCTAACCCAGCAGGAGCCTGGGGAATTTGAACACCAGCTGGACCATCTCTGCCAGCTGCCCTGCCAACTCCAGGGCCTCCTGCAGCTCCAGAAAGTGGTACCCGAGCAATGCCAGTATCTTCGGGGGGTGGTCGCTCCACAGTCATGGAAACCAAGTTCTCCCCACACAGTAACACCTGACCCCAAACCCGTTTTTCTTCACGCTCTGCCTGCTTCGCATTCTTTGGCTTGATCTTCCTGAACTCATCACAATCACAGAGGATCAAGTTCATATGCTTGTCAAAAGCCTTGAAGGGGCCAGTGAAGATCTGGCCATCTTGCAGGACTCATCTCACCCTATAGTCAATGTGCTGCAGCGTCTTGCTGCTCTTTCCCAGAGTCATGATTGCTGCTCCACCAAAGCCAATACCTACAGGAAAGTTTTGGGATCCTTAAGACCTAAGGGAAGGCTGGTTTTTTTCCTCTTGGAATCAGCTACCCAGGTGTTCCAATACTGCTTTAACCACCTCTTGGCGTCTCAGCTAAGAATGCCTGTCTCAGTTCCACATGGAATTCCACCACAGGTACTTGCTGCTGCCGCTGAGACCACCTCGGGTACAGGCGACACTCCTGGTTGCGCAGCGAGGCTGTCCTTCTTCGTTTGACTTGGACTTCCACCTCTGGGATGTGCTGTTCCATGGTCCATCTCAAGTGTAAGCGGTCCCTGGCCCTGCTCCATCGTGCCACTGGCCGCTCCTCAGAACAGAATGTCTCCAGTGCCCGTTCCATTCTGCCTGGGCATCCTTGTTTTGTTCTTGATCTTAGGAGGAAAGCTTTTAGTCCTTTAGCATTAAGTATGATGTTAGCTGTGGGTTTTCCATAAAAGCCCTTTATGAAGTTGAGGAAGTTCTATTCTTATTCCTCCCTCTATTTACTCCTCTATTCCCATTTTTCTGAGTGCTTTTATCATGAAAGTGTGTTGGGTTGTATCAAATGCTCTCTGCGTCAAGTGAAATGATGTGGTTTTTCTTCCTTGTTCTAGTAATGTGATATATTACGTTGGTTGAGTCTTATATTGAACCACCCTTGCATTCCTGAGACAGATACCACTTGGTGGTATATAATCCCTTTACTATGATATTGTATTTGGTCTGATAGTATTTTGTGAGGATTTTTTTCATCTGTATTTGTAAGAGAGATTTTTCTGTAGTATTTTTTTTGTGTGTCTTTGTCTGGCTTTGGTATCAGGGTAATGCTGGCCTCAGAATGAATTAGGAAGTGTTCCCTGTTCCCTCTGCTTTTATTTTCTAGGAAGGGACTGAGGTGGATTGGTATAAATTCTTTAAATAGTTGGTAGAATTCACTAGTGAAACTATCGGGTCCTGGACTTTTCTTTGTTGGGATGTTTTTTGTTTTTTAATATACTTTATTTTTTAGAGCAGTTTTAGGTTCACAGCAAAGTTGAGCAGAAAGTACAGAGAGTTCCCATATATCCCTTGCTCCCTCCGTCCCTAAAACCTTCCCCAGTATCAACATCCCTCACCAAAGTGGTACATTTGTGGCAATCAATGAACCTACACTGACACATCATCACCCAACATCCATAGCTCACGTTAGGATTCACTCTTGGTGTTGAGAGGTTTTTGATTACTGATTTAACCTCTTGTTATAGGCGTGTTCATATTTCCTATTTCTCGAGTCAGTTTTGGTAAATTGTGTTTCTAGGAACTTGTCCATTTCATTCAGATTATTTAATTTGTTGGTGTATACTTGTTCCTTTATTTAAATGAGGTTGGTAATAACGTCCTACTCTCATTTCTGAGTTTAGGTATTTGCATCTTCAGTTTTTCATAGTCTGGCTACAGGTTTGTCAATTTTGCGGATCTTTTCAAAGAACCAGCTTTTGATTTCCTTGATTCTCTGTTTTTCTACTTTATCTCCACCCTAACTTCAGTTGTCTTCCTTCTGCTAGTTTTGGGTTGTTTGCTCTTGTTTTTCTAGTTCCTTAAGGTGTAATGTTAGGTTGTTGATATATGAACTCTTTTTTTGTTGTTGTTTAGCTCAGTTAACTGTTATCTTTATTATTGACACTCTTAAAGCAACAGTTGCAGAGGTGTGCCACTAGTTTGTGGTTATGTATATAATTTTTTAGTTTTTTTATTGTGGTAAAATATGTATTACCTAATTTATGATTTTGACCATTTTTTAAAATGTATAATTCAGTGTCATTAAGTACATTCATATGTTGTGCAACCATCACCACTATCCATCTCCATAAATTTTCAACAGTCCGAACTGAAACTCTGTACCTAATAAACAAAACTCTCCATTCTGCTTTCCCTTAACCCTGGGTAACCACTACTCCACTTTCTGTCTCTATGAATTTGATTATTTCAGGTATGTCAAATAAGTGGAATCATATACTATTTGCCCTTTTGTGTCTGATTTATCTAGTGTAGTGTCTTAAAGATTCATCTGTGCTGTAGCATATCAGAATTTACTCCTTCTTAAGGCTGAATAATATTCTATTGCATGTATATACCGCATTTTATCTATTCATCCATCAAAGGACATGTGAATTACTACTTTTTGGCTATTGTGAATGCTGCTGCTATGAACATTGGTATACAAATATCCTTTTGAGTCCCTGCTTTCAATTCTTTTGGGTATCTACCTAGAGTTGTAATTGTTGGATCATGTGGCAATTGTGTGTGTAATTGTTTGAGGAACTTCCATACTGTCCTCAATAATGGCTGCACCATTTTACATTCCCACCAGCAATGCACAAGGGTTCCAGTTTCTCCACATCTTTGCCAACGCTTGTTATTTTGCTTTACTGGTAATAGCCGTCCTAATGGATATGAAGTGGTATCAGTTTGCATTTCCCTAATGATTAGTGATGTTGAGCATCTTTTGATGTGCTTATTGGCCATTCGTATATCTTTTTGTGGAGAAATGTCTATTCTTTTGCCCATTTTGTAACTGGATTGTTTTTTGGTTGTTGAGTCGTAGCCCTTTATTTATTCTGGACATTAGACCCTTAAAAGATACATGATTTGCAAATATTTTTCTCCATTTTATAGGATGCCTTTTCATTCTGTTATTTCTTTTGCTGTGCAGTTTTAATTTTGATGAGGTTTATCTATTTTTTTCTTTTGTTGCCTGTACTTCTGGTGTCATAGTCAAGAAATCATTGCCAAATCCACTGTCATGGAGCGTTTCCTCTACGTTTTTTTTTTTTTTTTTACATCTTTATTAGAGTATAATTGCTTTACAATGGTGTGTTAGTTTCTGCTTTATAACAAAGTGAATCAGTTATACATATACATATGTTCCCATATCTCTTCCCTCTTGTGTCTCCCTCCCTCCCACCCTCCCTATCCTATGTTTTATACTAAGTAAACCTAAAGGAAAGGCTGAAGAATCAGTTGTAAATAGTATAAGCTAGATGAAGACTTGAATTGAAGGACATCATTCTGGGGGAAAGATAAATAAATATTCACACTAAAGAAGGCAGAGAAATTTATTGCCACTTGAAACTGTAACTCAGATGAATCAGACCAAAACAAAACAAAACCATTAAGTTGACATTAAGACATATTGTTATTTGATCATATTTGTCTTTTGAGGATTTCTTTACTGATAGGCACTTCTGCAACCAGTTAGGGTAATTTGGTATAAACATTTTGTGGACATTTTTAAAGGTATATAAAAGGATGTTTGATGATAGCTGGTCATAAGTAAATAATAATATATATGACATAAAAATTGATGAATTGCATTTTTGAGTTTGAACAATGTTCTAGAAAGATCCTACTTTTTTTTTTTTTTTTTTTTGCGGTACGCGGGCGTCTCACTGCTGCAGCCTCTCCCATTGCAGAGCACAGGCTCCGGAAGTGCAGGCTCAGCGGCCATGGCTCACGGGCCCAGCCGCTCCATGGCATGCAGGATCCTCCCGGACCGGGGCACGAACCCGTGTCCCCTGCATTGGCAGGCGGACTCTCAACCACTGCACCACCAGGGAAGCCCGAAGATCCTACTTTCTCTGCCATATTTCATAAGTATCAAATTGGATACTCCTGTTGTGCTGCAATTGTCAAAATGAGCTTAATAGTTAGAATGTTTCTTCTGTATATCAAGTTGCATCCACTCAAAATATGGAATCCCCTGCACAAAACCAAAATGAGAACATGTTTTGCTCAAGCATTTAATATGGCTGTAAAATATTTAAGTTTCCTAACATATAGCATTTATTTTGAAAGTAGTCCCTTCACCCACAGTATTTCCATAAGACTCTTTTGTAGCCCCTAAAAATCACCAAAAAGGGAAAGGACTCCTACCCCACTCCCTCCCCGACCCCTGCCAGCTACTTTTACTTTAGAGTGGAGGTCAGAAAACTTTTTCTGTAAAGGACCAGATGGTAAATATTTTAGGCTTCACTAGTCATACAAACCCTGTTGTAGCTACTCAATTCTGCTGTTGTAGCACATGAAACCAACCACAGACAACAGTAAATGAATGGGTATGGCTGCATATGACCCAAGGCTGTAGTCTGCCAATCCTTGCTTTAGAGTACAGAAATTAATTTGCTTATGTAAAATATATAGCAAGATTAATAAATTAGAGCCGAAAAGAAAGGTATAGAATCTTTCTTTTAGTCCTTTAGGAAAACCATCCTGTAATGCCTGTATTGTCTATTTTAAATATATCTACACAGTTCCACTTTTTTCTTACCCTGAGATATTTATTAAGAAAGGGTAATCCAGAGTCCAGTACATGAAACATCTTTGGGGATATATATTATTTAAATAGAAAGTGATAATACTTCTAGCATGAAAAGAACCCCAGCTGCCAAATAATAATGACTCTGTAGTGTGCCTCCAACATACTGACTGTTAAAGGGCAGTAAGTTCTCCCTGGCAGTTACTGCAGCAATTGAAAGTTATGTTTTCATATCTTGTATAGGGATGAAATCGTCCAATATTTTTCTTTGTAGCAAGTAAGGTGGTTGGTGAAGACTCAGAAAATGGATTATCAGCTGAGCCCTCTGTACAGGTTACTGGATCCAAAATGCGTAGAACCTAAGGAAAATAAGAGGTGATGTCAGATGTATGCAGTAAGGACTGTAAAAGCCCTTGGTTTTATTAATATATAACTACCAATAAGTGCTATTTCATTAGTATGAAACTGCCATAAAAAATAACATCTGAATGATGAATTTGATTAGAGAACTTATGCCTTTTCTCAAAAAGCTCTAAATTTGACAATGATGTCAAGTTATTATATTACCTAGGTTACCTATTTTAAAAAATAATGAAATTACTCTTATGCATATTGATGAAAATATATGAAAACATAAAAGAAAATTAGGTTATATCAATTTTACTATAAGTGATGTTGATTTTTATCTTTAACCAAAAAGTATGCACTACCTTTCTCCCTCAGTCCTTCACTGAACTGCCTGGAATTGGGATTCTGCCTTCATTCTTCTACTGAAATGTTATTTCAAAGTTTTTGATCATTTACTTGTAAAATCAATGGTTTTAATTTCTCTTTTTCTAATTTATATGCAATATTTGATACTAACAATCATGATTTTGTTTCTTGGATTCATGGACACCATACTCTCTTAATTCTTCTTCTGCTCTGATTTTTCCTATTCTGTTTCCTTTACTGAGACCCACAACAGGAGGAACTCTTGGGTTGAAAAAAATTCTCCAATTAAGGGCAAGGATAACATGGCTGGCTCATAGCTCCTGTTTCTCATTTTCATATTCTTCCAACCATCATCATATGATGAACATGGGTTATTGGGCAAAGGAGGCAGGTACTGGAATTGGAAAGGAATTGGGAAAAGCAGTAGCGGAAAGAGCTTTCTCTCCTATGTAAGGCTTATTCAAAACAGCTTTCAGAAATGGCTTGAGATGTCTGTTTCCCTAGCTCTCTTATTGTCCAGCAGGTTTTTTTCCTTCTAAGTTACCAATGTACCCAAAGAGCTATAGCTAATTTAAAAATGTCCTGGCATCATTTAAGAGCTACCATTCTATTTCAGTACCTCTGTTTTTCTACTGGATTACTGCTTTTTCAATTTAGTTTTTGATATCCTTCTATTTTTTACGGAACTTGGTTAGATGCTACTGGACAAACAGAGATAAAGGGCTTATCTTAAAGCTGCTTATAAATTTAGAAGGGAAAATTATAACAGTACCCCAACTCTCTATATATGTTATTACATTATGTGCCTTTAGAGGGAGGAACAAAATGCCAAAGGAATACAATTAAAGGAGACCAAGATACCAGTATAGATACAAGGTTTCTAGATTTTAGCCTGAAAGTGATAGGGAAGGATTTTAAGCAGGGTGCCTTTCAGAGAGGTCACTCTATATACAGCAGGTGGATGAGGGAAGGAGTGGGCACTAAAGCAGACATGGGAAGAACAGAGAAAGGGAGTTTACAGCAATAATCTAGCTAAGAAATGCTGACCTTGAAGCAATGTGGCTAAAAGGTCCAAGAGACACTAAGGAAGTAGGACTGTCAGTTTTGTTCAATGAGAGGATAAGGTGGATAAAAGATTGGGAGAAGGGGATGTAAACCAAGCCTTGAGGCTACCCACCATTGTATAGTGAAGTAGGAGGGTGTTGGGTTACGTAAGCCAAGGGAAGAGAGTGTTTCAAGATACCAGGAGTAGTTAATTATGCCAAATGCTCCTGGCAGCAACCAGGTAGGCAGCAACACCATTTCCCAACAAAAAGAACAGAAAAAGAGAAACGATTTTGGATAAAGCTGATGAGTTTAGTTTCAGGGACTGATTCAGTAAATAGCTGAACACCTGCTGTTGTACAAAGGATTATGCCAGACCTTGAGGAAATGTAAGACATAAGCTCCTTAAGGAACTTACAGTTTGGGAGAGAGATGGAGAATCAAACAATTGCAATTTAACATGATAAAGAGCTATACTATATATATATATATATATATATATATATATACATATATGTACAAAATGGAAGCCTGGAGGAAGGAACATCTAGGTTTGCCTGTGGGATTCAGGGAAGGCTGATTCTTAAAGGCAATATAGTGGTTGGGCAAGATGAGAGATGTTGGGAGGGCAGTCTAGGCAGAGGGAAAGTATGTACAGAGACATGAGATACAGTGGCCTATCTGTGGAATGCAAGTGTTTAACACTGCTGGGATGTGAAGTGCAGAGGGTGGACACACCTGGAAAATGATACTAGAGAAGGGGAACTGGAATAATGATTAATGAAAGGCCTTCTCTACAATATGAAATAATTCAGATTCAGTAATGAGGGAGACTGGGAGCCCTCTGAACAGCAGTACCAAGAATGATGGGATTGGCATTTTTGAAATAACTCAACTGACAGTAGAGGATGGCATGGAGGCAGGTAAAAAGCAAGGTGGGGATATTGGTGAGGAGGCTATTACTAAAGTTTAGCCTGGAGATCAGGTGTTTGAACTTGGGAGAGGGGATAAATTAGAAGGAACTGATAGGACTTGTAAAGGCAACAGGATTAGAGGGATGAAGGATATAATAATAAAAATGATAGCTACTATTTATTGAGAAATTACTGTACCTATACTGGAAACTGCTAAAGGCTTTATATGTATTATTTTACGGAATCCCCAAAACTGTTGAGATCACAGTTCATGGAGAGATGTTGAAGATTTTAAAACTGGAAAAGTTCTGGTAATGACAAGGCCTATGACGGGGATGAGGGTGAACCTGGATGGTTGTAGAACTGTGAGACCACAGTATTTGACAGGTCACCTGCATGAGCCCTCAATTCACACAGGACTGAAGGTACCAGGTCTACACTAATTGCTTCTGTGGAGTCTGGCACATTCCCATCTATATGGGGAAAAAACAAATAACATCTTAGACCAGAAGTAATCAATTATCTACTCTTGATTACTAAATTAAAAGTTCTACACAGTGGTTTTCATATCAAAATGAGCTCAAGAAAAGGATTATCAATGATTCAGTAGCTAAAAAATACGTCATCTTTAAAAACAACTACAACTACATTTTCTTCTCAAGTGTGTGAGAAAATTAAAGCTCAGAGGAGGAAATAATTTTCTACAAGATCCCTAGCTCATTAGTATGAGAATCAAATTTTGATCCCATATTTCCTAACTCCCAATGCCAAGCACTTTCCATTACAACATGTCACCTTTCAATAAGAGGACAGTCTTAGAGGTTCCACAGATCATGAAAGAGAAGTATTTTACCGTTTCAGCCATTTTTTCTGCTGGGGTGCTGCAGAATTCAACTGTTGATGGAAACTTTTTTTGACCATTAGTGCCAACATTTCCCAGAAGATGAGAATTTACTGCTTTTGCCAACTTGTGATTTGTTAACGCTAGTTCTGCTGTGCTGTGAGGTTGCGTGTTAGGGTAGTAAGTTTGCTCTCTTCCCCACTGCAAGGAGACCAAGAGCTCCTCCAACAACCTGCAAAGAACACACATGAGCACTCAATATTAATAAGAGGATAAAATATAAAAATCAAGAATGATGAATAAATGAGAAACATATTTCTGAAATCATATAGTATCTTTCTCCTCTATCTTTCTCTCAGAGTTCAATAAATCAGGAAGTCTGGTAAAATAAGTCACATTACAGAAAGCACTTATTGATTTTATGGTTATCTGGAAATCATTCAACAAACAGTACATTTTTTAGTTCTCATATTTTAGTACAGGTAATAGTAGTATACTCATACAGTATTATACAACTACAGATTTGTGCATTTATTGAGATATTCATATGGTATATGTATATGATAATTTTTTGTGTTACATTGGTTGATTTCTAAATGATAAACTAACTTATAATGCTTGGGATAAAACCTACTTGGCCACAATCTATAAACATTTTTATATACTGTTGGATTTGAATCACTAAAATTCTGTTAAGGATTTTTGCATCTGTATTCATTAGACATATTGGCCTGTAGTTTTCTTGTAGTGCCTCTGTCTGGTTTTGGTGTCAAGATGATGCTGGCCTCATAAAATGAGTTGGAAATTGTTCCCTTCTCTATTTTCTAGAAAAGTTTGTGTAAATTTGGTTTTATTTCCTCCTTAGATATTTGTTAGTATTCACCAATGGATCCATATAGGCCTGGGGTTTCCTTTACTAGAAAGTTTTTGACTACAACGTAAATTGCTTTAATAGGTTAGGGCTATTCAGGTTATCTGTTCTTGAGTACTCTGGTGGTTTGGGTCTTTTAAAGAGATCATCCATTTAAGTTGTTGAATTGATTAGCATAGTGTTATTCATAACATCCCCTTATTATCTTTCCTATGTCTACAGAATCTGTAGTGTACCCCTCTCCTCATCCCTGATACTAGTCATGTGTATCTATTTTTTTCCTGATTATACTGCCTAGAGGTTTTGTAAACTTATCTTTTCAAAGAACCAGTGTTTGGCTTTCTATTTCATTTATTTCTGCTCTCATCCTTTTCTTCCTTCTGCTTAATTTGCTCTTTGTGTTTCTTAAGAAGGAAGCTTAGATTATTGACGAGACCTTTTTTCGTTTCTACAATAAGCATTTAAAATTATAAATTTCCCTCTAAACACTGCTTTAGTTGCCTCCCACAAAATCTGATATTTTGATATATTGTGTTTTCATTCTTCTAATTTCCCCTATGATTTTCTCTTGACCTTTACTTATTTGATTTGTAAGAAATCAACTACATAAAAGTATAAAGTACATTTAAGGAAGACTATCAATTTTGACAGTTCTGGTGCATATAGGCATGAAAGTAAGCTCTAATACTGTAGAACAATCTTCAAAAAGATCTCCTTCTGGGTTTCCCTGGTGGCGCAGTGGTTGAGAGTCCGCCTGCCGATGCAGGGGACACGGGTTCGTGCCCTGGTCCGGGAGGATCCCACATGCCACGGAGCGGCTAGGTCTGTGAGCCATGGCCGCTGAGCCTGCGCGTCCAGAGCCTGTGCTCCGCAACGGGAGGGGCCACAACAGTGAGAGGCCCGTGTACCACAAAAAAAAAAAAAGATCTCCTTCCAAAGGAAAGACCGGTATGCTTTTTGGCTTCTACCAAAAACCATACAAAACTGCTATAACTATAACCAAAAATTACTTTTAAATCCAGAGATTTCTTCTATTATAGATATAACTAATTCTCTCCCCAATTAAGAATAAAAGAAGCATGTCTTCTGTTTTTTCAGTCTTTCTCCCTCCCCTGGGCATCTGTTTTAAAATGTATATGCTCAATAAGTTATTAAATGTAGAAATACTAAAGAACTATCTCAATAACAAAAATTGCAGGAGAAAGGAGAAGAGTTCAGAATGTAAACAAGTGCCATACTTCTGCGTAGCTATCATTTCCTGACGAAACTGTTCCCGTTCACTCAGGAGATCTTGTATAGCACTCTGTGCATCACGGTTTTGACGCTGTAAAACCGCTCTGGAGTTGGTTAACTCATCTGCCATAACCCTGGAAAAGATTAAAATCTTACATATAAATTCTCTGACAGTGTTAAGAAGTTAATATACTACCTTTGTGACTGTCATTTTTAAAAACTTACAAAAAAGATTTAATGTTGTCAAATTACTTCTCAGTTTTTAAATCTTCACTAAAAAACATTTAAAATCTTTATGAGCTTAGAACTTATTAAAGGACTCAATTAAAATATCTGTTTACAAAATGACAAAGGAAACAGTTTTTTAACTTTCCTATATAGTGACTTTGGAATGTACTTCAGTCTTATTCTAGATTAATCAAGTTTTGGAAAAAAATAACATTACTTAAATATTTTTTAAATACGGAAAATTTAAGAGAAAAAAATGAGTTATTTTTCTGCCATCAATTACTTCTTTGTCCTTAGAAAAATATTAAAGATAGAAAGATTTATAAAAAAGCAAAACTAAGTCCTTCTTCCAGTCCAGCATCCCCATCCTTCTTTTATAATCAGTGATCAATAAAGTAACCAATATATTTTTCTAGAAAAAAATAATTTATTTGTATATCAACAAAAAATTATGTGTAAAAATAACGATATTCATATTATTTACAAAAAAGGGATTATTTAATACAAACTTTTCTACAGTTTGCTTTTTTTCACCTAATAATTTATCTTGGTGATTTTTTTTCATATTAGCACACATAGAGCTCATTCCCTTTTTTTAAAAAAAACAGCTTAATGTCTTCTTCTGATTGGATGTACCAAAATGTATTTAACCAATTCTCTATTGATGGAACTGAAGCAAAATTTTAAAGTATTTTTATTCAGCTGAAAATCTTAAAACTAAAGTCTCAGACCATAGTAACCACTGAATTCCTTAAAATGAAAACAATTCTGACATTAAAAGATTAAATCAACTAAAATATCAATAAAGTTTGGTTTAATTATTATTGCCCTTAAAGTGTTACTATCAGCATTGATCAGAATGTTAAAAAAAAGTTATTACAGTAATCTGTAAAATATATGCATGAGTTGCTTCTTAAGCTGTTCAATGAGAATTAATTAATATTCATTCTAAGTCAATAAACAGTAAATTCATTTCTCCAAATAGATCCTATAATAGTACAATTAGAAATAGATGTGTGTTAGATGGATAACACCCAGATCCTGTTCTCTAGTAACTCGAAGTTGGAAGGAGGGGATAAATAGACAATCATAATATATAAGAGAGCTTCCCAACTACCAGTGTGTCCATGGGCCTGGTGGTTCTAGAGGCCTGGGGTTCTCACCTCTACTGGAGAGTAGCCTCATCCAGTATGCTATACAGTACGTCATGCAGATGTTATCATTTTCTGTTTGTGCATGGTGAGAAAAAGGTTGGGAAGCTCTATTATGTAGTAAAATGAGCTGTAAGAACAGAGCACGAGAGACAAAATATGATGTACGGAGTGGCAATGATATTTGAGTTCTCCAGATAGAAGGTGGGGAAAAATAGTCTTTAAAAAAATTTACATATTTATTAATTGCCTGAGTTTACAGTTTTGTTTTGATCGTAAACATTGTAGTAGGAGTGATTTCTACTATAGAAGAGTAACTCAGAATTCTGGAATGCGGGAGGTGCTTTTTGATACCACTTTTCCATTTACGGAGACCGTATGACCATCCAGAGGAGGGAGACTCCACATCTTAAATAATACATGAGATACTCTGACAATTTGAATCAGAAATTTTCACACTACAATCTATTTTCTTGCATTAGGGGTCAAAAGTCTGATAGAGCAAAATCTAGGAAATGAAATACTCTTTAAAATAGAAAATACCTGCTTGCAAGGAATTTACTTCGCCACACATCACACTGTATGGACATCCGTTCTAACTGTTCGGAAAGCTGAGCTGTGTTTCGACCTAGGGCTTCGTTTTCTAAAATAAGCTGATTTTTCTCACGGGCTAGACGTTCAAAGTGATATTGAAGATCATCCCCAACAGAAGCCACCAGCAGCTTTTTTAACTCACGATTGACCTGGTGGAAATCATGACCAATACAACAAGCTCAAAGTGATGCCAGTGACTTTAATGTAGCAAAATGAACAAAAGAGAAACTGTGTTTCATGTAGTTTGGACCTCCATTACTAAAAGTGTGTATCAAAAAGTGATATTAAATATTTAAGTTTCATAATGTATATAACCATGTCTATATCTCTATTAATCTATAGTCTATGTGGTTATAATCTGAGCCTCTAATTATAAGAGTACAAATCATTATCATAAAAATTACAAACTGCCTCCAGTCAACACTTAAAGGCAAAAAATTAGAAAAGTGAACCAATAAATTTTGCTAAAAGGTATGACAGAGTGTTTTATAAATCTTTTCCAACATTTAAAAATTGATTTCTTTGTGCCTTGCGATTTTTATTTTTAAGAATTTAAGCAAAAAAGCAATTCACATGTCTATAAGCATGTTCTTCACATTGTTATCAAAAATGCAAAAAATTAAAACATAAATGTCCAATAAAAGGTATTGGTATATGGTGCAGTCATTGAAGAACACTGTTGCTATTAATAATGATATTTTAATAGAATATCCTGTATTAACAACTAAAAAACAACTAAAAAAAGTGAGTTACAAGGCAAAAATATACTCAGTATGTATAATTATGCATTTATAGCCAGATGGTATAATATAGGTAGCACTATTTTCATTATTTTTTCTGTATTTTCTAAAATGTTTACAAATAAATATGTACTAGTTTTATAATTTGAAATCAGTTATTTAAAAATATATTATTAAATATATTAGAAACATATTTGAATGACAGCCACTGTGTCACAAAGACTAACATCTAGCAAAAAGATGTATAATCTAACAGAGAGGAAAACTGGGGCTGGTAAGGCCATTACTAAGATGTAAATATTAAAGAAAGTGAATCAAGCACTATAGATAATTTTCCATTACAATGAAGACACTGATACTTACACCACCATTCTCTTTATTCTAAGTATTATCTACACATAGAAAAAATACTTGGAATTTATGGATTCTTAAAGCAAGGATTATTAACTAGTCTTACTTAGTGAATCTCTGGTTTGCAAGTTCATAACTGTAACCTCCTTTACAACTTGTAGGTGGTCTTGTCCAAAGTACCTCACATTGTCCAAAGTACCTCATACTTCAACCATGTTTAGAGGATAAGTTCCCAACATAAACTAGTTCTATTAGAGGCACTAAAGAGAATGAGAAATTTAAGAGGAAGTTTTTTAGATAAATGACAAGTTATAATGACATTGCAAGAGGAAGTACTGTTTTCTAACATGCAGGCTCAGAAGGCCCAGGTATAAAGAGAGGTACTCATTAAACCTATTAAGGCTGTTCTTACCTCTGACTGTACTCTGAGCTGGTTTGAAAGACCTTCTTTGTCCTGTAGTAACCTCCTTTCAGAGTTCTTGAGCTTTTCCAATATATTCTTTACCTCGGATAGTTCCTTTCTGGGTTCTTCAACTCCCTCTGGCTGGCCAAGGAATTCTCCTTTATGATGTCCCAGAGACTTAACCTTTGCATTTTTGTTGGGGATATCATGGGTTATAGCGGCTTTGGGAACTAATATTCTTACAGCTTCGACTTCCACTGCTTTTTCAGCGAGAATCTTCCCTAGCTGAAGAACGCCTGGGCTCTCTGATGGAACTGCTTTCTTTCGTGGACTTGGAAGGATGTGATGCTTTATAGGTTGGATTCCAGGAGTAACTTCAATAGATTTAGGTGGTTCCTCAGTTTCCATTCCATCTCCCGCTCCTCGAATTGGGGATGAAGTAAGGATGACTATAGAAGGGAAAACAAAACATAAGCTACTTACTGAAAAGAAATGCCAGGAAAATGCTAAGACATGCCTTACCCTACATTCAGAATTCCTGGTACTGAAAAAAAGGGAAAACATTTAGAGTAAAAATTTTCAAAACAATCATGTGTCAACAAAAGCTGAACAAAGTCTTACAGGTTCAAACTTTCCTTAAGTAAATGGTTTTTCTCTTGGTAGAAACTGCAAGAGATTTGGAATCAAGGTATTTGGCTTCAACTTCTACTTCCTAGTATAATCCTAAGTAAATAATGTAATCCTCCATGAATCTCTATTTCCTAATCTGCAAAATGGAGACAGTAACAACTATGCTACAGGGTTGTGGTACGAAACAATGTAATAAGATCAAATGCCTGGCACGTTGTAGACAATAACATTAAATATAAAAACAAAATAAGCTATGTATATACGTATTTGAAAGTGTCTACCTCAAAATAGATTGACCTGTTTTTGTGAACTCTTAGCAAAGAATGCTTCACAAGTTATCCAACCAGATTCCTTAATACTCTCTCTCCTAGACTTTTGTTTCTGCTATTTCTTATTCTATTAAATGGCTTCTTTTGACACTTACTGTGATTCTCACTTATCCCTTTAAGAAGTCAGCTTAAACTCTACTCTGCATTAAATTTTCCCAACTGTTCTAGTCTACTCTCTGAATGACTATGCTACTTACTATCTCAGACATTCAGTTTGAATCTTAATCATGAACCATAATTATCATTTATGGGTTTTGTTATATGCTAAATCTCACTTTCCCAGTAAGTCTGATAAGCACACTACGGCCAGGCATCATGCCCTCAACAAGTGGAAGGAGCATGGTATTACAGAAATGACATGAACTCTGGGATCAGCCAGATCTGGTTTTGAGTCCCATTTCCACCACTGCTGTACAATCCTGGACAAAATCCTGCAATTATCTGAGCTTCAGTTTCAGCCTCCATAAAATGAATTTAACAATACATCTAGGGTTACCTTATGTCTTAAATGAGAAAATGGTTAAGTAACAAATAAACATTTATAAAAGATTTACCATGTGCCAAACACTATTCTAAATACTTTACACATAACTCATTTATCCTTACAGTAACCCTTTGAGGTAAATATAATTAGCTCTATTTTATAGATGAAGAAAATAAGGCACAAAGAGGTTCAAGGACTTGCCCAAAGTCATACCACACAGTTAGTAAGTAGAAGATGCAGAATGCAATTCTGGGCAGCCTGGTCCCAAAGACTGAGGCCTTAACCACTGCACACACTGCCCCTTCAAGTGTCAAAAGTGTCTTGCACAGAATTGCAGACATTCAATAAATGGTAGCTCCCATTCCTATCCTCTGTAACACTTAATACATTGCTGCACACGTTTACTAATCTGCTCAATTAAAATAATCTCCCGTCTGGGACTTCCCTGGTGGTGCAGTGGTTAAGGATCTGCCTGCCAATGCAGGGGATATGGGTTTGAGCCCAAGTCCGGGAAGATCCCACATGCTGCAGAGCAACTAAGCCCGTGAGCCACAACTGCTGAGCCCGCATGCCACAACTACTGAAGCCCACATGCCTAGAGCCCGTGCTCCGCAACAAGAGAAGCCACCGCAATGAGAAGCCTGCTCACCACAACTAGAGTAAGCCTGCGTGCAGCAAAGACCCAATGCAGCCAAAAAAAAAATCTCCCCTCATATAAGGCAAACCTGGCTAGCCGTCCTTAGTTTAGATAACCTTTGGAAGGCAGCTATGCTCACCACTATACTACCATTGCTCCAGTCAAATAACAAAAATTTTGTTTCTTTTCTCCTATTTTACCTTACCTCAAATTAAGCAGTGTAAGAAGTTTCACTGAGTCATCTTTCTCCAAGAAAGGGCTAATTTCACTAATTGATTCAAGAAAATAAGTGGTTTAGAGCTTAGAAAGAATGGAGGATCTGCTAGAATGGGAAATGTTGCAACCTTGGGGGAATGGCTGAGATGATACCTAACCTACATGGAGTTCTTGAATTAGTATATTCAGTAACATCCCTATGAGCTACAAGTTAGATTCCTTGCCATTTTACAAGTCCAGCATACATCTGAGAAAATGGAGTGGTAATAATTAGCTTTTATTCAATTTACTATGTGCCAAGGACATAGTTCTAAGTCCTTCAGATGCATCAATATCATTTAATTTTTACAAGTTTCATGGGGTAAGCACAATAGTACCCATTTTGTAGATAGAAACAGAGGCTGTGAAAGGTTAAATAGCTTGTCCAAATCATCAGTGTCAAACTGGGATTTGAGTCCGAATATGACTCCAGAGCTAAGCTGTTAATTGGTCTGGGAGGCCTTCCACAAACAAAACTATTGCCTCATCAACCTTGAACTTACTGCCTCTGGTAATAGCCCTATTTGTCAGGTTGCAAAAGCCCACAGAATTTATATAACAGTTATAGTGAACTTTAAAAAATGCAGATCTGATCTGCATCAAACCCTTGAATGGCTTCCTATCACTCTCAGAATAAAGACCAAGATCCTTACCATGGCCTATATGGCCCTTGGTGATCAGGCCCCCTGCCTATCTCCTGGGTCTCAATTTATGCCATTCACTCCCCCAGAGCCTAAGTTCCAGTGTTACTTGCTTTCTTTTAAGTGTCTCAATAGGAGCAAATGCCTTCCTCTTCCTCTGCAGACATTTCTTCTTGGAATATTCTTGGAATCTTCTTCCTAACTTCTCCCCTACTCATCCTTCAAATCTCAGTTCAACCTTTCCAAAGGGAGGCCTTTCTCTAATCTTCCATGATTAGGCTAGGTTCTTTGTTTACACGCCCCTAGAGCAAAGACCCTGCCTTTCTCTGTTTACCATTTATCAAAATGGTAAACATTTTTTTCAGTGTAATTAGTTATATACTATTTGTGCCTTCCACTAGGATATAAGTTCCATGAGGGTAGGGACTATGTGTCACTCGTTTACCACTATATTCTTAGTAAAGTGCCTTGTACCCAGAACTCTCTATCTGATAAACAATAAATACATGGAAGCAAGAGGAGGGGAAAAGGATAAGCACATATAACAATGGTGATGATAAACTTTTGAGTTTTACAGGCAACAAACATGCTGCTTGGTGCCTAATATTAGCCAGACATTGTATGAGGTAGTGGGGACCTCTATGCTTAAGAAACTTACTATCTAAACTTGAGGAGACAGGACATACATGTAAAAAGATAACATGTGTTACTGGGTAATATATAATAAGTGTGCAATAAGTGGTAGAAACATATTTCTACAGAAATTTGATTTCTACAAAAATGTTAATTGAACAATCATGGACTATTGATCAGTCTTTGGTGAATTCATTACTGTCTAGCCAAATCATATATTCATATGATTTGAATATACATTTAAAATGTTGTGTTAATTTCTCGTGTACAGCAAAGTGATTCAGTTATATGTATGTATACATTCTTTTTCATATATTTTTCCATTATGGTTTATTACAGGATATTGAATATAGTTCCCTGTGTAGGTCTTTGTTGTTTATCCATTTGATATATAATAGTCTGCATCTGCTAATCCCAAACTCGCAATCCATCTCTCCCAGGTTTCTACTTTTTAATTAGCTTATTTAGCTTCTTCTTCCAAACTTAGTTATATAGATACAGAAACTACAGAGTAGAACAGATTATCATCATACACAGTCACATATCTTCTGGTTTCTATTACTATTTTTAAAACATTACATTATTAAAAGATATTAAGAAGAAAAAATTACGTATATTCTAATCATTCTAACATAACTTTTCATTACTTCAAATTTCTTCAATATTTTTATATACTTATACTCATAATTAACTTTATAAGCTTAATATATTTTTCTGTTTTGCTAGTCTTCATATTTTCATTTTATGACTATATTATTCCTTCAAGTTAATATAGCACTATTTAATTAATTACTATTTTATTGTTGGATGTTTAGACTCCAATTTTTTATTATAAAAATGCTATAGTGAATATTTTTATGCCTACAGGTTTTTTTTTCAAATTCTGAATTATTTCTTTTGAATAAATTCCCAAGAATAGAATTAATGTGCCAGGTGAAGATCTGCATTGTCAAACTGCCTCACAAAATAACCCTACTGATGTATCAGTAGATCTATTACTTATGTCTTTATTTAGTTTTATTTTTTGCATGCTCCATATCCATGAGCTAATGCAATGCTTAAAAGTAAATAAGAAAACATTCTAAAGTGTTTAGAATGGCACAGTAAGCACTCATTAAATGTTACCTCCTATTGCTTTTATTATTATTCTTTAAAAAAATCTAATAACTTTGGATCTTGATTAAGGGGAGAAAAAGCTTAATATCATAAAATATAATTGTGCCTTTTATTCTCTTATGCTAAAGTTTTACAAAGTTATATCGTCAGACTTTAGGACTATTTTTTCATTTATCAGATTTTTGGGGACTTTTTCCTAAGTATGTAGTAATGTACTGGGAATCCTGAGTTATGTTACACAGGAGGTAGGAAGACATCTGAGGTAAAATTAAGGTGTTCTATTTAACAAAACGTTTTATATTAAAATATTTTGTCATTTCTATATTAAATGTTAACTAAGACATACCCTGAGCTTTAGGACTGACTCTACTTTCAAAAAGATGAACAAAGGAATACTTCCGAAAGTGAAATAAAGGGTTTGGTACTTAGTTCATGCTGTAGCACATCAGCATGGAGAAGAATTCCCACTGAACTGTTTTAAAAATGAAGGCCTATTCCCATGCTTTTAAAATATGGTTTCAAGTTTGTCTAACTCTATCTTGTGCAAATTTAATTTTGTCACTAAGGCATCCTGGCATTTAAGAAGTAATGTAGAGTCATGAATTAACTACAGATTCACAATAAAAAAACACAACAAAAAGACACACTAGAGCTATGCCATTCAGGCCCACTGAAGCTGAAGAAATAAGAAGCAGGTGTGACATCTGTTAAGATTAAATACGATTTCTAGGCAAGTCGTAACATTTTTGAGTTGGAATTTTAGGTAATGGAGATTCAAGAGCAAATCACAAAATGGTTAATGCTAAATTTAAAAGGCAAGGAAACAATGGGTATTGAACAGAAATCTCTTTTCAAACAAAATTGTCCTAAAATTCCAATCAAGAAATTCAATCAATTTGGTTCAAACTCAATTTACTCTTCCTTTATTTAAACTGTTCTACTTACTCAAGCACTTGTGAGTCCCAAAGCTGTACCATATCTCACAGGGCAGCTCCCTCTTTGTAACAAGTGTGCTTCTAGCTACTGTGCACGGGCAAGGAGGCAAGGGGGAGTCAGGGCTTTACATTTTCTCGCCCAGTAACTTACTTTCATAATTCTATTTTTTCTGTGACCCACATAGAAACCTTTACTACGTATGCACTAGGCCCAATCCAGGGCACATTCATGAGCAATTACCTTCAGTCAAGTGGGATGACAGTGATCTATGGTACCAGCTCTGTAATTATGAGTAATGTTTAAGTAAAGCAAAACATCAATCCCTTCCCATTCTTTGAAGGGAAACAACAAAACAATTCTTCAATTACTCATCAACATTAACTTCCACCTGTGATCACTTATCAAAGAATTAAAACATATCTAAGCTTTATGGCTCATTCTCACTGCCCTTCCCCCAAACTGGTGAAATGTAGCAAGAGAACAAATAATACTGTTCAGTAGGGGTTGGCAAACTTTTCCCATAAAGGGTCAGATAACATTTTAGGCTTTGTGGACCATGAGGCAAAATTAAGGATACTACTGATATACAGGCATTTATATATGAAGAGAAAAAACAAAATTTTAAAGATGAAATTCAAATTATAATTATTGAGTGAAGTTTTTTTGGGTAATATAGGTTTAATAATGAGAAGAATAGAGTTCTTTTTTACTTGGGATAACACCTGGCTTAAGTGAGATTCAAAGCTCGTGTTCCCTATTATCAGACTGCCTGCAAATATTCTCAGCAGGCCCAAGAGCCATAAATTGCCAACCCTTGCTCTAGAATACTGAGGCAAAAAGAACATTATTTTATAGTCTGTAATGAAACAAACATTTCTCCTTTTTTGATAAGACTGTAAATCTATGGAGACAGATACTCAGAGTCAGCAGGATGGTACAATAAAACTAGACTAGACTCTGAGTCAAAAACTTCAGTCTCCACTGCCACACATTGTGTGACCTTGGGCAAACCACGTAACCTTACCTCTCCCCCACCATCCTACATTGCTTTCAGAATAATGCAAATAGAAGAGTGTTTCAAAATAATTTGTTTCTTTCCTAAACTGTTGAGATCTCCTCAGGGCGGGGACTGCCTCCTAATCTTGGTATCATCAGCTTAATGAAATGGTGCTTGGTGCAGAAAGGTGAGTAAGTGCTTATGGAAGTTCATCAATGTTAACATTAACACACCACCTAGATTTCCTTTTAACATCCAATAACTAACTCATTTAAAAACTGCTCAATTTTTTTCCTCTACACGAAATCATTAATTACTAACTCATAATCTGACAAACTTCTCAGATCGTATGCAGATTCAGTTATAAAACAGTAAAATTAGGGATCATCACTTGGTAATTTTAAATTAATATTCTTTTATATGTCACCAGTATCACCCAATGAAGTTTACTTACCACTAAATTAGAAAAATATGCTATAGGCAGTGGACTTAAGAGTCAGGCCCACGTTTACTGACATGGAATCCAAACGTTCCTTTTGTCACAGGCCCCGCAAATAAAAGAGCTTCCCGGTCAAATAAGTGTGGGCAGTGCTGCATACCACACATATCTCTTTGGAGCTGCACATACCACATATATCTCTTTGGAGCTGTACATTAGTATATTAAAGGCTCTGAAGGGTCCTGTAGTATAATCTCTCCCTTAATCCAGCATTTCTCTAATTTATCTGTCCATGGAATCCTTTTTCACCTAATAACTATTGTTCCACAGACTTAGAGTTAAAAGTTAGACTATTTTATGGAATTATAAATATTTGAACATCTCAGACCTTCCTATTTGGTCTATTTTCACTAAACTGTCTGACTTTAATCCCTTTACTTTTAATTTCAACCTTGCTTCCCCAAAAAGTTTTGGATTCAAATTCTAATTTTCTAATTGTTCCTATTTATTGCATGTTTCCCTTTCAAAAAACCTTAGCAGCAAGGACACATCCCTCTCATGATGACAGCATTGCTCAAATGTCTGCTGAGAAGAAGTTCTGTCCCTACAAGCCAATCTTGCTTCTTTTCTGAGGCACTTACAGGAAATGCAGGCAACTGACAAATGTCAACCATATAAGTGCACCTTTTCTCAGGCCATGTGATAACAAGTAACTGTTCTTCACTAACAGCTAAAATGATATTAAACGAAGGATTAAGACTAACAGCTGAATTATCTACCTCACTGTAAAATTAAGATCAAATGAAGTAATGTATGTGAAAGTGCTTTATAACTCTAATCCTCAGTACAAACAAGTAACAACAAATAAATAATTTCACAGAGGCTTTGCAATAACTAACTTCTAATTACTAATGATAATGTCGTATTTAGTTTTTCGTTTTTTGCCAAGTACCATGCTAACTGCTTTCATAGTAGTTATGATTTAATTGCTCTTATTTCCCATTAATCCCCAGCTTATTACTTTCATTTCAGTTTCTGGTTTGCTCATTCTAATAATATAAAAAGCCTCTGGTGACCTGAAATGCTCTTGCACTCAGCTGAATTAAATTCAATTAAATATTTATTGGCATGATCTTCGCTGTCTAAACACATTTAAACCCCCTTTAAAGAGTTTGCTTTTGGAGATCTGCTTGCTGCAATACTGGCTTCTAGAAAGTAGTTTCCCATATCTCACTGACAGCTCCAACCTCCACAACTCACTCTACCCAAGAGTAACCTGAATCAAGAGGAGCTCACTTTGGGACAAGCTAAGACTGTTATCTATGTCTAAGTGAAGATAATCAGTAGACAGTAAGCTACAAGGGTCTGAATCACAAAGAAAGAGATCTGAGCTATAGATAGATTTGGAAGCCATCCTTATAATTACTAAAGCTGTGAGAGTAGAAGAGAAGGAGGACTGAAAAACATTAATATTTAAAAGATAAACCAGAAGAAGAGGAGAATTAAAAAGAAACTATAACTGGAGCAGTGGTGTCCAACAGAACTTTCTACAATTATAGAAATGTTCTATATCTGCACTTTCTAATACAATACCCACCAGCCACATGTGGCTATTGAGCACTTCAATGTGGCTAATGTGACTGAGAAACTGGATTTTTAGTTTTTTTTTTTTTTCAGTACACGGGCCTCTCACTCCTCTCCCGTTGCGGAGCACAGGCTCCAGACGCGCAGGCTCAGCGGCCATGGCTCACGGGCCCAGCCGCTCCGCGGCACGTGGGATCCTCCCGGACCGGGGCACGAACCCGTGTCCCCTGCGTCGGCAGGCAGACTCTCAACCACTGCGCCACCAGGGAAGCCCTGGATTTTTAATTTTTAAAAATACTAATTTAAGCTCAAATAGCCACATGTGGCTACTGCATTGGACAGTGAAGGGCCATAGAGTAGATGGAAAATAAGAGTAAAGTCATGGAAATCAAGGAAAGAAAGTATTTCAAAAAGTGGGAATGATCAATAGTATGAAATGTTATACAAAGGACAAGCAAGGCAGGACTAAAAAGTAACTACTGTAGTTAGCAAATGTTCTGAGTTGAATTGTGTCCCACCCATACCTCAGAGTGTGACCTCATTTGTAAATAAAGTCGTTGCAGATGTAATTAGTTAAGATGAGATCATACTGGAGTAGTGGGCACCCTAATCCAATATGATTAATGTCCTTATAAAAAGGAGGAATTTGGACACAGAGACATACATGCACAGGGAGAATGCCACGTGAACAAAAAGGCAGAGATCACTGTGATGTGTCTACAAGCCAAGGAATACTAAAAATTGCCAGCAAACCACCAGAAACTAGGAGAGAGGCCTCGAACAGATCCTTCCCTAGTGCCTGCAGAGGGAGCATGGCTCTGCCAACACCTTGATCTTGGACTACGAGACTCTAAAACCATGAGACAATAAATTTCTGTTGTTTAAGCCACCAGTTTATGATACTTTGTTACAGCAGCCCTAACAAACTAATGCAATAAGAAAAAGGTCTTTTATACCTGAGAGTTGTTTGTCCATCTACCCAAATCTTTAAAAATGTACATTCTTATTATTTAAATCTTAATCTTCTAGTGGACAGAGAACATAGCTATAAAAAATTTGCTTTTACACTACTGTTTAACAGTAGTAGTCATCTAATAAATACTACCAAATAATGTTACTATTCACCTGTATATCTGTAGTACTGAAATGTAAACACTGCATTAAAAAACAAACATGAAGAGATATGAAATACAAATGATTCCCAAGGGCTCTATGGGGTTTGGTTACCTGGCTCAAACAGTCCTTCATCCTATCATCATAAATTTCATGTTTTAAAAACAATTATCAGCAAAAGAACACTTACCTTTGGTTTCTAAACTTTCAAGAGTAGTCATTTTTTTCACCAATAAAAATGTACCCCAAGACTTCTACTAAAAAACCTAAAAATGTATAAAATGAAAGAATTAAAACAATACCATATAAACACATTCACTAAGTCCCCGTAATTTATATACTGTGATATTCTCCTTCTGCATTTAATAAGGCTGCATTTAGGAGGTGCCCCTTATAGCCCTTTTTCACAAGGTGATATTGTTATGGTTCCCAAATGTCTCAAAAAAATTAGGGGTGGTTTATTTTCAAATTTCTGTTTCAGTGTATACTCTAAATTACCACCAGTATATTCTAAATTATCAGATGTGTGTCCTTAAATTTAGCTCAGAAAGAGTACTATAGTTACTGTGGGGGCTTTTGTATCACTGATATGACACCAGGAATTTAAAAGTAATTATGTTCTCAGTATACATTATTGACACTATTTTGTTCACTATATATATCAGAGAGGAGCTTCTGTTCAGATGTTTAACAAGCGACAAAAAATTCATGATAATCTGCACTTCTTGGTAATAAAATTAAAATGGCATAGCATATGCTTTCAGAAGTGTATGCATGGCCTTACAGTACAGACTAAGATTCAGTGGAGAACGTGAGAAGGAAGGTGATACTAATGCAGTGATTATGAGTATGATGAACTGGACATTGGATGACAACTGGTTTCACCACAAAAATGATCACTCGGGTACTCGATATAACTTGGCATAGCGTCTCCCACGACTACCTTCCTCAAAAGTCACAAACCCTCCTCCTATTGTTCTGAAAACAGGTCTCCAAAGACCCTTCGAAAGAGCAGTGAGCCCTCGGAAGATGCGCAGCGAAATGTACGAGCGCAGCGAAATGTACGAGCACAGCCAATGTCGGCCGGCAAACACCAAGGGAAGGGGGTGAAGGATGGGTCTGGAGTGGGTAACAGGTATGAAGGCGTCCCCAGAAGTCGAATCCCAAGTTCCGTGCCTGTCTGAACAAGCCTTCCTGGAACAACAGGCAACCTTTCCTTACAAAGCGACTTAACACCAAACTTCAACTCAGACCGCCGTCCCGTTCCAAAACGCCCTCTTAGTTACACAAGTCCGTTTTTGGACTTACCTCTCAGACTCTTACTCTTCCTATTGCAGGGGCCCTCACTTTACAGGTTCTTCGTCTAGATCTCACTGGGCTAACTTCTCCACACACAACTCTTGTACTCGGAAGTCAATTCGCCCAGGCCTTGGTGACATCAAGCTTCTGGTTCACAAATAATCACTTCCGATTACTCAGGGTTTCGTTTCCGGAATGCTTTTCCAAAAGAAAAAGGTAAACACACTCTGTGGTGCGTTTAAACTCAAGTAACACAGAACATCTTCTGTAAGACTTCAGTAAGTGAAAACCGGATGAACCCTTATTAAAAAATAAAATGTAGACTATTTGGACCCTAGCCGCGTATTAGTTTGAACTTCCGAGTTATCTATCGGCCAAACGGAAGTGATGATGCTGGCACGAGGTAGGCGGTGTTCCGTCGCCCCAGGCGACGGAGTGAAAGGGCGGGCCTGTCGCTTGGATGGGCGGAGCTGAGTTTACTTTTAGCCAATAGGGACGAAGGGGCGGGCAGGGCAGCCCACGCAAAGTACGGCAGTAGGTGGAGCTCTGTTGCCAGAGTAACCCGGCGTTGGTGTTGGTGCTGTATACTTCCTGTCGCAACCATACCTGTTTCCTTGTGCTGAGATCCTGAGGTGATGGTGAGTGCCAGGCGAGGCCAGAACGGCTCCGGGGTCTTCTTTACTCCGCGTCCCAGGTCCTTGGTTGTCTGGGCACTGAGAGGCGTCCGCGTCCCATCTGCCTTCACGCCGTTATCTCTTTCTCCCTTTCCAGGAGCAGTCCCTGCAATTTCCTCTTTCCCTGTTTCTTGTAGCACTCTGAATTCCTCTTTGGTACTGCTAAGCCTCGAGAGTAATGTGACAGGAAGTTTAGGGGTAAGACACTGAGTCTAATAGTCTGAGGTGAGAGATTATTTCGAACAAACATTTAAAATGTTTTCATTTTTCATCATTGCATTTTTGTTTTTCAAGCTCCCAGCTTCACCTTAACGCGCTTCATTTAATAGTATGTTGTGGTGTGTGTATAACTTTCTCATTACTGATCCGAACCTCCCTAGTTCCTGAAATCTTTGCTTTCTTGAGTGGCCGAGTACTGTCCCACACCCTGTCTAAGGGCCATATAGTAATAGCTGTATTTTGCATTAGCTCTCTTCTAGCCAGTTGATTACCTTCTAGGTCCGTGTTTTTTAACAGGAATGCCCCTCAAGATCACTTCTGGGAAATTCACTTGCTAGAGCCTCACCCCCAGAAATTCTGAATAAATAGGAATGGGGCTCCATATTTGCATTTATAAAAAGCCTGTAGATAATTCAGTCCCGTGTTTGAAAACACCAGGGTTCTAGTTAATTCACTTAATTACCAAATATTTTAAACACTTACAGGTAAGGAACTGGAAGATAGAGAGATGACTATTGTCAGATGAGTATAGCTATGAACTTAGCAGAGACCCACCCACCACCCTTCTCCAGTACTACTCAGCGATCCATTTTATTACTCCAATCTTCTGCTGCCCTTTTCCTTCCGAGCCCTTTCCACACCCTCACTTTACAAACCCTGTCCCTTCCCCTCCATTCTAAGCAGATGACAGAGTCTAACAGTCATTTTCTTTAACCTCATGCCCCAACCTATATATTGATCTCTATTTTTTACCCATCATTCGGTCTTGTGTTTCTAGTTGATAGAAACAGGTGTTGAAGGATAAAGCTTCCATCTTTGCCCTAAATCTTATTCCCTTCCACTCCTTACAAGACTTTTGCTTCAGGTTATAGTTTTTCTTTCCTGTGCTTTCAGCCTCTTCCTCTCCATTTCCTTCTCCTCAGTGTTCAAGTCATACATCTTAAGAAAATGAAATAAAACAAAAGCCCTTCCCCTTCCTGTGTTTATCCAGTCCTCCCATCAATCGATCAGTAAACTGCTGGAAAGCATAGTGCTTCCATTTGTATCAAATTCTGCTCGGTCACTTACGTCCTCAACACTCTGTTGTCTGAATTCCTCTCTAATGGCTTCATGAAGTCGTTCTTGCTTAAATTTCGAACGGCCTTTTAAGTGCCAAATCCAGTAATTTCTTCTCAAAATTTATTTTATTTAGCCTCTCTGACAACTGAAGCTCATGGTTATTCATTCCCTCTTTTTTTCCACTGGCTTTGCCTGTTTTTAAAATGTCATTTTCTGGGACTCACTCCTTAATAATTTCACTTCTCAGTCTCTACATTTTCCTTGGTTGATTTCATCCACACACATGAATTCTACTAATGCCTAAGCATTCATTCTTAAATTTCAGTTTCATCTCAGACCTGTTAAGGCCTAGGTGCTTCCTGGACATCTCTACCTGGTTACCGCAGAGGCCCCTCAAATTTGTACTTACCATATTCAGTCGAAATTATTTGCTCATAGATTTGTCACACTTGCTAAACTGTGAACTGTTAGAGGAATGGGTCTTTCTTTTGTTCACTGCTATTGCTTATGTCATGTTAGGCACTCAGATATTTGTGAAATACTGTTTTTTGGTGCCTGTCATTCAGACCCCCCAACAACCCTAAGAGCAGTGAACTCCTCCTTGCACCCTCTGTCCTGGCTCGAGTTGTGTGTGGTGGCTCTTTGAGAAATTGCGTGGTCAATGAAGGCTCGTCTGAGGAAGAGACTTTTGTCTTGAAGTCTGAGTGATAAAGTGCGATGATCTGAGGGAAGGGTTCTAGGCAGCACTAGCAAAAAGATCAAAAGAGCTTCGAGTATTGCAGGCACTGATCTTATGGTTTAATGTGAAAAAGAAATCGCTATCATTGATAGGTTATGAGGTGGTGTGCGGGTGACAGCAGTGGGGGGAGTATGGTGGAGTGTGAGATTCCGATAGAGAGGTAGGTAAAGGGCAGACCACGTGTATATACTACAGCAGTGTTTTTGAAACTACAGTTGTGACCCATTATTCGGTCATGAAATTAGTTTGTGGTATGTAGCCAGCATTAAAAAAGAAGACACATGAAATAGACATTACCATATTGCGTATAGTAAGGGTCGCTTTCATGAAACTTTTGTTTTAAATTGTATGTATGTTATGTGTACTGGGTTATGACGCAGAATATATTTCTTACTGTGACTCGTGATCCACAAAGTTCAAGGTAAAATGTACTTTGAGCAAGACACACTTTAAATGGTAAAATCGTTGAAATCTCAAGGCATGTAGATTTCTTCTTCCTCCTTTGACCTGGTGACAATCTTATTGTGTGGCAGGATAAACTCTGAATTTAATGAAAGCCTAAAATTTACTAGAGTTGAATTTTCAAATTTCTTTCTGCATCCAAATCTTTCTCTTATGTCAGTTGCTGTCAGTCCTTTATGAGAAAGAGTAGGCCTTTAGAAAAAGAGAGAAATGGATGTCCTTTCTCCGTGTTCAGTCTGGCCATGGGCATTTGTACTCCATGAAAGCTGATGGTCTCCATAAGCAGCTGAGGATGGAGTTTGTTTGCTCTTCAATTAAATTGTCTGCATCTGGTTTGTTACAGTTCTAGCTTCTAGCACCAGAATTGGGTTCTGGCTTCAAATTCTAGCATCACCTGTATCTTGTGAAGCAGAGATGGGCAACTGTAGTTAAGGATGTCTCACATGCATACTGTTTAAGGTAAAGAATATAATAGAGTCATCAATTTATTTACTTTTGTGCATACAGAGAATAGAGATAATTCCAAGACTCTTCTGAGTAATAAAGAGATATGAATGTTATGTATCTTCTAAAATAGAGTATTGATTTGAATACTGTTACCCAAGATGAACTGCTAGTATAAGGCCTTTAAAGATGATCAACTATGTTCCACAAGAATTAGACTAAATAAGTGTCTCAAAGTTGGTGTTGTTTTAAAACAGCCTTCAAAGAGAGTTTCATGATTGCTGAATAAAGAACAGGATTTCATTCCATGAATTGTTTTTCAGTTTTTAACTTTATAAAGTTTTTTTCTAAATAGGCTTACTGTCTTGCCACGTGCTTCTTCCCCATCCAGAATTCTTTATGTTACTTGAACTGCTAACTTGGAGGAACTAAAGTTTGAAAGCTAGGCAGGATTTTATTTACTACAACTGAATCAGAAAGTATAGAGCCTAAAATAAAAACCTGAAACTTAAAACATTTTCCCCTATATATTTTATTACGAATGCAGTCTACAGCTTGTTATATTCTTGTTTAGCAGTTGTATTTGCAAAACTGCATAGCAACTGGTTAATATAATGCCTTAATTTTCCTCTTTATCTTTTTTCCTGTCTTTTTTCTGCCTTTTTGTCCCGCATCTTTTCTTTTTTCCCCTAGATTTATTGAGGTATAATTGACATATAACACTGTATACGTTTAAGATGTACAATCTGTTAATTTGATACACTTATCTATTACAAAATGATTGCCTCCATCTCTTAGATAATTATCGTTTCTTCTTTTTTTTTTTTTTTGTGGTACGCGGGCTTCTCACTGTTGTGGCCTCTCCTGTTGCGGAGCACAGGCTCCGGACGCGCAGGCTCAGCGGCCATGGCTCACGGGCCCAGCCGCCCCGCGGCACATGGGATCTTCCCGGACCGGGGCACGAACCCGTATCCCCTGCATCGGCAGGCGGACTCTCAACCACTGAGCCACCAGGGAACCCCGCCGTTTGTTTTTTGTGATGCGAACATTTAAGATCTACTCTCTTCGAACAGATTGGTGGTTGCCAGAGGCAGAGTGGTGGAGGGGTCAGTGAAAGGGACGAAGGTGGTCAAAAGGTATAAACTTCTGGTTATAAAATAAATGTCATGGGAATATAATGGACAGCATGGTGACAATAGTTAATAATGCTCTATTGCATATTTGAAAGTCACTACGTGAGCAGACCTTCACAGTTCTCATAAGAAGCAATTTTGTAACCATGTATGGTGATCGGTGTTATTTAGACTTACTGTGGTGATCATTTTGCAATATATACTAATACTAAATCATTACGTTGTGCCCCTGAAAGTAATATAATGTTATATATGTCAACTGTATATTTTAAAAAAGCCAAAAACAAACAAAAAAAATCATCTTAGTGGGACCTAGGATTTTGACAAAAAAATTTACTATAAATTTGTTATAAAATGTTCCTAAGGACACTTTTGCTATTTTGTGTACTTAACACAGTGTGAATGATAAATCTTCTTGTTTGCAAGGGGTAGGAACATAGGACCAGGCGGACCAGATTGAAGTCTCCAGCCTTTGACAGGGGCTGTTTGTAATGGGAGACTACCTAAATGTCTATCAATAGGGAGATGGCTAAGTAAACCATGGTGTGTCCATGCTGGGAATATTATGTAGCATTTAAGGAGATTGTTATAGATCTATATGTACCAACTTAGATAAGAATTTTTTGAGTGAATTTAGTTGCAGAATTGGTTGCAGAATATTTGTAGTTTCCAATGTATGTAAAAAAAAAAAAAACCCAGCAAAATACAAACCCACGTGATAGTACTATGTATTCTCTATGGAAATATTAGGCAAATATATAGACAAGCTGGTAACAGTGGTCACCTCTGTGTTTAGGGGAGAGTTTTGGATTTGGGGAGCTGATCAAAGGGAATTTGAATCTGAACTGCAGTGGTTTTATTTTTTTATCAAGTGAAGTGAATTCAGGTATTACCTGTATAACAAAAAATTGAATTAAAAAATGTTGCCACTATTGTATCCTTCTGTTTACATTGTACATTGACCAGCCCCTGATTCAAGGACTGGCCATGAATAATGAAATGTAATAAGAGAATGCTATTAAACATGCTACTATCCTTTTGGAGGAAAAAAAATCTATTCTTTTAGCATCTTCAAGTATGTAATACAGCATTGTTAACTATAATAACCGTGCTATATACATTAGATCCCCAGAACTTATTCATCTTCTAACTGGATGTTTGTATCCTTTGACCAATACCTCCCCATTTCCCCCTTCCCCCAGCTCCTGGTACTCACCATTCTACTCTCTGTTTCTATAAGTCTGGCTTTTTAGATTCCACATATTAGTGATATCATACAGTATTTGTCTTTCTCTGTCTGATTTATTTCACTTAGTATAATGCCCTCAAGTTGCATCCATGTTGTCACAAAAGGCAGAAAGGGAAGGATTTTGGGTTTCATTCTAAATGCAATAGAATAATGTATCTCATACATTTTTCCTATTCCATCAAAATATTTTATTTTCCTTGGATGTGGACTTATTTAAATGTTAGCCATATTAGTTTGGTCGTTCAGTGCCTATTTTCATCTGTAACATTTATGATCTTGTAAGCTTTGGAAAGAAAGTTTTTTTTTGTCCTGCTCTTATATTTGAAGATTAGAGACTAATTTCTCCCCTTATAATTGCCTTTTCATAATTTAATTGCCCTTTACTGGACCTTTTGTTTCCATAATATCTTCTGTAAGATGCGTCAGGCAGAGCCCCCCATTCCAGGTGGATATGCATCATAGTTTCTACATGGTTATTAGGGATATTATGTGTTCTGCTGTGATTTCACCTGATACCTTTCTTAATGGGTCTATAGCATAAGATTGAAGTCCCTTGTTCTCCAGAAGTATCTCCAACATTTCCTATGAACCTTATATTCATTTTCCTGCAAAAACTATCTAAGCTACTTCACTTCCAAAAGTTGGTATTTTAAGACTTTCTATTAAGTAGATGTGAGAAATTGTTGCTATTAAAATGTACTGCCCAATTCAAGTTTATTTTCTGATACTAGGCACTTTGTCTAATTAAGTTGTTTTTGGTCTCTCTCCTGACTCATCCTATGTGCTATTCATTCTTCATGTTGCTTTATTCTTTAAAATGTATTTCTGTAGACATGCATAATGGCTCCAGGGTTTTCTGGCATATGTAAATTTAAATTTCATTCTTTGTTTTCCATAGTTCTGGTACAAGTTAAACATATATATGCTATATGCATTTTATATATTTATGTAATATATAAAATACAGGTAATACATAATGTATCAAAACATATAAAATATATACTTAATTTATATATATAATATTTAACTTACTCTGTTGTAGAGATGTAGTCATTTTTAGAGATTTGAAAATAGCTAAGTGCAAAAATATAATTGAATGCATGTGTAATATCACTGACTATATACAATCAGTATTAATATTTTAGAATATTATCTCAGTCACACACACACGTGTGTGTGTGTATATATATATATACACACACACACAGATGTATATATCTCTTTTAAAATGTGATCCTATTGCATACATTGTTTACAAATTTTTTTTCACTTAATATGTCTTATACATTTTTCCAGATCAGTTTTAAGAACTACGTTATATTCCTTCATTTAATCTGGTTTAACCAATCTATTTATTAATTTGGTCTTTTAACACCATAATAAACGTATTTTTGCAGACACATTTTTACTCACATCATAATTATTTTCTTAGAATAAATTAGAAATAGAATCACTGGGTGAGAGGCCATGTGCATTTTAAAATCTTTTTGATATGCACTGCCAAATTACCTCCAGAAAGTTTTACCCGTTTGTACACTGCTAGAAGTGTGCCATCGTGCCTGTTTCTCCTAATCTCTAACCTGATATTTCTATACATTTAATACATACATGTAACAATGGATTCGAACTCTTTCACTTTCTTTACCCACTATATTGAGAGAGAAAGATTATAAATCACTAATTTTCTATAGATGAAAAATGCTGCTAATACTTATGTAAAATATTTCTCTAATTATTTCACATCTTTCATAAATTGTTACAATTCAAAATTTATTGACTGTATATACTGATGAAGATAGGAGTAACCTTTTCTAAACTATTATTCAAAGACAGATTATCCAGTCCTCTCTTGTCTGTTTTGAAGCAGCAGCTGATTGTAGTACAAAGGAACTGGTCTAGAGTTAGAAATCGAAAATTTTCAATCCTTATTGTAGTATTGGTTTCAGCACTTATTTACTGTGTGACGTGTAATCTTTCTGGGCAACTGTTTTCTCATCCATAAAATCAGAATGATAATTTCTGTTCATATTTTGTGAGGATCAAATGAGGTAATGTATGTGAAAATAATTTATAAACTGTAATGTATCATACATATGAAATTTATTATTTTCATATTAACCAAACTACTACCTAATGAGAAGATGGGGAGAATTGAAGGTGATTAAAATCTAAAACAAGTTTCAGAAGTAAATATTTGTGGTTAGTGGTGTTACTGTCCAAGTTTGTGGATATTTAAAAATTTACTTTTATATCAGTATATTAAATACCATCTTCCTCAATTTCTATTAGAGATTCATTTTCCTAAGGAAGCAGTAAAAGGTCAGGGAAAAGGGAGGGGATGGGAGGTGGCAGGAATAGTTCTTGCGACCAGTTTCAATAACTCTCATGTCCTTTTGGGAGGAGACAGCTAAGCATGTCTGATATGTGTTTAGTAAGTATTAGATCTTGAGATCCATGAATTTCTGCCAAGCTTAAGTGGATTAGCTGGGAGCTAAGTTTTATTTGCTTTTATTACTGGTAGTCTTGAAATTTTATTATTCAATAATTTGATTGTGAAAATGTAAAGGAGCCCTTTTTAGGCCTAATCTGTTTCTTGCTACAGAGGCTCAGAAATAGGGCTTTGGAAAAATGGAAAATCCCTCCATCTAGTGGCAAGTACAGGTCTATCATTTACGTTAAACCATCTTGCTCTTTAAGTAGTTTTTTGAATTTTACTATATCTGCCCAAATCTCTGAAAGGTGAATATTTGTATATCTTAGGTATTTGAGTATTTTTCATAATTAAATAATTAAAAATTTTATCTCCAAAAGGAGAATGGATCCTATAATAATATACTCACTTTTCCCCAGAATTTCCATTTAAAATCTAGTAATGGGCTTGAGAATTTATCTTGACTCTCAGTACACACATAGGTCGAGGCATGCATCACTAGAACATTTTTAAAACCGAAATTGAAATACTAAGAAGTGGGGCAGAGACTCTTGTACTCATCCTTTTGCCCTCCTGTTGGGTTCCTGCTACATGCCATAAATCTGAGATACAAAGATGAATAAGACTAGATCTTTTAAGGAGCTCACAATCTTGGGGGAAGAGGGAAGGCAGGGAAGAGAGAAATATGATATATTGTAACATTGTACTACTAAGAGAAATTCAATTTCCTCATTTGTAAAATGAACATGATAATAATACTAACTCCCTCATAGGAATATTGTTATGATTAAAAGAGATAAAGTGCTTAGCTTAATGCTTTATACATTGTAAGCATCCAATAAATGTTAGCTGTTGCTACTACTGTTGTTATTGACAGGTGTTAAGATAGAGACCTGATGAATGTAGGAGCAGAGAGGAGAGACTAATCACTATGTAGGAGTGTTAATTAAAAACAAGATTAGTTAACTTTTACACCTTTTTCTGTGTTATTTTTCATTCACTGAATTTCACATTTTCTTCAACTTTGAATATATATAAATCCCAAGTTAAACTTAGCATGCTAATGTCAACGTCGATTCCTTAAATTTACTAGAAGGCATTTGGAAACAGTAGGAAAGTGTCACTGTGGTTCATTGTTCAAGCTTCAGCCTACTTAACAAATGTTTTTTTTTTTTCTCTTTCTTTTGAACATTTTTGCCTATTGACCCGGATGTCCCTTTGGGTGAGTTGTAGGTGGGCACAAGACACACACATCTGGTGACTATTGGGAAGTACTTGAGGTGTGCATATTAATATGATTTTAAAGCAGATTCTTTTTGGTTTAACCTTTTGAGATATACATCTTTAAAAGTTTACATCTTTTTTTCCCCCAGAATTACATGGACTTCAGCCACAGTTACTATTCCATTTGCCTGAAATGCTTCTTCACTTTTTCCGATGCTTACATGACACCTCGTGGGAGAGGCCTTCCTAGCCCACTCAACCTAAAGTAGCACCTCCAGTTACTCTGGTTCCCCTCCCCTTCTTCACTTTCTTTTTTCATTTTAGCACCTGACAGAAGCATTGCGCAGCTGCAGGTTTAATAATGATAGTGCCTGATATTTACATAATATTTTCCATTTTTTAAGGCATTTAAGATTCTGAACTAATTCATAATGTCCTTTAGAGATAGGAATTGCATGTGAGGAGGAATATCAAAATCAGTAGAGAGCAGAGAAGCACGGACATTCAAGGAAGAATAATAATGCTCTGAAAAGGTAGTTGAAAAGAAGGGAAGTTAACTTTTCACTGAATTTCCCTGCTAGTCCCTTTGGTAAAGACCAGGAGTGGAGAACTGTTTTTGATCAAGGGCTGTTTACCACCAGAGAAAATCTAAAATTCTAAGTCTCAAACAGTAGGCTGTTGTATTCTGAGAGGGAACTCTAGATTCATTCATTCATTCAACAATTATTTTTAAGTTCCTGTTATGTACCAGGAACTGTTCTAGGCATCCAGGATATACAGCAATGACTGACAAAGTCCTACCCTTATGGAGCTAAAATTTCTGGGGGTGGGAAGTCACACAATAAACAAACATGTAATATAGTGTTAATTATTGATAAGTGCTATGGAAAAGTTAGATTATGGGAGAAGAGATTGAAGAAAGTAGAAGGAGGTGGTATTTATTGGATGGTCAGGGGAACCTCTCTAGATTGCTGACATATGAGCAGAAAGCTGAATGAAGTGATACTGTAGAGAGCCTTAATAACCCTAGCAGTGGAGTAGTCCAGGCAGAGGGAATAGCAAGGGCAAAGATTCTGAGGTGGGAGCCTGCTTGCTCTGTCCAGGGACCAGCAAGAAGGCCAGTAAGATTGGAGCAGAGAAGAGTGAGGGAGAGAGTGGCAGAAATGTGCTTGAGAGGTAGCCTGAGGCCAGATCACATAAGCCCTATGTGGTATGAAATCATAAACTCTTCGAGCTGAAGGAGACTTTGGATTTTTGTAAGACCAGTGTTTCTGAAACTGATGTTGGGACCCATTGGTGGATTATGAACTCTAAATTGTGAATAGGAACTAGCTTTTTAAAACAGTGTAAAATATTAGTACATTTTACATTCTAGGATAAGAATTGTTTCATGGAACTTTTTTTTCCATTGTGGAGGGTGTGTGTGTATTGGTTCTAGTGGAAATTGTAGTTCTTATTGTAGGTTCTGGTGAAAAAAAAAAAAGGAAAATGGGGGGCTTCCCTGGTGGCGCAGTGGTTGAGGGTCCGCCTGCCGATGCAGGGGACACGGGTTCGTGCCCCGGTCCGGGAAGATCCCACATGCCGCTGGGCCCGTGAGCTATGGACGCCGAGCCTGCGCGTTGTCCGGAGCCTGTGCTCCGCAACGGGAGAGGCCACAACAGGGAGAGGTCCGTGTACCGCAAAAAAAAAAAAAAAAAAAAAAAAAAAGGAAAATGTTTGTGAGCCACCAATCTAGTCTTATCCCCAAATTTTATAGATGAGGAAGCTAGGCTGGGAAGTACTCAGAGGCCCACATGTCTTCTCCCTTAGTGAGATGTTCTTGCTGCCACACTGTGCTCATGTCTAGATGCGGTGTGCATCGCTGTATGTAGATGTGACTGACTCCATACTGCTGTAGTTCTAATTTCTTAAATAAGGGAAGGAACTAAAAACTTTATTTAGTCAATACCATATCAGTAAGTACCAACTTCAGTTCTGTTTTATGATCCTTTTTTACACTGTTTGCCTTATTTTCCTTTGCATTCTCTATTTTCTTAAATATCCTTTTATTTCCCTAGGAAAGAAAGCTGTCCAAAGTATAGAGGTAGAGAGGGAGAGAAAGAAATCCAGGACCAAGAGAGAGGGAGAGGGACAGACATCTAAAATCCAGGAGAGAAAAGAGAGAAACCTCCAAGGCCAGGAGAGAGAAGGAAGTAGCGACGTCTCTGGCCCTGTCTATTCTTCCTACGGTCTCCATGATCCCTTCTGCCTCTTCCCGAAGGCTTAGTCTCCTGGGAATGCAGTGCTGGTGGAGAAGGGGCTCCATCTGCTTTCAAAGACATGCATTGGGAGTTTATCTCTGTAATCTGCCTTCTGGCTCTCAGAGTGAGGACTGAGTAATGTGCCGAGGAGAGTGAGCTCCTGGAGAGCAGGATTTATTTATTGGGTTGGCCAAAAAGTTCATTCGGGATTTTTGTAAGATGTTATGGAAAAACCTGGACAGACTTTTTGGCCAACCCAATATTATGCTCCTTTGCATTCCCAGGCCTGGCCCATGGAGGCCCTCAGTAACAGTGTGCTTAAAAGACCTTCCTAATTAATAAACTGAGCTGTCATGAAACTGTTCTTATCTGTTACAGCTAAATTGTCACTTATACAAACAATAAATCTGTAATATTAAAGGGAAGATTAGGCTCAAAAGAGACTTAATTTTTGAGAACTGCAAAGTTAAATTAATAAAATTTGATATTAATCCAAGGGTTAAAAATAAAAGATTCTTTTACACACACACACACACACACACACACACATCAGATTACTCCCTTTTTTTTTAACGTCATGGGGAAGATATTCTTGAAATAGTTTAACTGGATTTTAAAAATTATTGTTTTACATTGTTTAAAACCCTGCTATGTAATGTGTTAGATGTTAGAAAGTGAGTGAAGAGAATTGAGTGCATGTTATTCTTCTTTCATCAGAGTTGCTGTTTAAACCTGATAATTTCTTCAGTGGCTAAAAAAAATGCTTTAAACTTACTTGGGACTGGTTGGGGGAAGGATCAGAAAAGAACTGAGATTAGGTCATTTTTTTATGCAAGGGATTAGAGAAGGATGAAATTGTTGACCTGGCATGTGTTGTCTTTTCAGTAAAACATTTCTTAAAGCCCTGATGACTGGAAGGGGATCTATTAAAAACTAAGTTAACTTATTAGCTTATAAATCATAATGGGAGACGTACTTTCCTTAATAACTAATATCTATCATTTATTTTATGCCTCCTGTAAATTAAGTTCTTTTCATGTAAGGAAACAGTCTCAGGTTTGAAAGACCCAAGGTTATACTGCTGTTGAGTGGGAGGGCTCTGATTTGAACCTGTTTAGCCTGGAAGCCTGGGCTCTTTCTAGTCTACTGCAGTTGAGACCAAGGCATTTAAATTTTTAAAATATTTTAGGAGTAAATTTCTTCTTGTCCTCTTTTTTTTTTTTTTTTGTAGCTATAGAGAAAAGTAAAGACTGTTTACTTTTGAAAAATCAATTTCTAGAGCATATGAGTGATACAAATTTTCTTCAAGAAGTCATAATTCTTATTTTGATACTCAATTAGGGCCTCTGCAAAATTACCATGATTTAATATATAATTTCAGGGCTCCAGTTGAGGGGTGGTGTTTGTCACATGGCTGTGTGGCCTGGATATGTTGAAGTCCACACTGAACATTAGGTGGCACTCCTTTATCACTGGATGCATTCTTTCAGGAGCGATATTCTTTATGGATATTATTAGTTGCTCATTAATTTTAATTATATCAATGTGGCATACGCATACCATTCATCTAGAAAGAACACAGTATCACAGATTATTTCTCATGAAGACACACACTTTTCCTTTTCATAAATTAGGAAACGGAAGCCTAGGTGATGAAAAGAATGGCCTCCTTTGGGATTAAACTTGAAAATGGTTTTTAAGAATCTGTTACTCCATCAAAATATCTTTTATCTTATTTAAAAAAAAAAACCCAAAACAGTAAACTACTAAATTAATATAACCCAGGAGTCACATGAAATAATGTAGGCAAAAACTTTTCCTAAAGATAGGGAAGATTACCCTAATATGTAGCTCTTCTGTTAGACTGTCTGATGATCAGTACTTCCAACACTTGCTGATATAGTCAAGGCTTTTGCCACTTTTACGGAAGTACGTTCATGCTTACAGCACCTTGAATCTGCATCTCAGAAATACTCAGACTCATTCCTTTTCGCATGAGGATAAAGCTAACAGAATCTGTAGCCAACTGTAGTTAATGCTGAATAGTAATAATTGCAGTGTATGAAAAGCTACGTGTATATTTAACATCCACAGCATCCAGTATTTGAATTAGAGGAAAAATGGAACCAGTTTGATTTGCAAAGAGCTACCGTCCTCTGTCTCTGCAACCAGGGCCCTACAGGCTGCTATGCATGTTGTACTAAATTCCAGATACGCTTATTTATTACACATTTTTCTAATAGATGACAGAAAGTGTTGTGAGGAAGGCACAACTTTTTCTGATTTGCACAGAAGTACCAAGTCTGCTAAGGAATAAGCTTCTCAAATTTCGACTCAGTGACACTGGCAGTCAGTGCCATTGGCATTTTCCCTAGAGGGAAAAAAGTAGGAGAGGAAGCACAGGAGAGAGAAGGTGATATAAAAACATTCTAGGATGCGTCTAAATTGCTAAAAATGTCAGGGTGGGTTTAGGGCCTCCGCAGTGGAGGCAAGATGCCCCCCCACCTTATCTATCCCTCTTCTACCACCTTCAGGTCATATTGGCTTTTTTTTTTTTCTTGAATTCACCAAACTCCATCTCTTTTTGTGTGTGTGTGTGTGTGTGGTACGCGGGCCTCTCACTGTTGTGGCCTCTCCCGTTGCAGAGCACAGGCTCCGGACGCGCAGGCTCAGCGGCCATGGCTCACGGGCCCAGCCGCTCCGCGGCACTTGGGATCTTCCCGGACCGGGGCATGAACCTGTGTCCCCTGCGTCGGCAGACAGACTCTCAACCACTGCGCCACCAGGGAAGCCACTCCATCTCCTCTTTGAAGCTTTATGCTTTTTGTCTCTCTGGAATATTTCTCCCCGCAGAATTCTGCATGAATGGCTTCTCCTTATCCTGGTTTTACTTCGAATGAAATCTCCTCATAGTGGGCTTTACTGTCTATTCTAGTTGAAGGAAGACTCCTAGCTCTCTGTTCCTAATCATTAACACATTTACTTATGCGTTGTATTGTCTTTATAACACTTATTATTACAGGAATTACACCATTTTTTTAACATGCTATGAAGAGAAACAGAAGGTTGGTAAGCAAGCTCCATGTCAATAGGACATGTCTGTTTTGAATATCCCTATTGTCTGCTGCAGTGCCTGGCAAAGAGAAGGAACTCAATATTTGTTGAATGAATGGAGGAATAAATAAATTCAGCTTTTCAGGCATGAATAACGTTTAATTTGATAATGGCCAGTGGATAAGTTATGCTTTTTAAATTTATTTATTCATTCAACAAATATTTAATAACACCTATTATATGCCATACGTATACCTAGTCCCTTGGGATACAACCATGAATAAAACAGACAATAATTCCTGCCCTAAGAGGTCTTACATTCTATTGAAGGAGATATATAATAAATAATCAACATATTAAGAATAATATACATAATATTTGAAGGTGTTAAATGCTATAGGGAAAAAGTGGTCAGGGTGATGAATATTGGGAGTGCTAGTAATGGTGGTAAGTGTAATCTAAAGGGACATGGCCAGAGTCAGTCTAATAGAGAAGATGATAGTTGAGCAAAGACTTGAGAGTGAGAAAGGATGAGCCACGCAGACGTTGGAGAAAAAGATTCCAGGAAGTAGGGTAGCCAATGGAGAGGCTCTTAGGTGGAGAATGCCCTGTGTTCAAGTAACAGTGTGGCTCTGGCACAGTAAGCAAGAGTGACAGTTGTGGGAGATGAGATCAGGCAGGTAATGGGAGGCCAGATCTTGCAGGCCATTGAAAGTGGGTTGACTTCATTCTGATAGAGATAGGAAGTTTGAGTCTGCAGATTTTAAGAGGAAGGGTGAGGTGGTTCAACTTACATTTTTACAGCGTCTCTTTGGCTGCTTTTTTGAGAATAGATGTGGCGGGGGCAGTGGTCAAGAGTGGAAGTAGAGAGACAAGTCATAAGGTACAATCTAGGAGAGAGTATGGTGGCGTGGAGTAGTGTAATTGCAGTGGAGGTAGTGGAGTGATTTGGTGGATATTCTTTGTAGGTAGAGCTAACAGGATTTCCTGATGGCTTGCGTCTGAGGTCTAAGAGAAAGAGTGAGTCAGGGATAGAGTTAAAAGTTGACCTTTGGGGCTTCCCTGGTGGTGCAGTGGTTGAGAGTCCGCCTGCCGATGCAGGGGACATGGGTTCGTGCCCTGGTCCGGGAGGATCCCACATGCCGCGGAGCGGGCCCCTGAGCTATGGCCGTCTGAGCCTTCGCGTCTGGAGCCTGTGCTCTGCAACGGGAGAGGTCACAACCGTGAGAGGCCCGCCTACGGCAAAAAAAAA